>NW_022436948.1:39801009-39824558 GCF_009761245.1 Sapajus apella
ACCCCCCACCGTCCCTCCCCTATTTCCCCCCAACTCTTTTTTTTTTTTAATTGTACTTTGGGTTCTGGGGTACATTTGCAGATCATGCAGGATTGTTGCATAGGTACACACATGGCAATGTGGTTTGCTGCCTCCATCTCCCCGTCACCTACATCTGTCATTTCTCCCCATATTATCCCTCCCTGACCTGCCATCCCCCTGCTGTCCCTTCCTTGGCCCCCACAACAGACCCCAGTGTGTGATGCTACCCTCCCTGTGTCCATGTGTTCTTATTGTTCATCATCCACCTATGAGTGAGAACACGTGGTATTTGATGTTCTGTTCTTGTGTTAGTTTGCTGAGAATGATGGTTTCCAGATTCATCCATGCCCCTACAAACGACATGAACTCATCATTTTTTACGGCTGCATGGTATTCCATGGAGTATGTGTGCTATATTTTCCTTGTCCAGTCTATCGTCAGTGGGCATTTGGATTGGTTCTAGGTCTTTGCTATTGTAAACAGTGCCGCTATGAACATATGTGTGCGTGTTTTTCTTTCATCTGTCAACTACTTAGAGCACAAATATATCAACGCAGTTGAGGCTGAAATATCACTTCCTCCCAATTAGTTGAATCCTAACCAACTTAGCTTTCATTTTTATAAGGGAATCAATTAATATCCTTATTACTCCTCAAACCAAAACTCGGAGATACCATCCTGTATAGCAGTTAAAAACTCTGAAATTTGATAAATGTTATATATTCATATGGCCCAGAGTATTTAAGTGTGCTCATATGTGAAGACAAGTATATAAACTTAAATTACTATATGACACCTTAGAATTCTTTATAAAGCATACAATAGTTCCCTAATTAAAATGAAGTGATACATTTGGCAGCTGTCTAGGTTACTACTACACATAGCCAAACTAAATAATTGATCATTCTAATGCTAACTTAAAAATCGCTAAATATTAATATTCATTTTATACTGGCTTCTGTTTAGATGTGATCATATTAGATGAAGTTCTATTAGAAATAGATATCTGGCAGAAAATTAATAAAGATATTCAGGAATTGAACTCAACATTGGACCAAATGGATTTGAAAGAACTCTACAGAACTCTCCACCTCCAAAAAACAGAATATATATTCTTTTCATTGTCACATGGCACATACTCTAAAATTGACCACATAATTGGACATAAAACAATCTCATCAAAAACAAAAGAACCAAAATCATATCAAACACACTCTTGGATCAGAGAGCAATAAAAACAGAAGTCAAGACTAAAAAAATCACTCAAAATCATGCAATTACATGGAAATTCAACAACATGCTCCTGAATGACTTTCGGGTAAATAACAAAATTAATGCAAAAATCAAGAAGTTCTTCAAAACTGAGGAGAACAAAGATACAATGTACCAGAATATCTGGGACATAGCTAAGGCAGTGCTAACAGGGAAATTCATAGCATTAAATGCCCACATCAAAAAGTTAGAAAGATCTCAATTTAACAGCTTAATATCACAATTGAAAGATTTAGAGATGAAAGAACAAACCAATCCCAAAGCTAGTAGAAGACAAAGATAACCCAAATTAGGGATGAGCTGAAGGAAATTGAGACATGGAAAGCAATCCAAAAACAAATGAATCCAGAAATTTGTTTTTGAAAAAATTAATGATAGGTGACTAGCTAGAAGAAAATAGATAAATATAACCAATAACCATCAGAAACTACTACAAACACCTCCATGCACACAAACTAGAAAACCTAGAAGAGAGATAAATTTCTAGACACACCTTCGAAAAGCTAAACCAAGAAGAACTGATTTCATGAACAGACCCATAATGAGCTCCAAAATTGAATCACTACCAAATATCCCAGCAACCAAAAAAAGCCTAGGACCTGACTGATTCACAGTCTAATTCTACCAGATGTACAAAGTAGACCTGGTGCCATTCCTACCAAAACTATTCCAAAAATTTGAGAAGGAGTGACTCCTCCTCAACTCATTCTATGAGGCCAGCATCATCCTGATACCAAAACCTGGGATGAAAACAACAAAAACAGAAAACTTCAGGCCAGTATTCTTATTCTTGATGAACATTGACACAAAAATCCTCAACAAAATACTTTCAAACCAAATCCAGCAGTGCATCAAAAAGTTAATCCACCACGATCAAGGAGACTTCATCCCTGGATTGTAATGTTAATTCAACATACACAAATCAATAAATGTGATTCATCACATAAACAGAACAAAAACCTACATGATTATGTCTATAGATGCAGAAAAGGTATTCAATAACATTCAATACCCCTCCATGATAAACACTCTCAATAAACTAGGTATTGAAGAAACATACCTCAAAATAATAAGAGTCATCTATGTCAAAACCACAAACTACATCCTGCATAGTGGGAAAGAGTTTAAAGCAATCCCCATAAAAAGACAGAGATGTCCACTTTCACCACTCCTAGTCAACATGTTATTGGAAATCCTAGAGCCATAAGGCAAGAGAAAGAAATAAAGGGCGTAAAAATAGGAAGAGAGGAAGTCAAACTATTTCTGTTTGCAAATAATATGATTAATACCCATAAAACTCCATAGCCTGTTCCCAATAGCTCCAAGATCTGATAAACAACTTCAGCAAAGTCTCAGGATGAAACATCAATATACAAAAATCACTAGCATTTCTATACACCAACAGTCAAGCTGAGAGCCAAATCAGAAAGGCAATCCCATTTACAGTTGCCACAAAAAGAATAAAATACCCAGGAGATAGATAACCAGTGAGCTGAAAAATATGTACAATGAGAATTACAGAACACTGTTCAAGGAAATCAGAGAAGACACAAACAAATGGAAAAATATCCCATGGTAATGGACAGAAAGAATCAATATCATTAAAATGACTGTACTGCCCAAAGCAATTTACAGATTCAATGCTATTCATATCAAACTACAAATGACATTCTTCACAGAACTAAAAAAATATTTAAAAATTCGTATGGAACCAGAAATGAGCTCAAATAGCCAAGGCAATATGCATAAAGAACAAAGCTAGAGACACCATGCTACTACACTACAGGGCTACAGCGACCAAAACAGCATGGTACTGATACAAAAAAATAGGCACATGGACACATCGAACAGAATAGAGAAATCAGAAATAAGGCCACACATCTATGATCTTCTGATCTTCAACAAAGGTGAAAAAAACAAGCAATGGGGAAAAGACCTTCTATTCAATAAGTGGTGTTGGGAGAACTGGCTAACCATATGCAGATTGAAGTTGGACCCCTTCCTTATACTATATACAAAAAATGGTATGAATTAAAGACACAATGTAAAACCTAAAACTACACAAACTCTGGAGGACAATATAGAATATACCATCCTTGACAGAGAAACAGGCCAAAGATTGTGTGACAAAGACACCAAAGTAATCGCAGCAAAAGCAAAAAAAGACAAGTGAGATATAATTAAGCTTAAGAGCTTCTGCATAGCAAAATAAACTCTCAACAGAGCAAACAGATAACCTACAGAATGGAAGGAAAAATTTTGCAAACTATGCACCTGACAAAGGTCTAATATGTAGCATCTATAAAGAACTTAAATTTACAAGAAAAAAAACAAGTAGCCCCATAAAAAAGAGGGCAAAGGACATGAACAGACAATTCTCAAAAGAAGACATAGAGGCAACCAGAAGCATATGAAGGAAAGCCCAGTATCACTGATCATTAGAGAAATGCAAATCAAAACCAAAATGAGATACTATCTTACACCAGTCAAAACGATTATTATTAAAAAGGTCAAAAAATAACAGATGCTGGTAAGATCGTAGAGAAAAGGGAATGTTTATACCCTATTTGTAGAAGTGTATATTAGTTTAACTACTGTGAAAAGCAGTATGGAGATTCTTCAAAGAGCTAAACCAGAACTACCATTCAACCCAGCAATCCCATTACTGGGTATATACCCAGTGGAATATAAATTATTCTCCCATGAAGAAACATGCAGGCAAATGTTTATTACAGCACTATTTACAATAGCAAAGACATGGAATCAACCTAAATGCCCATCAATGACAGATTTTTTAAATGTGATACATATACACCATGGAATACTACGCAGCCATAAAAAAAGTGAGGTTGTGCATTTTGCAGGAGTATTGATGGGGCTGAAGCTATTAATCTTAGCAAACTAAAACTACCACATATTCTTACTTATAAGGGCAGCTAAGTGATGAGAATTCATGAACACACAGAAGGAAACAGCAGTCACTATAGCCTACTTGAGGATGGAGGGCAGAAAGAGGGAGAGGAACAGAAAAGAAAAGTATTGAGTACTGGGATTAATATCTGGTTGATGAAATAATCTGTACAACAAACCCCTGTGATACAAGTTCACCTATGTAAAAATCTTCACATTTACCCCCTAATAAAATAAAAAGGGAAAAAGGAATAGATGTCTGGGCATGAGATACTAATTCATTGCCAATAACACATGCAGTATACACCCATATTGGAGTTGACATTAGGATGTGGATATATTTGGGTGGCTATTGTTAGCCTATTATAAGTACTATAGATCTTGTCAAAAGTTGGTTTAAAATGTCCCTGCATTTCTATAAGCATTGATGAATTGATCTCAAAATCTATTGTCTGGGAGGTGGCCAGACATGGTAGCTCATGCTTGTAATCCCAGCATTTTGGGATGCCACGGTGGTTGCATCACATAAGGTCAGGAGTTTGAGACCAGCCTGGCCAACAAGGTGAAACCCCATCTCTACTAAAAATACAAAAATTAGGTGGGCATGGTGGTGTGCACCTGTAATCCCAGCTACTCAGGAGGCTGAGGGGGTTGCAGTGAGTTGAGATTGTGCCACTGCACTCCGACCTGGGTGACAGAATGAGACCCTGTCTCAAAAAATAAAAACAAAACTAAAAAATGTCTGAAACTAGAAGTAATAGCCCCCAAAGATGTCCACAGCCAAATTATTAGAAACTATGAATGTTACCTTATCAAGCAAAAGAAACTTTGCACATATGACTAAGGTTAAGGACCTTGAGATAATGAGATCATCCTGGATTATCTGGGTGGGTCCAGTCTAATCATAACAGTCTTTAAAAGTGAAGGACTCTTCATCTGTGGTCAGAGATCAATGTCAGCGTAAGAAGGATTGGGTATCTCATTGCTAGTTCTGAAATGTAGGGAATAATGTGCAAAGACCAGGGAGAGACCCTCTAAGAGCTGGAACAGGCAGAGAAATCCCCTAGCACAGGCAGATTATCCTCTAGAGCTTTTAAAAAGGAATTTAGCTCAGCTAATACCTTTATTTTAGCTTAATGAGACCTATGTTAGAATTCTGTCTTAGAGAAATATAAAATACATTTGCTTTGTTTGAAGTTACTAAATCAGTGATAATTTGTTATGGTAGCAATAGAAAACTAGTGTAATATCAATTCAATTCATTGCTAATTCATCTCTTCATGCTTCTATAGCCACACAATTTTATTAGAAAGGAAATTTCAAAGAGTTAAGACCAAGTTTTATCATTTAAATTTTTTTTTTAAAAGCCGAATGACATTAAAAGAGAAAGCTTTTCTTGGAGCACAGGTCTCCTGATGTCTAATCCATTAGGCCACCCTGATTTCTTTTAGTATTATCTCAAATATATCCTATTTTTATACGTCTTGAAAATATGAGCTATTTTCCTATGAGATCATTATTTTCAAGGGAGACAGGAAGTTGTGGCTACAGATGTGCTCTTGGTGGCACGAAGCCGAAAGTTTGTAATCATTATTAGTCATACTTTACCCTCGATGCACATTTGTTTCTGTCCTCCCCAGCTAAACTCAGGTTCCTGAAGATGGACAGAGGCTATCTCATCTGTCATTTCCCTGCCCCTCACATCCGTACCATCTCTAACACAGTACTTGGTACTTGGAAGGCACTCATTACCTATTTGTTGAATTAAAACAAAAATGTGTTATAACTCTTTAGACAAGAAAATAACTCTAACATCCCCAAAATAAACTATTAATATTTTGTTGCTATCAATCTATCTATAGATAGAAAACAAAGTCTGAATATGTATATATATATATATATATATATAAATATAATCAAATCAGTATGTAGACATTAATGTATACAGAAATTCATCCTGTTCAACATCAGGGAAGCTACACTTTGTCCTAGGCTCAGTATTCAGATGACTGTACAAACACCACCCATTACTTAATAGCTCAACCTAGAAGCTATTTGTGATGTCCAGAAACTGATATATGACTTATGGATAATCAGCAATATAATACTAACAATGAAGCCCAAAAAAAATTACCCAGAACAAGAAGTTAGACCTAGGCAACATGGCTCAACAGAAGCAGTGTTTACAACTATACAAGGTAATTGAATATGCTGGAATTTCTGAATGATATGGGTGGATGATATGATTTGAACATTTGTCCCCTTCCATCTCACGTTGAAATGTGACCCCCAATGCTGGAAGTGAGATCTAGTTGGAGGTGTCTGGTTCATGAGGGCAGATCCCTTGGCAATGAGTGAGCCTTTGCTGTATTAGTTCACACAAGATCCATTTGTTAAAAAGAGCCTGACGTCTCCCCCTTCTCTTGCCATGTTACCTGACTGCTGCCCCTTCACCTTCTTCCATGATTGTAGGCTTCCTGAGACATCACCAGAAGCAGAGGCTGGGACCCACCCTATGCATTGTCTGTAGAATCTTGAGCCAAAATAAACCTCTTTTCTTTATAAATTATGCAGCCTCAGATATTCCATTATGGCAATGCAAAATGGGCTAACACAGTGGGTTAAAAACACTTTCCTTTGAGGGAAATGGGGGAGATTCAAAAATGTTATTCACTAAGCTCTGTTAGCCAGTCTTGTATCCTTGTTCAAACCTGGTCTTTTTGAACATATTGCAAATATACTGATGAAAGTTAAGTGAGATTTGTTCAGTGTAGTGTTCATTATGTTCAACACTCACATGGTCATCTGTGAATTTCACAGAGCATCAGAAATGAGATATTGACAAAAATTTGTTTTAAAAATTGATATAAGGGGCCTCATACTAAAAAGCCTAAGTATGTGGTTGTAAAACCTAAAGTGGCCTAATGTCAGTCATCTGGTGATAGCAACCATCCTGAGGCCCTTCTGGGTAATTCAAGCAGCTGGATTGTCTGAAGAAAGAAGGACTTTAAAAAGGCAGAATGATAACTACCCCCAGAGACAGTGTCAGGCTAAGATGATTGAACAAGGAAAAGACAAGGAAATACAACTAATGGGAAGAATGGAAAACTGCTTAGAAACTGTGTTTGTAAATGTATAATCAAAAAGGAGGGACCCAAGTGAAGGAATCTTAGATCAATAGGCAAATTCCCTAAATGTGGAAGAGAGAAACAGGAAATTAACCAAGGCTGTCCTTGCTGAGGTCACAATCTTAGACATCACTACACCCAGGAGTACTACAGAGTAATTGAGTGAGCCAGTGCATCCTTCTCTATCCTGATAAATATGAATGTAATGAGCCAGGAACAAAATGAGTTAACCAAGAGGATACTGAATACACATTTACGTTATTACCTCAAGGGCGTATTAACTCATTCTTTGTAGCTGTCGTAACATTATGTGTTAAGTCTTGAAAGAAGACACGGGCTCTGATCAGCCAGAGCATATTACCATAATAATGTCCTACTTCCAGGGATTAATAAAAGCATAGTAGACTCTGAATGTAGAAATGACCAGTCTCAATAATTATGCCTGGAAAATTAACCCCAGAAAATACAAAGCTCAAACAATACTGAAAAATCCCAAGTCTGTACAGTATACAATAAGTACACTGTGTACATTGAAAGAGAGTGAATAGGTACATGTAAAATATTCTAAATCTAGCATACATAGCTGATAGAAATCACATCCTTCCCTCCATAGGACTTAGAAAGCTGTAAGCTTTATTGGGAAATTATCTATCCTATCTATCTATCTATGTATCTATCCATCCATCCATCATCTATCTATATCATCGGTCTAATCTATCTGTCTCTCTTATAGTTTCTAGAGAGGAAAGCAATTTAAATGAGGACCAAAACACATCAGGCTTTAGCAAACATCAATCAAATATTTAAACAAGTGCTATATTTCAGATTGCGAAAAGCTTATTAGATTGGATGTTGCCACCAGCCTCACACAGGTAAGTGCAACTTATATATAGCAGATTACATCAGATAATCTAAAATCTTCTAGGATTTCTGTATCATACATTTCTTGGAATTATTTAGGAATGTGTTTTCAGCAATGATGACTCATGTACTACTGGGTCCTGGTGGTTGGACACACTGTCTCATTCTGAAGTTATGAATACTCACATGAGCGTCAGCAGTACAGAATAAACTACCCAATCTATTTTCCTTCTGCCCTTAGAAGACATTCTGGCTTTTCATGGTTTTTAACCCTGTGAGGTGACCCGCATTTTTATCCCTGAGTGGTCTGAGTCATTATCAGTCCTGCCCAAATGGAGGTGTAATTTTCCACTGACTATAATTATAAGGCATGGAACATACTGGGAAATACTTCCATTATGTCAAACATATCTCTCCTTTCTCTAAATTTCCCATAAAATTCAGATACTTCCTCAGGAAGTATCTCCTTTATTTCAAACATACCTCTCTTTTCTCTAAATTTCCCATAAAATTTAGTATTAGTAGTCTCAGGCAGTACAGTAAAATCTCTTTTTATGTCTTTGATTCAGTGGTATAAAGAATCCTTAGTGAAGAGGTGGTGGTTTCAACCTCTAGTTCAATGAATTCAGTGTTGTGTCCACCAATGGAAACATTCCTCCCTTAAGAATGAAGACTTCTAGACCATCAGAGCCCAAAGTAATAGAGACAGAAACTGTTGCTAGTGAATTTTACTAGTGGTAATAGTGAGAGGATTCACTCTTATCTCTACACTTTGATTCTGGAAACCATGAATGCTGACCAGGGGAAAATCATATATTCAATGCTTACTTAGAGCATATACAAACCGCATCCAAGAAACATTGCTCTAGCTCTGTAAAGTGTTGCCACTCTGTTGGTATTGTAACTGATCTTCAAAAGGCCATCCACCATTTTATCAAGTCAGCTGCTTCAGGATGGTGAGGTATGGTAAGACCGGTGAATTCCATAGTAGAGGCCCAATGCAGCACTTCACTTATTGTGAAATGAGTTCATTGGTCAGAAACTATGTTTAGTGGAATATCATGATGGTGGTGAAGACATTCTGTAAGCCCATGCATAGAAGCATAGAAGCCATTGCAGTCAGGGAAGATAAGCCATATCCTAAGTAAGTGTTTGTTCTAATAAGAAAAAGAGCATTTTCTCCTCCAACATGAAAATGATCCATTTTAACCATCCTGCCGTTAGGTACCTGGCTGATCCCTTTGAGTAAGATGCCATATTGGGAATTCAGTGATAGTTTCTGCTGCTAGCACATTGGGTATTCAGTGGTGGCTGCCAGTAGACCAGCCTTGTCGAGTGAAAGCCTAGGTTGCTGAGACTATGTGTGACCTCCATCCCTGTCATGCTGGCTATTTTATTCATAATCCTGTTGACCAGTAACAGGAGTAGCTGCGGAAAATGGAAAATTGATGTTCATAGAATGAACCATCCTAGCCAGTTGATTTAAATCATTTGTTGCTGAGGTCACCCTTTGGTGATATTCATAAGGGGTGTAGAATCTTTGCACTCTGTGAACATTATGAAATGCTTAACCACATGTCTATTCCTTATGTCTCCTTATAACTAATTTTACAATCGTGTTCCTAATCATTGTAATATCATTAACCACAGTCCCTAAGTCCATGTGGACTCCTATCTGGCCAGTGAAATAAGCAACCAGATGCTCTGCTCAAAGCTTTTTCTAGTGAAGCTTTCCCTTCCATTCCATCCTTCAGGACCAGCTCAGAGGGGCACTGTAATGCTGCAGTTATTCACTTTTGGATGTTTTATGATATTATATAGATTCATCTATAAACCAAGACAAAGCTGTTCTCTCCTCAGTCATTGTTTCTTAGAAATTCCTCAGGAGGTAATAGAAGGTTGAGAGAGATAAGGTAATGTATCTATCAGGAGTAGAGGCCAAGGGTATTTGAGTCATCTACTTTCATATGCAATTTACCTGTACCTTTAAGACCTGATAAACAGGTCTGATGTATACCACTTCTATTTGATGAAGGAGTGCTGCTACTTATAATCAATTTTACTGCTTGGTGAAACCAATAACATCAAGCCTATAATGTAAAGCTCTTATAGCAATTTTCTGGCTTTCAGTCAAGCATTCTGTGTCTACCAAAGCCATCTTCATAATCAGCGAGCATTCATGGGCTCAGAATCTAATGATGACAATGGGACTGGCTCCTTTCATGGTTACCCTTAGTGATTCTCCAGTAAAAATTTGGTTTCCTGTCCCTACACATTTAGGCTCTTCTAGTCTAGAAATTATACTTCCAAAAGGGGGCATAGTTCCATTAGGGGACCCAATCGCAATTTTCTTGAGGTTGAGACTGCCACTGGCCAATTGATACTCTTCCCTTTCAGAAATGGAGCTTAATTTCTTTCCCCTTCAAGGTAAACTTTATTTAGTGATTTGTGTCTAATCTATAGAATACACAGAAGTGATATCATGTCACTTCTAAGATAAAGTTATAAAATGATTGAAGCTTCTATCTTGGGCTCTCTTGCATGTTCCCTCTCTCTTTGATCACTTGCTCTTTGGAAGCCAGATGCCATCTCACAAGGACACTTATAGAAACCTGTGAAAAGACCCATGTGAAGAATTGAAGACTTGGACCAAAACCAGCAAGGAATTAAGGCCTCCCAACCAAGGTATGTATGAGCTTGGAAGTGGATCCTTCCCTGGTTGGCTCTTTAGGTGAGACTGCCACCATACTTGACAGTTTAACAGCAACCCCAGGAAAGACTTTCAGCCAGAATGTTCCAGCTAATCAGCCTCCAGATCTCTGACCCAAGCAAACTGTAAGATAATAAGCAGTTGTTTAAATCTACTAAGTTGTGGCATAATTTATTAGGTAGCATCAGATAATTAAAACTAACCAGTATTAAAGTTGACCTGACCTACATTCACCAGGGGTTGGAGTTTTGTGGCATTTGATCTCAATACGTACACAGCTCAGTGGAAGATCAGATTACACAGGAGGATCTTGTGAACAATTGAAAGGGCTTCTGCTTTATCTTAGATTAAATTAGAGAGCTATTAGGAGGTTTTAAGCAGAACAGTAACATACCCTAACATATGTTTAAAAGTACCGTTGCTAAGTTGAAAATAGTCTATAGGAGGCTAAAGCAGAGAGACATGTTAGAAAAGTATTGCAGTAATCTAGGTGAAGATGATTGTGTCTTAAAGTGTTAAAAGTGAGTGTTGTGAAAAATTTTTGAATTTTGGATATATTTTAAAGTAGAACCAACAGGATTTTCTGATAAATGCAATATGGGTTGAGGAAAAAAGATAAAAATCAAAATGGTTCCACGGTTTTACCTGAGCAGCTGAACATTTGGAGTTACCATCTATTGAGATGTAAGTTGAACTCATGTGAAAAAGAGTCCAGGAGTTTATTTAAAGATTTTGAGTTTGAGGCATCTGTTACATTTCCAAGCAAAGATATTGGGTGGGCATTTTGATATATATGAGTCTGTACTTCCGGTAAAAGGTTAGATTTGGAGGTATACAATTGGGAATTACTAGAACATATTTGATAATAAAAGCCTTAGGACTTGATGAGCTCACCAAAACAGTGTGCATAGATAAAAAAAGAGAAGGGTTCTGAACCTAAGATCCTCTCAAATTAAGAGGCAGAGTAAAGAGGAGGCACTAGGAAAGAAAATGAGAATGAATAGCCAGTGGAATGAAAAGACGATTATCCATTTCATCGGGATTATAGCAACAGCCTCTTTTTTTCCCCACTTCTACACTCTCTTGCCTCCAATCCACAGTCTCCAAAGCAGCAAAACAAATGTGAGTTTCTTTGTAAATCAATCTACGAAGCATTTTTGTTATAATGCCTTTGGTGGCTTCTTTTTGCACGTCCAAGCCTTGATCTCGCATTGCCAAAGCTTTCAATGGTATTCAGAATCAGTACTTTATCTTGAAGGTTTTCCTCTGGCCCTCCTGATTCTGAACTTCCATGCTTCTGACATTGACTATATTAAATTCAGGCTTTCTGCCTTTCTGTCCTGCATATTACACAATTCAAAAGATTTAGATGTCAGCATTCTGAACAACAGCATTGCAACTGACAGTATGCTCTCAGTGTAGTTCAACAGAAAAGAACTGGACCTTCAAATGACACACTTGATTCTTTTTGCTATACATCCTAGGAGCTGGTCGCTCTTCTGTGTGGTGATTTGCAGAAGCCCCCTTCAAAATAGACCTAATAGCTCTCTCTATATATTTTAGCACTTAAAATTGATTGAATATTTATTATACAGTACAGAAAAACATAGGCTAGTTTTCCAAATCAAGTTACTTATAGGCTGGTAGATATCATTACCTTGTATTTAAATCACACTTTATAATTTGAATTTTATTCCTATAGCATTATCCAATGCCTTGGTATTATCCATTAAACAGAGAGCTGTGTTTCAGACAATAAAGTCAACATAAAAGAAATACATACGTGCTTCTTTCTAGGAAATTATGTTTACTACTTTACTACTTTTACCACTTCTTTCACATTTTGCCATTTGTAACTTTATAAATGTCAAAACAGTGTTTTATAGCATTCCAGATAGGTGGTTAGTATTGAAGTATAAGAAACAAGGAGAGCTACAAGTCTAATTCTTTAACATAAGACTTCTTTGTTTGAGCCGTGTACACTCACAGATGGTAACAAGACCAGAAATGCCATTTTGAACAGAAGGAAAAAATACAATCGTAGCCATAATAGTGCACTTAAAAATGATGTAGGACCTAGCAGACAGGAGTCATTTAATGAAAATTGGGATCTTCTGTGAAATGCTTTAGCTGCCAATGGAAAATTTTAAAAAAATATTTTATTTATTGCCTTTTCCTTTTCTTTCAAAATTCTCTTTTGTTTGTTTGTTGGTACATAGACTCCTAACACAACTGAGTTCTCTTACAGAGCTGTTGTTTTTGTTTTCCTTCGAGAATTGTTGTATATATTCAAGGAACCTAGGGATGCAGGGCAATTTTATTCCGACCCTTCAGCAAGTCTGAGTCCAATGTTACATGTTGCTTCCATCCTCAGTGTTCGCTCAGGCAGTTATTTAAAAAATGCGTTTTTGACTTGCTTGATGTCTTTTTTATACTTTCATTTGCTGTCATGGATCATTCACTTTCCAGAAGTGCCTTCACGCTGAGAGGAAAAACAGCCAGTGTTGCCTAGCTACCTGGTTCACCATTACGTTTCAGAGCTTGCTCTTGGAATTTAAGTAGATTAATTTGTCTAAATAAAGAAAAGGCATATCAGATTTCACTGTGCCCTTGATCTCCTCAGAAACAATCAGATATACTTATCTCACTTTGAGAAAAAAAAAAGGGAATAGGTCTTTTCTCTGTTCTGACACTCCAGGTTTATCTGCAACTGCAGTGCTTGATGAGTCCATGATAGGAAGCATTAGCTCTTCCACTGAGGAGTATCTTATGTTTACAAATTCACTTTGTGACTAAATGTAGATCATTTTTGATAGATGTAAAGGTAGACTATATCTCTTTTCCAGAAAATGGCTCTTCAGGATGCTCTTTTCTTTCAAGAGGATACCTTTATATTTGTGTAGAAATTGTCTTCATATTTTTAACAGGAGAATAAAAAAGATTTCATACCAGTAACATAAAGACAGGGAAAGTTAGAAGCAGAGAAAACTGAATTTGTTAGCCACCTTTTTCACTATTTTAAATCTATTTTTCAAACCAGTTTTGATATTAAAAGTCACCTCATTGCTCTATATAGCTACACATATAGCTGCTCCACCAAAGGCTTCTTTGAAGGGTTCCATTATCTCATGCCAAACTCTGAAAATGCAAACCTGCTAAACCCAAACCTGCTATTCCCCAGCCCAGCTGCCTTTTTGGTGTGAAGTTATGATAGATGCCTATGTGTGTGTATTTTTATTTCAGACTAAAATCTGTGAATCATCCTTGGCTCATGTGTTCTCTAACCTTCAGTAGTAAACAAGTCACCCAAATCCCAAGTCTGATGATGATAGTTTCAGATTCTGAGATTTGTTTCTTCCTTTCCAAACCCAAATCTGGTCTTTCCATGCCACCTAATTGCCTAGAGCACATTTTTATTTAACAGTGATGTCCCATTAAATTCGCCAAACCATTTCTCTGATTAGAGATGATTAGTAACTTCCCACAGGCTGCAGTTAATCCTTTATCCCAGGATGAAGTTCATCCTGGGAAGGAAAGTCCCCATAGCTTATCCAATAGCATGTTTCACTATTTCACGATAAAAATCCACAGTGTCTACCAAGTTCATCTCTTCATTGCCTTTGCAAATGTTCCTCTTTCTATCTTCAAATTTTTGGTATTTATTTCTTTTCTCCAACCCTTTAAAAATTTTCTGGTATTTATTTTACTTCAATTTACGTATTTAATAGGATATTTTATTTTTATTTATTTTATTTTTAACAAAGTAATACTTTTGAAAAATCAAATATTGCTAAAGAGTATATAATGTGAAAGTAGCAGATCTCTTCCACTTTTCTCCTTCATCCATAATACTGCTCACTGGCATTATCCATCTTTTACTCATATGGTGAATTTTACTTTTATTTACAGACATTTACCTAAATAATCTTTGTGTTGGTATTTTTTGGCAAAAGTTCTTTAGGCAGTATCTTCTTACTTCTAATCTTGGTAAGTCATAACTAAGCTCTCCTCCCTTACATTATGTTTATGCCTCCTTTTCGGGCAATTTTTTCCCCCCGCTGGAGTTTATCACATTTTTATTGAACTTTTAAAATGTATCCATTATTAACAAATTTACTCTCAAAAATTCTGCCACCTGCCTACTTTTCATGTGGCCTATCTTTTCAATTCCATTTCTTTTCTTGATGTCATTATTTTCAGTCTTTTTTTTTTTTTTAGTTTTAATATTGACTGGTTATTTTTTAAGATTACTCAACTGCTGCCATCCAGGTACTCATTTGCCTGTGAGATAGATTCCTTTCTTTCCACGTTCCAAATTTTATACCTTCATTTTATGAGTCACACTGTCAGAGAGAGTCCCGACAAAAGAAACATACAAAGTAAAAATTTATATTCTCATGTCTGCAATTTGCTTTACTCTAAGTTCCTATTTGATTGATTTTGGAGTATAGAATTCTAGGTTAAAAATAATTTCACTCAGAATTTTGAAATAATTTTTCTATTATTATGCTGTAAGCTTTAAATTTGCTGATAAGTTATCTATTGCTATTTGGACTATTGATTTTATGTATATGACCTATTTTTATCTCTAGGCTATTTTGGAATATTTCTTTAACACTTGTACTCTAAATTTTCCCATGATTTGCTTTGATTAAGGTCTATTTCTTCCACCATTTATTGTTTTAGGCATTAGATAGCTTATCAAATACAGTCTTGTGGCATTTAACTTTATGCAATATTCTTTTATTTTTATATTTGTTAATTTGTTGTTTTCTCTGTCTTCTCTTTAACTTTCATTGTTCTTTATCATGTTAATTAGTAAGCTGAATTTATCATTTAAATTTATTATTTTTGTTTTCTAATTTTTTAATCTTTCTTCTATTCCAATTTTAGATTGTCTTTGGCTTATTTTCCTATAATAATGATGAAATATATATATATATATATATATATTTTTTTTTTGAAATGAAGTTTCGCTCTTGTTACCCAGGTTGGAGTGCAATGGGATGATCTCTGCTCACCGCAACCTCCGCCTCCTGGGTTCAAGCAATTCTCCTGCCTCAGCCTCCTGAGTAGCTGGGACTACAGGCATGTGCCACCATGCCCGGCTAATTTTTGTATTTTTAGTAGAGACGGGGTTTCACCATGTTGACCAGGATGGTCTCAATCTCTTGACCTCGTGATCCACCTGCCTAGCCTCCCAAAGTCCTGGGATTATAGGCATGAGCTGCTGTGCTCAGCCTAATGATGAAATATTTTTACCTATGACTATTTTAAATTTCCAGCTCTTTCTTACTATTTTCTCATTTCATGCTGGCTCCATTTTTATAGCCTTTATTTCATAGATATAATTCTTTTCTTTATTTTTGTAACCTGCACTGTTCTACTGGCTCTTTTTTGGTTTTGCTTTAATCTCTCTTTCATGTTTGAGATTTTAAATAGAATTGTTTCATTATCCTTGAAGAGTCAATCATATTGATTAATTCAGCAAATGTTTACTGAGCACTTAGGATGTGCCAAGGAATGCTGTTTTATAAAACAGTGATACAATTTTTGAAAAACTTTTTAAAAAGAAACATTGCCCTAGGATTAAGATGTTTAAAAGCTGATTGTGGGTTCTGGGTTTTATAACAGTAATTGCAGAATTGCTATTATTGAACTAACCCTACCGTAGATAACAACACTCAACTCTGGAAATATTAATAACATAAAAAAACAGCTGTTTGAAAACTGGAATGCAAACAAAACCATATTAAAAAATAAATAAGGAGGACCTACACTTTGAAAAAAGGGAAACGTAATGGGAGATTTATACCCAAGTACTTTCGCCAGCACCAGAAGATACAATTCAAGCAGAAAATTACATACTATTAACCTGAATACACAGAGTACAAAGTTCAGGGATTTCTAAATGACTAAAAATTGAGGCTGGGTGCGGTGACTCATGCTTGTAATCCCAGCACTTTGGGAGGCTGAGGTCGGCAGATTACTGAGTCCAGGAGTTAGAGGCCAGCCTGGCCAACATGGCAGAACCCCATCAATACAGAAAAACAAAATTAGGACCTACAATCCCAGCTACTCAGGAAGCTAGGCGGGAGAATTGCCTGAGCCCAGGAGGTTGAGGCAGCAGTAAGCCGAGATCTCACCACTGCACTCAAGCCTGGCCAACCAGAGTGAGACCCCGTCTCAAAAAAAAAAAAAAAAAAAGAAAAAATTGAAAAGCCCAATCCTGGAAGAGAAAAAAAGAGAACCATGTAAGAGAAGCTCCAAAATCGACACACAAAGTCTACCCAAATCATTTGTTAATCCCGAACTGTGCAGGAAAAAACTCTAACTTACCCAATAAAAAGCAACAGTTGTAAGGTTGCCAGAGATGAGCAAAGAATTTAGCTACTTTCCGGCACAGAGATGTCAGTTTTGAGCTGGAGTCCTGCCAAATTTAAAAGACCCAGGAAACACTTCGTTTTCCACTCACACCCAAGAAAGGACACATTTCAACATTGTTTCTCAGTACTACAGAATTTATCAGAAGACAAAGGGCAAATCTAAAAATGACTTGTCCTAACAAAAAATAAAACCATACCTTTACAAGTTCAAGGCAACCCACCAGTCATTTAACAGCCTGCTAAACAAAATTCAACATTCTCTAGAAGAAAATATTGGAATCCAAAACGTTTACAACCTATCAACAATGCCCAGCATAATAGAAAATATTTACTAAATACACAAATAAACAGAAATTATGATGTAGCATTAGGGTAAAAATCAATTTAAGAAATTCACAAGCTATCCAGACACTGAAATTAGTAATATAAAACTATAATATAATATGTCAATGCAGATCCTACAAGAGTACTTTCCAAAATACATTTAAATGTGCAAGGAATTTATTAAGGTTAATTCTTGTGAGAAATTAATGGAAGAGAGTTGTGAAAAGCTGGGAGGGCCACTGGACTGTGATGCAGGCCTGACACTGAGTGAAGGAGAGAGAGATGGAAAGCTTAGGTGGCAGCATTTTACACTGAACTGTAGTCCTAGAGAAGCCTTATTCAGAGTGTTCAGGCCAAATCTGCCCATCAAAAGAGTCCTGCACATTCCGAAAGAAGTCTTCCTCAACATTGCTAGCGTGCTCATTCACAGGCTGGGAGCAGCGTGTGGGAGCCTATTGTGCTCTCCAAAGTTGGAGATCTGGGCAGCATATTCTCATGGTTGTCACTGTCCACTCTTTCACTACAGAGAGTTACTCTCTACGTGGATTTGGAAAGCAGTTCAGCCATGATTCCAATGTACCACTTTTCTTGAGGATAAATTGAGAAGAGGAAGATTAGCCTGACTCGTAGTTCAATAGGATCACTTGTATATTTCTTGGCAAGAGTGCCGTTCCTTTGGAGACAAAACTAATTTTGCAGAGCCCAGAATGATCAGGATAGAGAGTAGGAATTACCCAGTGTAATATTGAGAGTGATAGTCCAAAGGATTACTCTTACATCAATCTCTTGGTCCCCCAGAATGGTCAGGATAGAGAGTAGGAATTACCCAGTGTAACATTGAGAGTGTTGGTCTAAAGGATTACTCTTGTATTAATCTCTTGGTCCCCGAAGTCATGTGTTATTATCCTAGGGACAAGGTATCATCCAAAGGTCTCTGATTTAATACAGTCTGAAGGGTGACACCCATCCTGTCATATTACTGTCATTGAGCTGGTGATGCAGCTGTGCCTTTAGAATGTCATTCCAACATTCTAGATAGATCTAAATGGTGCTGTATGTGTTATGATCAGCAAATCCAGTGGTCATATATTCACTCTCATAGTTTTTTTACTGCGAAATGTGTCCACTGGTTACATTATGCTGTGTTAATATCTATAAGCTCCTGCATAGACTGGATAAAGCTTCGTGGGCAGGAAAGTACAACTTATACCTGAAATTGGTGATTATATGTCTAAGGATGAACTCCTGGTCCTTCCATTATAGAAGGGCCTTGATGTAGTCGAATTGTTATTAAGTGGCCAGTTGATGTCCTTGAGGAATTGTGCAATATGTGATGTGCAGTATTGGTCTTTGTTGCTGACATGTTTGAAAATAACAGACAGAAGTAACTAGATAAACCTTGGAAAGCAGGAATACGTGGTGCTGGGCTAATAATAACTTCTGTGTCTGCCACCATGGCACTCCAATCATGTTGCTATCAGGTCAATTTTGATGTCCAATGATGAAGGCTGCTTTAAGTCAACTGATCTTTATGATTTTTTAATACTTCTTTGGTGGTGGATGCTTCCTGTTGAGCATTAACATGTTATACAAAAATCTTCACTTTTCATGACCGCCCAAATGACACTGTCCATCTAAATGACTCTCCAGTTTTTTAGTTCTTTTCTTTTCTAGGTCTTAACCAGGAACCATATACAAATTCTCACATCCGGTCACTTCTCCCTCACCCAAATAGGATGAGTAGAAATGTACTTACAACTGTGCCCATTGGGAAAATTTTCTCTCTCCACTGTCTTTTATGTAAACTCTTATATGTGGTTATAGTGAAGTGAAGCTGCTGTTGATTTTAACTTTGCAACCATGCATCAGGCTAGCTCATCTCTAAACCAAGTTTGGTCTTTTTTTCTCCTATTTAGCTGTTTTCATGGAGGAACAGCCCATAGAACCTGTGAACTCAATGTGAACAAGGTGATGGGTTTCAGAGTCTAACAGGTGGGACCGCCAATCAATTACCCTCCCTGCAGCCAGAGATGTGAATGTTATCCAAAATAATGTATAGTCACTAAAAATAATTATGATAAATATTTTTAAAGACTCTATAAGACAAAATGGATATGGTAGTTGATGAAATGAGTAATTTCAAGATCTTTGGAAACTGTAAAAATAACTAAATGGAAATCATAGAATAAAAAAATAAAATACTTAAAATAAAAATTTCATTGGCTAATTCTTAGAGCACACTGGACACAATAGAAAAAAATAGATGAGTGATCTTTAACACTTGTGGACTGATTTCACCACACTAAGTACTGAGAGGAAAAAGTTTTGAAACAAGTATAAAGAGCCTCAATAACCTGAGGAAACATGACTAGCAATTTACCATACATGGAATTGGAGGCTCAGAAGAAGAGAAGAGAGAATGAGACAGAAATATATCTGAAAGATATTGGGTAAAAATTTTCCAATTTTGTTTACAGACAGCAATCTATAAATGCAAGGAGCTCAGCCAACAACAGAGAGAGTACATATGAAGAAAAAACACCAATACCTAGGCCTAACAGCCAAATTGCTGAAATCCAGAGTTTAAAAAAAAATCATAAAAACAGCTAGAGTAAAAATATATTGCATAAAAGAGAACAATAGGATAATGGTAATTGACATTCCATCAGAAAATTAGATATTAAAAAACAAGAGACACCTTCAAATGCCAATAAAAAAGAAAATACCTGTCCCTAAAATTCTATGTGATATAAAAGTATCTTGGAAAAATAAAAGTAAAATAAACATTATGTAAACAAAATTGAGATATTTTGTTAACAGCAGAGGAAATTCTATAGGCTGAAGTGAAATTATAGCAGGTGACAACTCAGACTTATGGGAATTCAGAAAGAATCCTAGGCCAGATGTGATGGCTCATGCCTGTTATCCCAGCACTTTGAGAGGCTGAGTGGGCACGGATCACCTTAGGTCAGAAGTTCGAGACCAGCCTGACCAACATGGCAAAAACCCATCTCTACCAAAAGTACAAAAATTAGCGTGGCATGGTGGCAGGTGCCTGTAATCTCAGCTACTCAGGAGAGTGAGGCAGGAGAATTGCTCAAACCTGGGAGGTGGAGGTTGCAGTGAGCAGAGATCACGCCGCTGCACTCCAGACTGGGCAACAACGAGATTACATCTAAAAAAAAAAATAAAAAAAAATAAAATTAAAATATATATATATATATATATATATATAATAAGAAAGAACCCTAGAATTGGTAAGTAAATGGGTAAATATAAAAGGTCATTTTTCCTTTTTTTCTTAAATTCCTTAAAAGGCAATTCATTGGTTAAAGAAAATGTATAGCAATGTGTATGGGGTTTATGACATAAGCGGAAGAAAAATAAATAATAACGATTTCACAAATGATAGGAAGAGGTTTAAATGAAATTATATTTTTGTAAATTTATTACGTTATATGTGAAGTAGCATCATGTTAATTTGAAGAATGTGTTATATTAAAGATTTATATTGAAAATTCTAAAGAAATTTACTTAAGCCTAATAAAATAATATTTAATATAATAATGTGGGAGATACAATATAAGGCTAAAATATTATTTGAAAAGAGGAATGGAAGAATAAACTTTTAAAAGGGCACAGATAGAAAACAAGTAGCAAAAAGATAAATAGGCAAACACATAAAATCAAAAGGCAGAGATTGACAGGATTGATTACTTCATGCATAAAGTGTCTCTTGTAAACAGTAATCAATCCTGTTATTTCTAGTTTGCTGGGAGTTTTTATCACGAATAGATGTGGATTTTTGTCAAATGCCTTTTCTGTATCTACTGAAATAATCATATGGGTTTTTTAAGAGTGTTGATATGGTTAACTGCATGAATTATTTTTAATATACTGTTTTTAAGAGCAGCTTTA
This sequence comes from Sapajus apella, assembly GCF_009761245.1. NCBI lineage: Eukaryota > Metazoa > Chordata > Mammalia > Primates > Cebidae > Sapajus > Sapajus apella. The sequence continues at coordinate 39,822,540 of NW_022436948.1, forward strand.
GTTTAGCAACAAATGTGAGTAAAAGATACAGAGATTCCCTACTTCAATACATGCATAGCCTTCTCCCATTAACATCCTGCACCCAAGTAGTACATTTGTGATAATCAGTGTTACTGCACCACCACATCATTATCACCCAGAGTTCATAGTTTACATTAGGATTCACTCTTGGTGTTCTACATTTTACGAATTTGGACCAGTATATGATGACATGTACCCACTATAACAGTATCAGTCAGAGTAGTTTCACTGCCCTAAAAATTCTCTGTGCTCTGCCTATTTATCCCTCCCTCCACCCTTGCCAAACACCTGGCAACTGCTGATTTCACTGTCTCCATGGTTTTGCCTTCTCTAGAATGTCACCTAGTTGGAATCATACAGGTCTAGATTTTTCAGCTGGCTTATTTTACTTAATAATACGCATATGTTTCTGCCATGTCTCTTCATGGCTTGACAGTTTTGTTTTGTTTTTGTTTTTGTTTTTGTTTTTGTTTTAGTGCTGAATAATATTTCACTGTCTGAATGTACCACAGTTTATTTATCTATTCACCTACGAAAGGATGTCTTGGTTGCTTCCAAGTTTTGGTAATTTTTTTTTTAAGCTGCTATAAACATTCATGTGCAGGTTTTTGTGTGGACACGAGTCTTCAACTTCTTTGCATAAATACCAAGGAGTGAGATTGCTGGATCATATGACAAGAATATATTTAGCTTCGTAAGAAACTGCCAAATTGTCCTCCAAAATTGCTGTTCCAATTTGTATTTCCACCAGTGATGAATGAGAGTTCCTGTGTTCCACATCCCTACCAGCATTTGGTGTTTTAAACTTTGCCCACTCTTATAGGTGTGTAGTGTTGTTTCCTTGTTTTAATTCACATTTCCCAGATGACATATGCTGTGGAGCACTTTTTAGTTAAATTAATTATTTTTGAATGATTATCCAGCCTTACATTCTCAATATAAATCACACATAATCTTGTAGTTATCTTATAATGCATTATTGTACTCGATTTACTAGTATTATATTTTGGTGAGGATTTTTTCTTCTATTTACATGAAGGGTATTGGTTCCTTGTATTTGTCTGAATTTGATATGAGATTGTTTTTGTCTGATTGGTATTATTCCTCCATAAATATTGAGTAAAATCTTTCACTGAAGACGTCTTGGCCAGACATTTTTTCTGATGGGATGGTACTCCACTACTTCTTATGAGAATTTCAGTAGTTTATGACTTTCTAGACCTTGTCTCATTTAAACTAAGTTGTACATCACACTAGTTTATCGCTCACAGATAGCATGGCACTGATGTACATTTTTTAAGCCTTGTCTTTAAGGAACTTAAACAAATTTATAAAAGAAAAGTGGGAAAAGGACATGAACAGACACTTCTCAAAAGAAGACATGGCTGCACACTGTGGCTAGAGTCTGTACATCCAGCACTTTGGGAGGCTGAAGTGGGTGGATTGCCTTAGGACAGGTGTTCCAGACCATCCTGATCAACATGGTGAAACCGTTCTATTGAAAATACAAAAATTAGCCAGTCATGGTGGCACACGCCTGTAGTACCAGCCACTGGGGAGGCTGAGGCAGGAAAATTGCTTGAACCAGGGAGTCGTAAGTTGCAGTGAGCTGAGATCCACTGCACACCAGCCTGGGCAATGGAGCAAGACTCCATCTCAAAAAAACAAAACAAATCAAAACAAACAAACAAACAAACAGAAGACATACAGGCAGCCATCAAGCATATGAAAAAAGCTCAATATCATTTTTTTTGGATCCAAGATGGCCGTTTAGGAACAGCTCAGGATTGCAGCTCCCAGTGAAAGCACAGAGGATGAGTGGACGCCGTGTTTTTATTGCCCACAGACTAGGAAATTCCCGGGCGGAGGAGCTCCACGGTCGCCAGCGCGGCTGTTTCGGCCAGCGCGGCTGTTTCGGCCAGGGCGGCTGTGCCGGCCGGCGCCGCTGCTCTGCCCCGCGCGGCTGCTTTGTCGGCGCCCCGGAGCCGCGGTTCTCCG
>NW_022436948.1:39824568-39826116 GCF_009761245.1 Sapajus apella
AGAGAACCAGGACAGTAGATTCCAGGGCAAAAAAAAGAAAAAAAAGCTCCACAAACTGCAATGCCGCTGTTTAAGCCAGCGCAGTGAGTGGCCGCAGGGGAAAACAAACAGACCCCGGCGCCTCTTCAACAGGCGACTGGAACACCAACTTAAAAAAGGCTCTGAGGCAGGGAGCCAGGCGATCAGGCTCGGCTGGCCCCACCCCCACAAAAGAGCAGCAACCAGAAACTCTGGATTGAGAGTTTCACAGCAAGCGCAGCTGAACCCGGGACGGTCCAGCTCTGTGGGGGAGGGGCGTCCGCCATTACCGAGGCAGCCCGCCGTTGCCAAGGCAACCCGCCACAGCAGAGACTCCGCCCCAACAGAGGCGGGCCACCATCGCCAAAGCAGTTCTAACTACACCCATATAATCAGGACTGCAGGGAAGTTCACTGGGCAGCGGGGCGCAGCCCACAGCAGCTCAGCAAAGCTGCCATAGGCCGACAGTGACTAGGCTGCCTCCTTGCTGGGCTGGGCAGGTCTGAAGGAAAAAAAAAAAAAAAAAAAAAGGCGGCGGCAGCATAACGGAAACTCATAAATAAAGCCCTAAATCCCTGGGACAGAGCACCTGGGAACAAAAAGCAGTTTATGAGTTCTGCTGCAGCAGACCTAAAAGTACCTGCCCAGCAGCTCTGAATGAACAACAACAGAGCTCGCAGCTCACCATTTGAGCTCCTATAAAGAAGAGACCGTCTCCTCAAGCAGCTCCCTGGCCCCTATATATCCAAAAAGACACCTCATAAAAGAGAGATCAGATTGACCCTAGGCGGGTATCCTTCTGGGACAAAGATAGCAGAAGAAGAAAACTGGTAACAACCCTTGCTGTTCAGCAGCTGCTGCAGGTGAACCCCAGGCAAGTAGGGCCTGGAGTGAACCTCAGCAGACCTACAGCAGAGGGGCCAGACTGTCAGAAGGAAAACCAAGAAACAGAAATAACCTCATCATCAACAAACAGAACGTCAATCTGAAAGATTTGAGACCCAATCGGAAAGCCAGAAACTACAAAGTTGACAGGTGGATAAATCCTTAAATATGGGAAGAAACCAGCGAAAAAAGGATGAAAACACCCGAAACCAGAGCACCTCTCCTCCTAAAAGGGATCACAACTCCTCACCAGCAAGGGAACAAGGTTGGATGGAGAACGAGTGTGATGAAATGACAGAATCAGACTTCAGAAGGTGGGTAGTAAGAAACTTCTGTGAACTTAAAGAACATGTTCTAACCAAATGCAAAGAAACTAAGAACCTTGAAAAAAGATTTGATGAAATGCTAACGAGAATGGACAAAATAGAAAAGAATATAAGTGAATTGATGGAGCTGAAAAACGCAACACGAGAACTTCGTGAAGCATGCACGAGTATCAACAGCCGAATTGACCAAGCAGAAGAAAGGATACCAGAGGTCGAAGATCAACTCAATGCAATAAAACGGGAAGGCAAGACTGGAGAAAAAAGGGTAAAAAGGAATGAAAAAAGTCTCCAAGAAATGTGGGACTATGTGAAAAGACCT
>NW_022436948.1:39831116-39853713 GCF_009761245.1 Sapajus apella
GGGAAAAATTTTTGCAGTTTACCCATCTGACAAAGGGCTGATATCCAGAATTTACAAAGAACTAAAACAGATTTACAAGAAAAAAACTAACAAGCCCATTCAAAAGTGGGCAAAGGATATGAACAGACACTTTACAAAAGAAGACATACGTGAGGCCAACAAACATATGAAAAAATGCTCATCATCACTGGTCATCAGAGAAATGCAAATCAAAACTACATTGAGATACCATCTCACGCCAGTTAGAATGGCGATCATTAAAAAATCTGGAGACAACAGATGCTGGAGAGGATGTGGAGAAATAGGAACACTTTTACACTGTTGGTGGGAGTGTAAATTAGTTCAACCATTGTGGAAGACAGTGTGGCAATTCCTCAAGGACCTAGAAATAGAAATTCCATTTGACCCAGCAATCCCATTACAGCAAAGGATTACAAATCGTTCTACTATAAGGACACGTGCACACGAATGTTCATTGCAGCACTGTTTACAATAGCAAAGACCTGGAACCAACCCAAATGCCCATCAACAATAGACTGGATAGGGAAAATGTGGCACATATACACCATGGAATATTATGCAGCCATCAAAAACAATGAGTTTGGGTCCTTTGTAGTGACATGGATGAACCTGGAAACCATCATTCTCAGCAAACTGACAGAAGAGCAGAAGATCAAACACCGCATGTTCTCACTCATAGGCGGGTGTTGAACAATGAGAACACATGGACACAGGGAGGGGAGCACTACACACTGGGGTCAGTTGGGGGGAAATAGGGGAGGGACGGTGGGAGGTGGGAAGCTGGGGAGAGATAGCAAGGGGAGAAATGCCAGATGTAGGTGATGGGGAGGAAGGCAGCAAATCACACTGCCACCTGTGTTCCTATGCAACAATTTTGCGTGTTCTTCACATGTACCCCAAAACCTAAAATGCAATAAAATAAATAAATGGGAAAAAAAGCTCAATATCTCTGATCATTAAAGAATCAAAACCACAATGAGATACCATCTCTACCAGTCAGAATGGCTATTACTAAAAGGTCAAAAAATTACAGATGCTGATGAGGTTATGGAGAAAGGGAATGTTTATACCCTGTGGGTGGGAGTGGAAATTAGTTCAACTATTGTGGAAGACAATGTGGCAATTCCTCAGAGTACAGACAGAAATGCCATTGGACACAGCAATCCCATTACTGGGCATATACCCAAAGAAATATAAATCATTTCACCATAAAGACGCATGCACACAAATGTTCATTGCAGTACTGTTCATAATAACAAAGACATGGAATCAATCTAAATGTCCATCAATGACAGATTGGATAAAGAAAATATGTTATATATACACCGTGGAATACCATGCAGTCATTAAAAACAACGAGATCGTGTATTTTGTGGAAATGTAGATGGAACTGGAGAGCATTATTCTTAGCAAACTAACACAGGGCCAGGAAACCAAATACTGCATGTTCTTATAAGTGGGAGCTAAATGATGAGAATTTAAGAACACAAAAGGAAACAACAGACACTGTGGTCTATTTGAGGTTGGAGGGTGAGAAGGGACAGAGAAGCAGAAAAAATAGCTATTGAGTACTGGGCCTAATACCTGAGTAATGAAATAATATGTATAACAAAACCCTCTGACATGTGTTTACCTATGCAACAAAATTTCATGTGTACCCCCAAACCTAAAATAGAAGTTAAAAAAATTATAAATATAGAAAGGAAATTTTCTGTAGAATGTCTAGTATAACTCAATGTACATCATGATTCTAAAAGCAGATATTTATATTTACAGTATAAATAATTTTTCATGATTAATTGTAACAGGCTGCATTAGTTAAGTACAATTTTACCTCAAATTACAAAGTTTTCTATTATTTTTCTTTAATTTCTAATTGAAAGTTCTGCTTTGTATAATAGTGTTCTCACCAAGCATACTTACAACTTTTCAAAAAAACTATGTCATTTACTTATTATACCAATCAGTGTAAAAGTGTTAACATAAAATGTTTTTAAAAATCTTGCTTAGAAGTGATAATGGGTGATCATCACCTAGGCTCTAGTAACATATGCTGATGTAAAAATATCAAGAAGATGGATTGAAATTTTTGCTTATATTCTCTCCTTAAAACATAAATTTAAGCATCTGTAGTCTTAAAATTATATCATCTCCATCATCGTAATAGGATCAAATACATTTTCTTATAAGCTATAGGCTTACATGAAGATTGTTCATTAGTTATGAATTTGAGCATTTAGTTATTTAGGTCACATCTTCACTGATTTAAATTATTTGGCAAGATATTAATTTATTCAACAAATGTCATTGACAGACTGCATGTTAGGTGTATGGTAAAAATTCAGTAGTGATCCAAACCAGATATTTTCCCAGCTTGATAGCACTTACAGCTTATTAGTAGATAAAAATTCAAATATTCACATGAAGAAATGTACAATGTTATTCTGAAACATCTTATTAGAGAGAGATATATGTCTGCATAAGACCCTGTAACAGGAGAATTTCATCTGGTTAGGGAATTTAGATGAGGCTTTTCTCAAGAAGTGATACTAGAATGAGATTTGAGGAATAGGAATAGGGAGAAGTTAAGTGAATGGCAAGCGAATGTAATTTAAGTAGGAAATCCAGCATATGCTAAGGACCTGTGCCCGGTGGAAGTATGTCAGGTGTGAAGAGGAGATAAAGGGCAGCTTAGCTGGAGCGCAGTCGTAAAAAGGAGCAGGGTAAGATGTGAGACTGGGAAGGTCAGCCGGGGCCAAACGCTTCAGAGACTTGCAGGTCATGACCAGGAGTTTTACCTTTAGGCTCAGCATTGCGGGATTGTAGCTCTTCTTCTCCCACCCCACTCCCCCCAAATGGGAAATCATTATATCAGATTATAATATAAAGTTTACTCTGGCTATAGTGTGAAGAATAGATGAAGACCAGAGAAAATGCAGGAATGCCAGTAGTGAGACGGTAGCTAAGACTGAATGGGGGTGGGGTAGAAGATAGGCGTGGAGAATGTTGAAAGGAATTTGAATTTGCAGGGAAAATTCACATCGCGCTGAGATTGGTAAAGCATCAGTACTGAGATGTGATAAGTGTCCAAAAGGCCTCCTAGGTTCCTTGCCTGTGGTTTGGATACAAAAATGGTGGTTTCATAAATTGAGAGAGGAAAAAATGGAGGAAAATCAAGTTGTAGGTTATTTTAGTCTGCTCAGGCTGCTATAACAAAGTACTTTACACTAGGGGGCTTAAACAATAAGCATTTATTTCTCATAGTTCTGAAGGCTGGGAAGTCTAAGATCAAAGTTCTGACAGATATAGGTCTTGGTGAAGGCTCTCTACCTGGTTTGCAGATGGCCACCTTGCTGTGTCGTCACATTGCAGAGAGCGAGAAAAAGCTCTGGTCTCTCTTCCTCTACTTATAAGGTCACTAATCCTACCGGGGGACCTCACTCACCCTCATGAACACATCTAAACCTAGTTGTCTCCCAAAAGCCCCACCTCCAAATGTCATTACATTAAGGGTTAGGTCTTCAAGGTATGAATGTGGGGGGAACAAATACATTCAGTCAGTAACACAGGTAGAGGAGGGCTATGAACAAGATCTTTAATGTGAGGCTTTTGAGATACACCAAGGAATATGATGAATAGGCAGTATGATACATATGTGATCTCAGAGGAGAAATATCTAGAGGTATGAATTTCTTAAAAAAGACTTCTTGGGCTTTAAATCTTTTAGATAATTTTCCGATAAACAGAAAAGACCTTATATTTATTGGGTGGTGCATGCAGATTACAACAATGGATCTCAAGCTTCAATCTATTCCCACAGGTCTTTGAGGTAGATAGTATTACTTCTATTATACAGATAAAGACATTGAGCATCAGAGAATTCAATTTGCCAAAAGGTATTCAGAAAGTACAGAGCTGGAATTGGACAACAGTTCTTTCAATTTCAAATCCTAGATTTTTTCCCTTTAGTTAAGATATTTCAAGTTAATATGTTGACATAAACTCTATCAATGATTTAAACTTTAAGGGATATGCTTTAGAAAATATATGAACATGTTAAATAATTAAGTATCATTATTTTGCATATAAATAAACAAGTGCCTTGAAATATTTATATGTACGTAAACATTTTTCTTAAGCATTTTAAATACTCCCATATTGCATTTTTAAAAATTATTTAAACAGTTCATAAAAAAGAATGTGCTAAGAAAAAGCCTACTTAATTCTACTCCTTGTTAAAAATTCTACACGTTTTAAATGAATGAACTTCATTCATCTGACTTACAAAAAGCCAAAAGGAGGTAGCAGCTATTGATGTTAAATTTTACCTCAAATTTTTACAATCATTTGATATAGACCTCTTTGTACACAGTATATGTATCAGATATATACTGACAGATTTGAAAAACTTGCAGTTTACATTTTCTCTTATTATATCACCGTCTCTGTAACTAAAAATATATCCAGCAGACATAAAATTTCCTGTCTCTAGTAAGCCTCAATTGTGAGAATACTACTTTCACCGGGAAGATGTTTTACTTTTGTTAATTTGTTAGCTTTTTCCTACAGCTCTCATATGTTGTTCTATGTTATTGAACAGAGAGAAAAGATTTAGCTAGATTTATTGTGGTAAATGACTATGTTTTCTGCTCATCAATTATGATGTGCTGTGCTCACCTTACCTTTTAAACTCACAATCACTATTCATCTTGGTGCTTGTGTCCAGTTCTTGGTGTATTGTGTCTAGGGAACTTTATATTTTGTATTCAACACAGGGTCCTTTTTTTACTGTTACCTAGTGTATATATTTTAAGAAGAAAAACCACTAAAATTGGAGTTACTAAGACATTTAGAGTAAGTTTATTCCTTAAATTTATGTTAATAATTCCTAATTCAATATTCTTTGTTAATCTAATTTAATGATTGTGTTATTTTAACTATTGAGCAAAAATAAAAACAACTTACCTTTTTTTGTGCCTTTTTTTAATTTTTGGAAGTAGAAAAAATTTTATTGGAAATATAATATGTTTTAATTTTACAAATATTAATAGTCATTGGTTTGAAGATATTTACATGGTGTCTCAGAATCTTTTATGAGGACCTTAGAAGGCATTCAAAAATAAAGATCAGAGAAATTAAAAAAAAAAAATAATCGGTTTGTATTTTGTTTGTGACTTTAGGATTCATAACTGGGTTGAACATAGGCCTTGGTTTAGATGGCTATTTATTTATTTATTTTGACATGAAGTCTTGCTGTGTCACCCAGGCTGGAGTGCAATGGCAAGATCTCAGCTCACTGCAACCTCTGCCTCCTGGGTTCAAGTGATTCTTCAGCCTCAGCCTCCCTGAGTAGCTGGGATTACAAGTGTGTCACCATGCCCACCTAATTTTTGTATTTTTAATAAAGATGAGGTTTCAACATGTTGGCCAGGCTGGTCTCCAGTTCCTGACCTCAAGCGATCTGCCTGCTTTGGCCTCCCAAAGTGCTGGGATTACAGGTTTGAGCCACCATGCCCAGCCTTAGATGGCCTATCTTTAACTGCCTATATAAGACCCCACTTTTATAACTTCTCCAAGTTGTTACTCATCTTTACATTACATTTTAGAGATGTAAATGTGTTCATATATATGTTTAGCTCATTATTTTTGAGTGCTGTGTCCACAGTCCACCATATGTATACGTATATAATATATATACTTACACGTATACACTACACACACATATGTGTATATATATATATATCACAGTTTTCATGCCCATTTCCCTTGTGATAGATATTTAGACTTAATTGCCATTAATGATTGTTGAGTTTATTAAAAAAATACACTGCAATAAAGATCCTAGGTGATGGTTACATGAAAATTTGCTTCAGCTGTTCTTTTGGGTATGTATTCAAGGATCGGATGATTGAGGTGTAGCATATTTGAATAATTAATTTCGTTAAATACTGAAATTTTTCTGTGCTCTGAAGTTGTAAAATTATTTCCTTTTACCATCTGAGATTGATGATCTAACTTTTGCAAGAATTATAGTTTCCAAGTAGTACTTCACTATTGTTTATAGTTGCATTTCCCTAGTGTTGAGCACTTGTTCGTATACTTATTCAACACTAAATTCTTTTCCTTTTGTGAGTAACTTATTTATATTGGCCCAGTGTTTACTGGGTTTCCATTGTTTCTTTGCTGAATTGCAGAAATTTATGTGGTTTTCTAGATATTATAATCTGTTACCAGCAATGACATTGCAAAAAACCCTCTAGGTTTCACATGTGTTAACTTTGTTTCCATGGCTTTTCACGAAACAAAAATCATTAATTTTAATGTAATCATACATACTAATACTTTTCATTTAATGTTTGTGCTTTGCCACCACTAAGAAATTACCTATATTACAAGATCATAAAAACATCCATGTATTTATTCTTTCTTTTATTTTGTAAATGTAACTGAAACACCTAAATGTTTAATTCACTTGAAATTTGGTTACTTATTTGTTTTTGGTTTGTGTTTTCAATCTAAGTTTGATTTTCTTTATTTAGTGAACGAAACCTCCTAACATCGTTTACTGAATAATGCGTTCTTTTTCTTGATTTGTGATGAGGTCCTGACATGTTTATCTGCTGGTCTATTTTAGGCTCTATTTTATTTCCCTTCTATTAGTTTATTATCGTGGCTCTTCCGAAATGTTTTAAATACTATGTCATTGTAAAACCTCACAGAATCTTTTCCCTTCTTTTAAAATACTGTCTTCACATTCAAATATGATATTTTTTTCTATATTTTGGAAACAGTATATTAAAAAAGTATTATATTTTTCCCCTAACATGGTCTTGGACATTTTTTGTTAGAGTAGTTTCTATATTGATATTTTAAATGGTACTCTGTGTTTCATATCTCTAGCTAGTCTGTGCAGATGTGAAGGCACAATTTTTAGTTACACAGTTGATTTTTTGTTTTGAAATATTTCTTAACTTTTTAGATTATAATTGTTTGTTTTTTCTAGGGTTTTAATATCATTGATTTTGTAATTTATCACAATTACTTATTTGTATATCACACACTGCAACTGAAGCAAACACATGGGTAATTAAGTGTATACATGTTTATTATACAAAATAGCTCTTTTGAAAGTATCCTAATTTTTCATTTGTCTTAACTAAGGATAGGAGTATTCAGCAAACCATTTGAAAACATGAGCCATTAAACCTAACACATGTATTACTAAACTACTTTGGAGAAAAAGGCTAGAATTAGAGATATTTTGGGAATCCTTAACTTTAGAAACTTAGGAAGTATCTAAAGCCATCTGACTGAACGTGGTCACTGAAGACATGCTAAGATAAAATAGAGATTTAACTTGTCAAAGTCTTTGGACACTTGATCTTCAGAGGTCTGTGAAATGAAGTACAACCCACGGAGGGGAAAGTAGCTGATAACAGGGAGAAAACTAAGCAAATGGGGAAACTTGGAAGCAAAGTGAAAGAAGTTTCAAAATGAGAGTGTGATCAGGTATGTTAAATCATGTTAAGGGGTCATGAAAGATGAGGATTGAGGATCAACCACTAGATTTTTCAATATAAAGTCACTGTTGACAAAAACAATTTCAATAGACTGACAGAAACAAAGCTTGATTAGAGTGGCTAAAGAGAGATTAGAAGAGAAAATGGAGACAGCCAGTATAGAAAACTTTTTCTAAGAGTATTGCTTGAAAGTACCATGGTATGAGAATGAGCCCAAGGTTTTATCCTATCCATTATACCAGCAGAGATAGGAGAATAGATAGGGACATTAGATGTAGATGAATGTTTGAACGAAGGGAGCCTGTGTATAGCTTCTGAATGCTTCTAGTTTTTCAGTGAAATAGGAAGTAATATCATTACCCATGAATGGGGAGGAGGTGTTGGACTTGTGGTGTTTGCATCGCTGTGTTTAACTGTGCTTCAGGATTAAAGTTAATCATTAGGTAAAAATGTATTTCCCTTTCACCCAGATGATGAAAGTTGGTTTGAAAAAAAAAAAAAAAGTTCTTGCTTCTTTGAAGTCTCAGTTGGGAGGTGAATCAAAACCAAATACTAAGTGAAAAAAGCAAGGGCAAATTAAAAATCTGTGGATCGATGCACTTCTGCATGTCCTTCACTTTCTTCAGCTGTTCAGCTGCTCATTATTTTCATGATGTATTTCCTTTTTTATAGAAGTCTTAATTCTTTTCCTTTTGTGTTGTTTTGTTTTGGCTAATTATTTACTCCTAAAATTGCCTCTGGTCACAAATATGAGTTGGGTTATTCTAAAAATGTATAGGTCTTAAAGAAAACAGTTAAAATGAGAATTCCTAGTGTTTTGGTATTTTTTGTGGGTTTTTTAAAAGGTAGAAATCCATTTGAAGCAGTACATAATTTTCATTTTATAAAAAAAAATAAGAAATAACTATTAATAAACGGAATTTCAATGGGCATGTTGAGATGCAATAGTTCTGTGGATCGTTTTGTCAGTTAATTTTGGTTTTTAAAAGTAATGTCTATTTTTTCAAATTTTGGTATAAATGTTGCTGAGTAATTTCTGTGTACTGATATTCAAATATTTTTACTGTAAAATTTTACTACGTTTAGAAATTACTAATAGAATTGTGAATGAACTAAACTACTCTATGTTATATAATAGTTTTACATTGTTTAGAAAACAAAAACAAGCAATGGGGAAAGGATTCCCTGTTTAATAAATGGTGTTGGGATAACTGGCTAGCCATGTGTGGAGAACAGAAGCTGGACCCCTTCCTGACACTTTATGCTAAAATTAACTCCAGGTGGATTAAAGACTTAAGCATAAGACCTAACACCATAAAAACCCTAGAAGAAAACCTAGGCAAAAGCATTCAGGACATAGACATAGGCAAGGACTTAATGACTAAAACACCAAAAGCTTTGGCAACAAAAGCCAAAATAGACAAATGGGGTCTAATTAAACTCCAGAGCTTCTGTACAACGAAAGAAACAATCATTAGAGTGAACCAGCAACCAATAGAATGGGAAAAAAATTTTGAAATCTACCCGTTTGACAAAGGGCTAATATCCAGAATCTACAAAGAACTAAAACAGATTTACGAGAAAAAACAAACAAACCAACCCATTTAAAAGGGGGTAAAGGACATGAACACTCACTTTTCAAAAGAAGACATATATGAGGCAACAAACATATGAAAAAATGCTCATCTTCACTGGTCATTAGAGAAATGCAAATCAAAACCACACTAAGATACCATCTCACACTAGTTAGAATGGTGATCATTAAAAAATCTAGAGACAACAGATGCTGGAGAGGATGTGGAGAAATAGGAACAATTTTACACTGTTGGTGGGAGTGTAAATTAGTTCAGCCATTGTGCAAGGCAGTGTGGTGATTTCTCAAGGACCTAGAAATAGGAATTCCATTTGACCCAGCAATCCCATTACTGGGTATATACCCAAGGGATTATAAATCATTCTATTATAAAGAATAATTGTTCACTGTGGCACTGTTTACAATAGTAAAAACCTGGAACCAACCCAAATGCCCATTGATGATAGACTGGACAAGAACAATGAGGCACATATACATCACAGAATACTATGCAGCCATAAAAAATGATGAATTCGTGTCCTTTGTAGGGACATGGATGAATCTGGAAACCATCATTCTCAGCAAACCGACACAAGAACAGAAAATCAAACACCACATGTTCTCATTCATAGGTGAGTGTTGAACAGTGAGAACACATGGACACAGGGAGGGGAGCATCACACACTGGAGTCTGTTGGGGGGGACTAGCGGAAGGGCAGCAGGGGTAGGGAGGTTGTGGAGGGATAACATGTGGAGAGATGCCAGATATAGATGACAAGGGGATGGAGGCAACAAAGCATATTGCCATGTATGTGCTATGTACCTATGCAACAATCCTGCATGAACTGCACATGTATCCCAGAACCTAAAGTACAATAAAAAAATGTGTGTGTGTGTATATATATATATATATATATATATATGAAAATTAGAAATGTATAGCATTAAAGATGGAAGGAAGTCAGATAAAAAAATGAAAATGAATCTGAGAGAAGACAGATTGTTCTTTTATGAACAATCTTTGATGAGTAGCAGCTATGTGAGACAATGTGTTAGGCTCTATGAAGAATCCATTTATGAAAGAATTGTATCTTAATTTTTTTCTCCCTCTCTCTCTTGAGCACAGCAATGCTCCATGTTTCTGGGATGAACATCCAGAGGAAAAAGTCATGTTAAAGTACAGCTCTGTCTGTATGTCACAGCATATTTATGTAGTCAATGAGATGTACTGTGGCCATTGAATCCCTTCCTTGGGAATTTTGAATTACAGGCAAGATGAGGTACCCTAAGTCAAACTTTGTATGATAGTGATCATAGGATTTAAAGCCCCAAAGATGTCTATAGCCAAATTTCTACCCAGTAGATAGAAAACTAACAAAAGAGGAATCTAAAAAGAAAGATATTCAGAGATGATTCAGGATAAGATAAATTGATATTTGGAGATATATATATTTTTTAGGCATTAGCAGCATTATTTCCAGTTATTTCTGAAGTCCAGCATTATTGCTACCTTTGGGCCAAGTGAGCATCCTTATAATACATTCTTTGTTTTCTGAAAGTATTTCTAGTTTGTTTTTGCCCTTTACAATCAACAAAATGCTCTCTGAAATACCTGCCCTTGAGGAGATAAAAATCTAACCAAGAAGACAGAAGTGCAATTGCGAACTAAGCAGTTTGGTTGATAGTAAGCAATCATTTCATCAGCTTACCCTGGGGAAATTAGGGAAGATTGGACAGAAAAAGTGGGATTTACCAAATTTTCCCGATTAGAGTTTCAATCAATGAACTAATAACCAAGACAATTATAACATGTGGTCCTTTTACATAAGGATCTAACAATTTGGTTGTTAGGAAATAGAAATATAATACAATAATTAGAACAAAATATACATTTATGATTGCACCTGTGATTCAAACTAAGAATTTAGAGAAGAGAGGGGAGGTTATGAGTTAGGGTAATCAGAGAAGCCCCTTGAAAATTGTGGTTACATAACACCTTGAAAGGTGTTCAGAATCCAGTTTATTCATCCACAGCATTTCCTGGGTAATTGCTAATAAACCAGAGACAGTCATAAATATTGGTGATATAATGATGAATGCATGAAAAATAAACAAGATAAGGACCTTGCCTTTGAAAAGGTCTTAGTGTACTGGCAAAGATAAATCTGTAAAGAAATTCAAAAATTTGAAAATAAATGGGTCACATTTCTTGGATAAATAAAAAATGCTTCTTTTCATCAATATGCAAAGTAGTCTCAAACTTGCCCCTGTAAAGCAGATTTGAAATTTCTTTTTCTAGTCATAGCTTCTCTCATCTGGCTTTCTGCTATCATGTGAAGCTGAAGATGGCTAAAATGGTTTTTCCTAACATTCCCACTGGTTTCTTCTGTAGTGACTTGACATTTTGGTTGTGTATTTATTTTCTCTGAGCATCAGCAAGTGAAAACCTGGTTTCCATAGTGAATTTCTTTTTAAAACAGAATCTTTATTTTTGTTTGTAGGCTTTTCTTTATTTTACTTAGAAATCTTTTATTTGTAAGAAAAATGTTTTTTTTAGAAAGTTAAACCTTAGGACTTTATTATCACAATATAAATTGAGTGAGTAGCTGCTCTAAGGTGAGCTATTGATACCCCGCTTGCAGAATTTAGTGGGAGAAAGAGCTATCTCATGAACACCAAAACAGGAATTGAAGTAGAGTCAGGACACTGGAAATGGGGCATTAGTCTTCATTCAAGACAATAAATTCAAGTAGTTATAGCCAACTGAACTTTGACAAAGCAAACAAAAACACAAAGTGGGGAAAGGACACTCTTCAACATATGATGCTGGGATAATTGGCTAGCCACATGTAAGGGAATGAAACTAGATCCTCATCTTTCACCTTATACAAAAATCAACTCAAGATGGGTTAATGACTTAAATCTAAGACCTGAAACTACACACATTCTAGACAATACTTTGGAAAAACCCTTCTAGACATAGGCTTAGGCAAAACATTTCATGACTAAGAACCCAAAAACAAATAATAACATTAGTTTTTCTCTCTGAGTGGGGGGATTGTTTTCTTTAGATTATTTATATTTTCTATTTTTCTACTGTTAGTACATTTTATTAGTGATTAAAATTAATGTTAGAGAAAAAAGACTAATAGTATTTATTGCTGATTTAGCATATAAATGCATTGAAAGATCTTTTCACAACAAAGAAAAAAGGATTATCTGTTGTTTCATATTTAAATTGTCTTCAAGCATATGTTTAATTACAATTTTCGTAGATCAACTCAGTTTTATGTAGATTTCAATTTTAATCCATAGACATGTTCCAGTGCTGCCATTTCTTAGTTATGATATGTTTTACTCTAGAATTTATGATTAAAATAATACCTAATAATGTCTAACAATATCCAGAGTATTTTAAGTTTCCTTACCCACAGATTTATTTTACATGGTCTTAATAGAAGCATGGTACCTATTGCTCAACCTAAATTTACACTGTGGTATAAATCCTTTAAAACATGTGATAAATTGTGATATTACTTTAGCATCGACCCTTTCAAATTAAGGTCACAGAAAATTTCTCATGTTATGTGCCAGCACAATGGCACAAGAGGTACTAATAGGATAGACGTTCAATTACATGCTGCATTCAATATCCTGTCTAAATTGCAGGATTTTGTGCTATTGTTGGACTGGTCTTTTAAGTTTCTTTAACGCACTTTTTTTTAAAGTACTTTTTTTTTTTTAAACATTTCAATGTTGCAACAATCAGGAAATCAGGCAACATTACCATCCAATAAAAGTAAGTGGATGGTAAGTAATTGGTATTTGGAGTAGAAAAACTTTAAGATATGAATATTTTTGCTGCTCCAATAATACCAAGCAGGATTTTATCTTGCAGACATGAACATGTAGATATTACTGGCATCTTTATATACTGTACAGCTTTTCTTTTGGTCAAACTATATCCACCATATGATACTTTAGTGTAATTTTTTTTCTCATTTGTTGATGCAAAAAGTCAAGGTCTTTAATAAAATGTGATTTTGTAAATTAAAAAGATAATAGCTTAAATATTATACTATTTCCTCTATGCCTTCATATTCTCATGGGGAGTTTTGATTACCTTTACTTTGGAAAATAGAAAAAAAAATATTTCAAAAGGCCTTGGAATATTTTCAAGATTTCAGAATTTAGCAAGAATGAACATGAAAAGAATCCAAATTGTGACCCTTTGATCTTATTTTTTAACTTTAATTCCAAGTACAGTCTTCCCCAGCCTGTGATGTTCAAAAACACTGTTACAGAATTGTCATTTCAAAGGTATACCTTCTCCAAGAAAACAGTTTTATCTTATATGCATCCTTTTCTTTTCCTGAAGAGAATTCTAAGGCAGTGCCTTGTATACTAACTTGATTGCATCCAGATTTTCGCTGCTGCCATCCACATTTTACAGGCTCTGTGATTATCTGCAATCATGAACAGAAAATACTCTTTGGCTGTGTGCTTCCCTCAGGCTTTCACTTAGTTATGATGCTGAGTGCGGTGACCTTGAGTTCTCATAGTCTATGGCTAAGTATTGCCATAATCTCAATGCTTTCTTAACATACTTATTTTGTGTATATACATTTCATATAAATATGTTATATACAACATGTTATATACTGTACAAGAAATAATTGTTCTATGTAAATATATAAAGTAGTATATGTTTACATGTATATTTATTGCTAACTTCAAATGTTTGGCTTCAGAAAATGCCATTTCTTCCTTGGTGGACCTCCTGCAGAGGGGGTCATGGCAGGCTTGGATTTCTCTCAATGGTAAATTTTTCCAGTGTAAGACCTGGAAACAGGAAAGCTTTTTTTTTTTCCTTTAACAGGTTCTAAGAATAGAGTTTATTAATCTGACGGTACTGTATTTGAACGCAAGTAACAAAAAATATGTCTAAGTGGCTTCATCCAGTGGAGGTTATATTTTACATATAACAAAATACCTAGAGGCAGGAAGTTCAGCAGTTCAATAAAGACACACACACACACACACACACACACACCCCAGAAAACCTTAAATAGGATTGAACTTTTCACCTTAGCTCCGAGAGTGATAAATACTGTCTGTGTAGCAGCTGTTTTTATGTATACCTAACCTCGACTTATTGGAGAAGAAAAATTGCAATTTAACTGGGGGATGATAGAGCTAAGGAAAATCTATTATAGACATAAAAACTGACATTTGTCAATAGCTAGAGGAATTAAAGACATAGGAAACTACTTCACTCAATCATTTCTTACCATTCCAGTTTGTTTGAACATTGTTAAAATGTCACTCGTTAAAAAGTAAAGAGATACGTTTATCAGACACAGTGGAAAGGAATATTTAATTGTGCCAAGAGTCTAACCCTAGACATAAGTCTCCGGTACCAAGTATTCTCTATGAAGAGGGAGGGGTTGGTGATAAATGCAGTTTAGGTGTTACCCCTGGCCGAGTATGATGGCTCACACCTGCAATCCTGGCACTTTGGGAGGCCTAGGCAAGAGAATCCCTTAAGCCTAGGAGTTTGACACCAGCCTGGGCAACGTAGTAAGGCCCCCATATCTACAAAACATGTTTTTTTTAATTAGCTGGGTATGTGATTGTGTACCGATAGTCCCAGCTTCTTGGGAGGCTGAAGTAAGAGGATTGTGTGATCACAGGCGTTCTAGGCTACAGTAGCCATAATGGTGCCACCGCACCCCAGCCTGGGAGACAGAACAAGACACGATCTCAAAAGAAAAAAAAAGTGTCACCTCTATGGCATTTTTATTTCTGTATATCTGGGCTAGTGCAAAGAAAGATAAAAGGGTAAGCTAGGTGAGGGGACCCAATTTAGCAGAGATTCTCTGCTTTTCAGTTCTTCATTTTGCCTCCTCCCTCATCCCATCGCACTTTGGCATCCAGTCAGTAGTACCTTGCTCCATCTCCCCAAGGTTGTTGGAGCAAATACTGCACATTTTATCTTTCTGCTTCATTTATTCTTTATACACATTGATTAGAAGTCAGATTCTAATTATGATTTGCTCGCCTATTTATCTTGCTTGTGAGATAATATTCAGTGACCAGAATCCAAGCCATTTTTGTTGTCAGATCAGCAATGTTTTCTCATTGTGGTGCTTTCAGTCCATAAGCAAAACACTTTGTTTGCCTTTCCTTATTTCTCAGGAAAAAAATATTACAAAGACGGCCCTTAAGCATTCCTCAGTGGTGATGCTTTGGTAAGGATTCTGGCATTGATGCTATTGGTAAAATGTACTCGTTTATGTTTTAGTTTACATTTATCTTTGTTATTAATGGATATTAGCAAATTAAAATTTGTTTAGGTGATCATATGTAAGACTTTTACTTTTGTTTGTGTTTTCAGTATGAAGCATATCTGGTCTGATCTAAAAGGAAATCTAGGCAGTATTAAGAAAATTGGAGAAATAATAAAGCTGTCTCTTAGGATTAGCTAGAATAAACTGTCCTTTTAAGTCTAGATTTTAGGGGTCCGAACTGCTACCACCATGGAATAGTAAGAAATGTCTGGAGAATTCAAAGACCATAGAATGTGGCTGAGATGCTTGTATTGGCAATGAGAGGCTAACAGAAGAGATTAATAAGATTAACAATAAATTCCCAGATTTATCTTAAAATCTTCATGTTACTGTGTTCTCATAATTATTTTAATATATTTAAAATATATTAAAATATTTTATTTTAATATATTTTATATATATATCAGATTTTTTTATTAAACATTTCCCTTTTATTATATATTTATTTCTGTTTTTTTATCTATGATGAATAATGCCTAAATGAACATATTCTTGTAAATAGTTTTTTTTTTTTTTGGAGGGCAGCTGCTAATGAAATATTTGTTAGTTTTAATTTTATTCTGGAGACATTATTCAGTTCTATAATACAAAACTAAAACCTATTTCCTTTATTTACATGATATAAAATTTTCAATAACAAACATTTCTACTCAGGAAAGTTGGTGTTAAAGCAGAAATATTGTCATGTTGGCTTCAATGGGAGAACACAAAATATGCTCTATTTCATAATTTTTCAAAAAGAAAATGTCTAGTGTGTTTAAATGTAACAAGTACTGTATCAGATTCGCTTTAGAAACCATACACTCCTGTCTTTCTTTTGAGAGATTCTGGAAGAGAGCTGTGAAGATTGGAGCAGTGAGTCCACGCCACCCAGCATCCATCTGTAACCTGCTTGCTTGATTCTTCTAATCATCCTGGGATCGATTATCTTCAACGATAAGAGTGAACATGATCTGTACTTTTCTACGAGCCATACAATATACGGGGAAGCTGCACAGGTCCTCCGCAAAGCGATTGCTGTTGCCACACGCTGTGCTCAACTAAGCTGCTTGAAGACTCAGCCCAGTTTGAGATGGGGGCTTCACTATCAAAAGAAAACAGTGCGACCTAGATGTATTCTTGGAGCCACCCAGAAAGCCATCTGGACTCAGGGGCCGAGCTCCCGAAAAGCAAAGGAGGATGGTAGCAAACAAGTGTCGGTGCACAGGAGTCAGAGAGGGGGCACCGCCGTCTCAACAGCACAGAAAGTGAAAGACTTTCAGGCCAGAAGAGATTTTACCTATTTAAGAGTGGTGCTCTTTGGAATCACCATTACACGTGGCTTGTTTTACACAATTTTCAAAGAACTCTTTTCTTCCTCAAGTCCTAGCAAGATATATAGGAGAGCCCTAGAAAAATGCAGATCACATCCCGAGGTGATCGGTGTCTTTGGTGAGCCTATTAAAGGCTATGGGGAGGCGACAAAGCGGGGTCGCAGGCAGCACATCAGTTTCGTTGAATATGTAAAAGGTGGGTTAGAACACACGCGTGTAAAATTCTACATCGAGGGCTCCGAGCCAGGGAAGCAAGCAATGGTGCATCCAGAAGTGAAAGAGGTGTGGGAATCGTGGGTCGTGGGGTCAGAAGTTCTAATCGCAGTGTTACTTAAGTTCTAGAAAGGAAAATAATACCTGGAAATACTACATTTTTTTCAGAACCCAAAAAGTGGTGAATATGATTTTCGATACATATTTGTAGAAATTGAATCCTATCCTAGAATAGTTTTTTTTTCTTCTATATCAGAGATTTTCTTTAGAGGAGAATTCCAGAAGTCAATGGGTTCAAATGGTGTGAACTTTGTTTTAATCCCTTTAAGCACATTGCCATATTGCCATTCAAAAACGAAATGCCTCCAGGAAAAAGCATAATTTCACCGTATCTTGTTTAGCATTGCACTTGATGATTTGTAATGGGTTTTATGTATTTTACATTAGTTGAATCAAAGCAACGGATAAGTGGTGAATGTACTCAAATTGAAAGAGCATCTGCACATTTACAGCTTATTAGATATCTCATAATCAAGAGATTTTGTCTGCAAGGCCCTGTTAAATGTCTGTTGTTTTCTACCATATTCACATGATAGTCACCTAAAAGGTGTTTCTCAGTCATTTTGTGATTGTGGTTTTCTTTGAAAATCTGATGAAGAGTATGAACAGTTTCTTAGAATTATGGACACATTCACAGACACAACACACACACATGGAATTCAATATTATTTCAGGAAATTCATGTATTACTTCATGTTCCTTCATTTTAACACCATTAACAAAGATGATGAGCTATGACTAGGTTAAGAGTGAAGGAGTGAAGAAAAGTAAACACCCATAGCTCTGAAGCGTCTGCAGAGGATGAGACCAAGTGGGGCTCAGCTGTGGAGATATTAAGATTATGAAATCAGTCTGAGGATTCCCCTGGATTTTCTGGTGGAGGCCAGGGTAACTACAGCAGAGAGAAGAGGGGCCACTGAAAATAAACACAGTTCCTCAAATCCAGTCATAATCTGGACTTAGCCCCGGAGTGAACTGATATGAAGCCATTTTTTGCTCCATCTTTAACTCTCCAGTTTTCAGGATGGTGTTTTAAATATAAGGAAGCTAGTTTTACAGTTGTGGTGCTCACTTTGGAGTATCTGAGAAAGCCAACCAGCTTCCTCACTCTTCCCTGGAAGCCCTAGTCCTCCATGCAGAAGCCATTATTTGGTGAAAGGCATTAAACATCTACATCTAGATTAATGGTTTCTTTGCATACTAATGAGATGATAATCTATTCAGTGCTTCCTAGTCACACATTTTCTGTTCATTAATTTTTTTTAATCTGCAAAAGTTTTAGAACATTCTAAATAGTTAAATGAAGTATTTTCAAGTTAAAAGGAACATGTGTCATAATAGGTTAGGGAGTAAATCAATCTTTCTGTCTGAATGTGAAAAACCCCAGTCTGCTATTTGGCTTAACAGCAAATGAAAGATGTTGCTTGAAATAATTGACTGAATATAAAAAAAGAAACCATATTTATGTTTCTGGTTTTTTTACTATATAATGCTTATTTACATTCTTTATAGTTGTGCTTTAAAACTAATATTTTTATCATATTAAATAAACAAGGTATATTTTCTATTTGCTAAAGTCACAATATTATCAAATCAGTAACTTATGTAGTGAAATTATTTATCTTGTTCAAATGTTACTTCTAAAGTTGTCGGGGCAAGAACAAAGGAAAATGTATCAAATGTGAGAAATGTGAGCTATAGTCATTTGAAAAGTGTTTTACAATCATCATGTATTATAGAATTAGTATACAAATACCTTACTTTTTTTTGTGACAGAGTTTCTCTCTGTTGCCAAGGCTGGAGTGGGTGGCCTGCTCTCAGCTCACTGCAACCTCCGCCTACCAGGTTCAAGTGATTCTCCTGCCTCAGCCTTTCAAGTAACTGGGACTACAGGTGCAAATTATCATGCCTGACTAATTTTTGCATTTTTAGTAGAGATGAGGTTTCACCATGTTGGCCAGGCTAGTCTCAAAATCCTGGCCTCAAGTGATCCACCCGCCTCGGCCTCCCAACTTGCTGGGCTTACAGGCATGAGCCATTGCACCCGGCCTGATCTTACTTCTTAAGCTCTTCTCAGTTAGTGCCATACTTAGGTACAGCTGAAATGAGATTTTCTATCTCTTTCTTCTTCCAAAAGTAAATTATTAGCAAACAGAAGAGGAAACAAGTAGCTCAGGAGACAATTAGCAACAATTACATCAAAAGTGACAACTGGCAACCTGACAAATAGAATAAAGAGTAAAATTAAAAAGCAGTACAGAATTACTAATTTACACAAGGCAACCTTTGGCTGCTTAAATAATCATGTGAAATCATCAAGAAAATGTTTTTAGCATTCTCATTCTGATGATGGAATAAAGAACATAAAATATTTTATAAACATTTTAACTCAACATAGACAAAATACCAAAAACAGTATATGAACAGTAGGGTGCATATGCCTCAGGTATTTGCAAAATGTTGCTTATGAAGAATAGCTCAGCATTATTTATTGATAAAGTACTATTGTGTTTACTTTTATTTTATTTATTTAGATTTGTTTTGTTTTGTTTTGGAGACAGAGTCTCACTCTGTCACCCAGGTTGGCGTGCAATGGCTCCATCTTGGCTCACTGCACTCTCTGCCTCCCAGGTTCAAGCCATTCTCCTGCTGCAGCCTCCCAAGTAGCTGGGACTATAACTGAGCACCGCCACAACTAGATAATTTTTGTATTTTGTATTTTTTTTAGTAGAGATGGGTTTTTGCCATGTTGGCCAAACTGAACTTGAACTCCTGACCTCAAGCGATCTGCCTGCCTAGGCTTCCCGAAGCTCTGAGATTACAGGCAGGAGCCTGCATGTCTGGCCTAAGTACAACCATATTTAAAACTAAAACTGCATGTGATTTTACAGGAAAATTAAAGCTTGGAGAATAATTAGCTAAATATTTGAGCCAATCTAGTCAATCAATAGAATCCAAAGTTGAGGACCTCTCAGTGGAAACTTTACAAGCCAGAAGCTATCAAAAGCCAGTATTCAACATTCTTAAAGAAAAGAAATTCCAACCCAGAATTTTATATGCACTCAAACTATGCTTCATAAGCAAATAAAAAATAAGGTACTTTTCAAACAAGCAAATGCTAAGGGAATGTGTTACAGACCTGCCTTAGAAGAGTTTCTGAAGGAAGCACAAAGACTGTCCCTACAAAAACACACTGAAGTACACAGACCAGTGACACTATAAACCAACCACTTAAAAAAAAACAGTTATAATCATGATGACAGGATCAAATCTACACATATCAAAAGTAAAATTAAATGTAAATGGGATAAATAGCCCAGTTAAAAGACACAGTGGCAAGCTGGATAAAGGAACAAGACACATTTGTATGCTGTCTTCAAAAGATCCATCTCACATGCACATGCAGTGACACACATATGCTCAAAATAAAGGGATGGAGGAAACTCTACCAAGCAAGTGGAAAACACAAAAAAGCAGGGATTGCAATTCTGGTTTCTGACAAAACAGACTCTAAACCAATGAGGAAGAAAAAAGGACATTAGGGTGTTAGCTAAGAAAATTAAAGCTTGGAGAATAATTAGCTAAATATTTGAGCCAAATATTTGGCTCAATTCAACAAGAGGATCTGAAATATTCTAAATATCGATGTACCAAACATGGCATAAATGGCTCAATTTAAAAGGAAGATCTGAAATATCCTAAATATATATGCACCAAACACAGGAGCACCCAGATTAATAACGAAAGTTCTTAGAGACCTTCAAAGAGACACAATAATAGTGGGAGACTGTAATACCCCACTGACAATATTAGACAGATCGTTGAATAAGAAAATTTAAAAAGATTTTCAGGAGCTGAACTCAGCACTGGATCAAATGTATCTGAGAGACATCTACAGAACATTCCACCCAGAAATAACAGAATGTATAATTTTTCTCGTTGCCATATGGCACTTACTCTAAAATTGATCTCATAATCGGAATTAAAACATTCTATAGAAAGTGAAATCATAACAGGCTTTTGGACCACAACACAATCTAATTAGAAATTTAGACTAAGAAATTCACTCATAGCCATACAATTCAATGGAAATTAAATAACCGGCTACTGAATGACTCTTGGCTAAATAATGAAATTAAGGTAGAAATCAAGGAGTTCTTTAAAAACTAGTGAGAACAAAGATAAAATGTACAAAATCTCTGGGACACGGCTAAGGCAGTGTTAAGGAAATTTATTTATTTATTTATTTATTTATTTTTCTTTTTTTATTGCATTTTAGGTTTTGGGGTACATGTGAAAAACATGAAAGATTATTGCATAGGTACACACGTGGCAGTGTCATTTGCTGCCTTCCTCCCCATCACCTACATCTGGCATTTCCCCCTTGCTGTCTCTCCCCAACTCCCCAGCCCCTGCTGTCCCTCCCCTATTTCCCCCCAACAGACCCCAGTGTGTAGTGCTCCCCTCCCTGTGTTTATGTGTTCTCATTGTTCAACACCCACCTATGAGTGAGAACATGCGGTGTTTGATTTTCTGCTCTTGTGTCAGTTTACTGAGAATGATGGTTTCCAGGTTCATCCATATCCCTAAAAAGGACACAAACTCATCGTTTTTTTGGCTGCATAATATTCCATGGTGTATATGTGCCACATTTTCCCTGTCCACTCTGTCATCGATGGGCATTTGGGTTGGTTCCAGGTCTTTACTATTGTAAACAGTGCTGCAATGAACATTTGTGTGCATGTGTCCTTATAGTAGAATCATTTATAATCCTTTGGATATATACCCAGTAATGGGATTGCTGCGTCAAATAGAATTTCTATTTCTAGGTCCTTGAGTTGAGGAATCGCCACACTGTCTTCCACAATGGTTGAACTAATTTACACTCCCACCAACAGCGTAAAAGTGTTCCTATTTCTCCACATCCTCTCCAGCATCTGTTGTCTCCAGATTTTTTAATGATCGCCATTCTAGCTGGCATGAGATGGTATCTCAATGTAGTTTTGATTTGCATTTCTCTGATGACCAGTGATGATGAGCATTTTTTCATATGTTTGTTGGCCTCATGTATGTCTTCTTTTGTAAAGTATCTGTTCGTATCCTTCACCCACTTTTGAATGGGCTTGTTTGTTTTTTTTCTTGTAAATCTGTTTTAGTTCTTTGTAAATTCTGGATATCAGCCCTTTGTCAGATGGGTAAACTGCAAAATTTTTTTTCCATTCTGTTGGTTGCCGATTCACTCTAATGACTGTTTCTTTTGCTATGCAGAAGCTGTGGAGTTTCATTAGGTCCCATCTGTCTATTTTGGCCTTTGTTGCCAATGTTTTGGTGTTTTGGTCATGAAGTCCTTGCCTACTCCTATGTCCTGAATGGCTTTGCCTAGATTTTCTTCTAGGGTTTTTATGGTGTTAGGTCTTATGTTTAAGTCTTTAGTCCATCTGGAGTTAATTTTAGTGTAAAGTGTCAGGAAGGGGTCCAGTTTCTGCTTTCTGCACATGGCTAGCCAGTTTTCCCAACACCATTTATTAAACAAGGAATCCTTTCCCC
>NW_022436948.1:39863713-40289412 GCF_009761245.1 Sapajus apella
TTCTCCATTTTCCATTCCATTACCCATTCCATTCTCCATTCTCTATTTCATCCTCCATTCCTCATTCCAGTCCCCATTCATTTCTACATTCTCCATTCCAGTCTGCATTCCATTCTTGATTCTCCATTCCATTATCCATTCCATTCTCCATTCCCCATTCCATTCTGCCTTCCATTCTCCATTCTCCATTCCATTCTACAGTAACTAAAAGAGCATGGTACTGGTACAAGAACTAATACTTAAAACAATTGAAGTGAATAGGTAATCCAGAAGTAAGAACACATGCCTACAGCCATCTGATCTTTGACAAACCTTACTAAAACAAGCAATGGAGAAATAATTTCATATTCGATAAATGGCATTGGTAGAACTGGCTAGCCATATGTGGAAGATTAAAATTGGATCCCTCCCTTATATCATACACAAAAATTAACTCAATATGTATTAAAGACTTAAATGTAAAGCCCCAAACCATGAAAACCTTGGAAAACAACCTACCTAATGGCAAAAAAAAATAAGCAGGGTATCTTCCCCAAACAAAAGTGTATGCATACACTGCTTATTTTTTTTTGCCATTAGGTTGTAGATTATGTGCATACATACATTTATCACACCTGATTAATGTATATTAATATACATCGTGCACTTCACTCTGCAAAATTTATACCTCCAAAATCCATGAAGAAGTATCTTCCCCAAACAAAAGTGTATGCATATAATCAGCCTTACTGTAGATTGATGTTTCATTTTTAAGTACTTTTGAAGTTCTGGTATACTGCTATAGTACTCAACGAAATTTCTTTAAAATACCTGAGTGCATATCATGTTCCTGATTCTGTGCTTAGGCAGTATAAAGAGACACAATACTTAATCTATTAAAAATAGGAGTTATAGCATAGTTGGAGAAGGCTTAATACCAAAGAGAGAATTTAGAGAAAAAGTAATATTACTGCTACATTAAACATGTTGGACATTGTAATTTATAGTCATTAGTGGAAGCATTCTCTAAAGATGTGGCATTTTCTTGAGTTTCAAAAGAGAGCTTTTTTGTCAATAGATGTGGAGAAGTTACAGGACTTTCTTAGCTGCTATAATTAATAGCAGATACAAAAAGATGGTATTGAAATTTTGTGCTTGGAAATAACTAATGAAAATATAAATTTTAAACAAATGTATAAAATCATATATATGTATATACATATATATATATATGTGTGTGTATATATATATATATGTAGATGCAGTCCTAAATTCCAGGGAAAAACAAAATAATTCTTTAAAATTAATTGAATCATGGATGACAGTCTCAGGAATTGTTAGAATTTGTTAAAGTTGCTTTAAATTTAAAATGTCTGCATTTACACAAACTAAATAATATTTTGAGCTCTAATTCTTTTAGATAAGTAAATATATTAACAGTATTTTTACATAATATTATATATTCAAATAGACATATCCAGTGTCCAAATAATAAATTACAGGTAGAGACAGCATTCAAAATAAGAAAACATAGAGAATGATAGCAGGAAGATGGAGAAGAGCAGGTAACAAGAGAGCAGATAGAGCTTTGAGGAATAATATATCCATGAAAAATAAATAGATACTGATCTCTAAGAACATTTCTAACATTCAATTTTAAATTATTATCTGTACTTAGCTATGTTTTAACCCATGACTTCAGTAAATGGTGTAATTAAAAATTGTATTAGGAGAAGAAACGTGTTCTGCCAACTGAAGCAGGGCATTGGAGATAGAGATGACCCAGAAAAATATAATTTAAGCTCATTCCCCTCTAAGCTTCCTTGGAAATACTAGGAAGAGATGGTAGTATCCCAAGTACTTACTATAGGCACTCAATCATGTTTAATTGTATCAAAGGAACAGTCTTAACCCTAAAGCTGGAAAATAAGCATTTTTCAGGAGATTGAAAAGAGTTAAACAGATAAAACAGCTGGAAAAATGACTTACCTTTTTTATCCAAATGGCTTGACAAATAGACTACCTACAGTCAGGATTTTCAGTAACCTCAGTCACTTCCCAATATCTTCTTCATACCATAAATGGTCAAATAAGTTTTACATAATATTCTGAATCTCTCCGAATTGAATGAATATTCTAAGTTCCTGGGGTTAAAGCTCTGATGTTTCCTTGAAGGTCACAAATGCGCTACTGATAAATGTAACTAGTTCATTATTGAACAAGCTGGTTTCCACGGTGTGCACACAGGCAGCTTTTCTTTTCTCATATTAGAAAATATCAGTCTCTACATTCACAGAGAGGAAGGAGAATAAGCAATGCATTCCCTATTTCTCAAATTCCCCTCAAAGTATATTTTTCCATTCCTGATCTTCTGTACAGAGCATGCAGGAGGTCTCACTGCTGGAATGATTTTTCTATCCTTTAGTAAATTTACACCTTTACAATGTGTAAATATTTTGGCTAAAATCCTAAATCAAACAAAGATTTTCATTCAACATTATGGTACATATACATATGACTAAAATTTCCAATTCTAAGTTTGTGATATTTTCTAAAGAATTCTGCTCTCAGAATAATTTAAAATATTCTAATGATTCTGGGATGCACCATACATAAAAGGAGTATGAATTTACCAGCTGTATACCTACATATACAAAGAATATATAGCATTTTTCTAATTTTCAAAAACCAACGTTACTCTTAAGTTTCTATCTACTTAATAGCAGAAAACAATTTTTGTCATTTCCAAGACAACCTTGTCATTTCAATTCTCAATTCAGTTAAATTGATGCTTTTCCCCCACTTCTTTCTCTTCCACAGGTATCATCCAGGGTCCCAGTAGGTTGGGGCTTTTTATATATAGCCTTGGTGTTAAAGATAAATGATCACTCTTTTTATAATGAAGTGTTGAATATCTCATGTAATTTATTGAACACAATGCACTGTAGAGTTTTTGTTGTTTACTTTTGTAATCATGGGACTGACTAAAAGCTGTGGCTCACTGCCACTGCCCAGCATTGCAAGAGAGTGTCATGTTGCATGTCACTAGTCCAAGAAATGTTCAAGCTTTAAAATTCAATGTATGGTTTCTACTAAATGTGTACTGATTCACACTATTATAAAGTCAAAAAACTTGAAGTCAAAACATCATAAGTAGAGAACTGTTTGTACAAGCATCTAATGCTCTTAATACATTTTAAAATCTACTATGAAGGCTTGTTCATGCTCTCTCTCTCTCTCTCTCTCTCTCTCTCTCTGTCTGTCTCTCTCTTTCTCTCTCTCTCTATCTCACACACACACACACACACACACACACACACACACACACACACACTTTCTGGAAGGTCTCTATTTGTTCCAAATTTTCTGCTTTACAGGAGATAAAAACATACAGATAGGAAAAGATAAAGTCTCTTTTTGTTAATGATATGATTCTTTACTTATAAATTCCTGAAGACGCCACTGAAAGTCTTCTGGAACTGACAATTTCCATAAAGCTTCAGGATACAAAATCAATGTACAAAAATCAGTATCATTTCTGTATATTAATATGAATAGCATTCAAGCTGAGAGCCAAATCAAGAACATAATCCCATTTACAATAAAAACACACAAAAATACCTAAGAATACATCTTACCAAGGCGGTAGAAGATCCCTACAAAAAGAACGCAAGATAGTGCTGAAGGAAATCGGAAACAACACAATCAAATGGAAAATTATTCCATGTTCATGTGGGAAGAATCAATATCATTAAAATATTCAAACTTCTTAAGATAATCTATGAACTCATTTCTATTTCCATTAAATTGCCAAGTCATTATCAAAGAAGTTGAAAAAGCTATTCTAACATTCATATGAAACAAAAAAAGAGCCCAAATAACCAAAACAATCCTATGCAAAAAGAACAAAGCCAGAGATAACACACTATATGACCATAATACAAGCATACAATAACCAAAACAGCATGGTACTGGTAGAAGAATAGACACATAAATCAATGGAATGGAATAAAAAAAATAAATAAATAAAGCTGCACACTTACAACCAATTGATCTTTGACAAAGTTGACAAAAATAAGCAATGGGAAAGCAATGGAAATTGAAATTCTCTATTCAATAAATGATGCTAGAAAAATTGGCTTACCATCTATAAAAAAATGAAACTGGATCCCTACCTCTCATCATATACAAAAATTACCCTACGATAAATTAAAGATTCAAATTTAAGATCTCATACTATAAAAATCCTGGAACGAAACCTAGGCAATACTCTTCTGGACAAATAATTTATAGCTAAGTCTTCAAAACTAATTGCAACAAAACTACAAATTGAAAATTGCAACCTAATTAAACTAAAGTAATTCTGCACAACAAAAGAAACTATCAAAAGAGTAAACAGAAACTGCCACAGAATGGCAGAAAATATTTGCAAACTACGCATTGAAGAAATAACTAAGATCTAGATCTATAAAAAAAATTAAATGAACGAGAAAAAACACAGATAACCTCATTAAGAAGTGGGAAAAGTACATAAACGGACACTTCTCAAAAGGTGAAATATAAGTGGCCAAGAATCATATAAGAAAAATGCTCAACATAACTAATCATCAGAGATATGCAAATAATTGGACTCCGAAAGCAGGAAGAGAAGGGAGCAAGGGCTGAAAGTGGGTGCAGCATTCCACAAAAGAGGAAGAGTGGCATAAGGGAAAAGGAGAGAATATTGTACGTCTACTAATACTTAATGCTAGCCTTGAGCAAATAAAATAAACACCTATTTTTTAATGTGGTATATTTTTATTACACGTTAAATTATGAAACATTAAAAATGTAATCTGAGAAATGTTATGAAATAAAATATGTATTGGTCTTTCATAGTAAAGAAACTCATCAGAGTTGCTTTCCTTTTTCCCTTTGAATACACATTTTTCATTTTCTCATTAGTAGTCCAAAGACAGACAATGCTTAAGAGAAAAATGTAATTCTGTCTATGATAAAATTAAATTAATTAAAGTAACTCAACAGCTGTATTCACACAACACCAATGAAGAAAATTCTGGAAAGAGCTTACAAATCTGTTGACTTATTTACGAGTCCACTTTTGATTCACTAACTAAACGTACTGTTCCTCCAGTTTATAATTACTCTCCAGTAAACAATTTACATTTCCCTTCTGTTTATAGGTTATCCCCATTAGCAGTATTCAATATAATATTACTAGATGTATATGTGTCACAGAACAATGAGAAATTTAGCATTAAACTGTACAAACCATTTGCAATTTTTAGACATAAACTAATCCTTTGAGATACCTAAGGACCAAGGAATTTAGGTGACAATTAGAGCAGTAAAAGTCAACCTTTAATTAACTTATGAAAGTCTTATTGCTCTATTGATAATAGACACCTTTTGCCCC
Source organism: Sapajus apella (assembly GCF_009761245.1). Taxonomy (NCBI): domain Eukaryota; kingdom Metazoa; phylum Chordata; class Mammalia; order Primates; family Cebidae; genus Sapajus; species Sapajus apella. The sequence continues at coordinate 39,869,109 of NW_022436948.1, forward strand.
CACTATGTTGCCAGTATTATAAACGTCAAAGACTGCAATTATTTATTGGTCCTCAATCTTTCTCATCTGCACAATAAATTCTCTCCTCTCCCACCTGAAACATTTTGTTTATTGTCTTTCAAGAATTTTTCTTATCAGAAAAATTGTGATAATGCTTAATGCTAGCATGGTATAACTTAAAAATAAAACTCTCATAATTCTTTCTTCGGCTATCAGCCTTTCAGCCTATTTCTCTGCTCATCCTTATAAAAAAAACTCCTTGAAAACCTTGTCCATACTTTATATCTACCACCCTATCCTCCCATTTATTTCTAGCCCATTCAAATTAAGCATTGGCCTCCACTATACAATTAGATGGCTTTTGTTAAGACCAATCATGAGCCTGAATTGCAATGTCCAATGATCAATTCTCATTTCTCGCCTTACTTCATCTGTCAATTTTATTTTACTTTTTCAAATACATTGTTACCTCCTTAATCTGATTTTGATTGATTCTGTAGGACCCAGGCTGTTTTGGTGTTCTTGTTCTCTCCCTGGCTATTGCTCCTCAATCTGTTTGGATATTCCTCTGTACTTTGTCAACCTCTATACATAAAGTTTCCCAAGGCTCAGTTTTGGAACTCTTCTCTTTCTAAATTTACTCTCTAGGTGTCAGTGGTGCTTATGAACTGAATTGGGTCCCCCAAAAATCCGTATGCTAAAGCCCTAACTGCTGATGTGATGATATTTAGAGGTGGACAGTTTTAAGAAAGAGGTCACAAGTGTAGGATTTTAATCTGATAGCACTAGTGTCCTTATAAAATGAGAAGGGACATCAGAGAGAGTTCTCTCTCTCTCTCTTTGGGCACAGAAAAAGGCCATGTGAAGACACAGTAAGAAGGTGGCCGCCTATAAACCAGGAAGAAAGGCCTCCCCTGAAACCAACCAATCTGGGAGTTTGATCTCAGACTTCCAGTTTCCATAACTGTCAGAAAATAAATTTCTGTTATTTAAGCTATCAAGTCTGTCGTATTTTGTTATGGCAGCCGAAGCTGACGGATGCAGTGCATCATTCAGTATTACCTAGAAGACATGCAGAAAGTTAAATGTTGGAATCCACCTCTGCAGTTGTTAAATCAGTAAGCCTGAATGGGAGGCCCAAAAGCCTGTTTTTGTAACATGTTCCCAGATGATGATGATGTTGCTGGTTCTGGCATCCCACTTTGAGACTCAGTTCTCTAGGTGATTTCATCTAGATCATGGCTTTAAATGCCAACTGTGATGGTTGCTTTCATATGTCAACTTGACTGGGTCATGGGATGACTAGATACCTGGTTAAACCTCGGTTCTGAGTTTGTCTGTAAGAATGTTTCTGAAAGGGATTAACATTTGAATTGGTGGACTGAGAAAAGGAGGTTTTCCTCCCCAATGTGATGGACAGCTAACCCATTACGCCTAAATAGAACAAAAAAGTGGAAGAAGATTAATTACCTCTCTCTGTCTGACTGCTTGAGCGGTTACATGAGTTGCTTCCTGCCCTTGCACTGGGATTTAAACACTGGTGTTTTTGGTTCTCAGGACTTCAGTCACAGACTGGAATTTACTCTTGGCTTTCCTGAGCCCTTCCTGAAGGGAACAGACTGTGGTGCTCCTCAGTCTCATTAATTGCATAGGCCAATTTCTTGCAATAAATTTTATTTAAGAAATGGGTGGAGTTTAGAACATATCATGCACCTTACTTGATCATACACACATCATCTCTCATGTTGATTACTACAATAGCTGTCAAAGTGAATTTCTTCGATCAACCCTTGTTGTTTCTGTCTCACCCCAGTCTATTATTCACAATATCCAGAGAAATTACTTAAAAATATAAGTCAAATTATGCCACTCCTTTGATCACTTTTCTCCCACTCAAAGTCCTTACAATGGTCCCAGAGCCCAGTCTCATGCCCTGACAATTTCTTCTGCAATCTAAAACATTCACTCACTCAGTTCTACTCACAGTAAAATTTTGGGGTTTTGAATATGTCAGTTTTATGCCCTTCCCTTCATTTGCTTTTCCTTGTGCCAAGTACTTTTCACCTTCTAAAACATCATATATTTTATGACTTTATTTTTGTCTCTCTGAAGTAGAATGAAAGTTTCAAGACAGAAGAATTTTGTAATCTGTTTTGCTCATCACTATATTCCGAGTTCAAAATAGTAACTGCACATAATAGGTCTTCAATAAACATTTGTTGAATTAAAAAAAATAGAGTGAAATCAAGCATAAGTTAGAAATTTTCTTCTCTGCTTTAAAAGGCAGTGTAGCAAAATGTTGAGGAGGATGAACTTTAGAGTCCAATTGTCTGGGTTTGCGTCCTGGCTCTGTCACTGATTTGACCTTGGGTAAATTACTGAATAGTTTGGGCCTCAATAGACTCATCTCTAAAGTGGAGACAACAATATGCCTACCTCCCAAAACCACAATGAGTATTAAATACATTATTATGTATAAAAAGTCCTGAAATTTGTTCCTGGAACAAAACAAATTCTACTTAAACAAGTTCCTGGAACAACAAGTTCTTATTGTCTTCCAGAAGCAGACTTGCTGAATCCAAATTATTTAAGGAAGATTTTGCCCTTTCCTGGGTAGAAAATGAAGTGGCCATTAAGGTTGGCATAGGATATCTCTGTTCCAGTGGTAATTCTGACCATTAGAAATCAACATTTATTTGCTCATACAGCCCATGGGCTTCAAAAGCAGGATGAAAACCTGGCTAACTAACACAACGTTTATTTTCCCTGTAGGTATTTACATTGTGCTGTGATTGGAACACTGCTTTCTTTTCTTAGGAGATACACAAAATGTAGTAAGGGAACTGGCAGGCATGGAAATCTGTATGGTGGGTGATGGTATAAAGAAATCTCAGTTTTATATGCTGCTCCATGAGGATATAAAACTCGTATCAAGCTCAAAGTTTTCCCAGGCTAACTATAAATGACATATTCCTCATTTTGTCTGAGACCATAACAACTTTAAGGTCCATATTCTTATCAAAGTCTCCCCAAGGTGATCTAAGCTTCTTCCAGCATGCACCTGAAAACTCTTCCAGCCTTAGCTGGGCATGGTGCCTTACACCTGCAATTCTAGCACTTTGGAAGATTAAGATGGGTGGATTGCTTGAGGAATTCAAGACGAATCTGGCCAACATGGCAAAGCCTGTCTCTACTAAAAAGTACAAAAATTAGCCAGGTGTGGTGGTGCAAACCTGTACTCCCAGCTACTCGGGAGGCTGAGACAGGAGAATTGCTTGAACCTGGGAGGTGGAGGCTGCAGTGAGAAATTCCATTCCTGCCTAGGTGACAGAGCAAGACTCCATCTCAAAAAACAATACAAAACAACAAAAAACACCTCTTCCAACCTGTACCACCTATGAAGTTAAAAAGCCACTACTACATTTTTAGTTGTTTGTTACAGTAGCATCCCATTTCATGATGCCAAAATTGTTATTAGTCAGTGTTCTGCCCAGAAACAGAACAAGATATATATGTATATAGAAAGAGATTTATTTTAAGAAATTGGCTTATGTGATTATAGTGGCTGGCATATTCACAATGTGCAGGGTGTGCCAGCAGGCGGGAGACTTAGGAAAGAGCTTATATTGCAGTTCAAGTTCAAAGGCCATCTGCTGCAGAATTCCCTCTTGCTTAAGGGAGGCGAGTCTTTTGTTCTATTCAGGATTTTAAATGATTGGATAAGGCTCACCCACATTATGGAGGCCAATCTGCTTTACTCAAAGTAAACTAATTTAAATGCTAATCTCATCCATAAACCCATCACAGAAACGTCCTGTATAATCGTTGCCCAAATATCTGGGCACCATGCTCAGACAAGTTGACACATAAAATTAGCTATCACCATGTAGAAATACTTATAACAAAATAAAGAAAGAATTTTAGTCATTCTTACAGTCTTTTTTTCTGCAACTGATCATGGGGTTATAGTGGGTGTTTAAAACCATCTTTTTCGCATACTGATGATGCCAATCAAATAAAAGTCTTTGGGATGAAGACAGCTCCTTCGGCACCTGCTGAACAGTAGGTACTCTAAACTTTTTCTCCATGTTATTCCAGTGTATAACTAGGTTTAAGAACCACTGCTTGAGAAAAGACATGGCATAGCTATTAGCTGCTGTCACTGACTCTTAATTTTACTTAGTTTGGGGGAGCATGGGAAAATGTTTTTAGAAATACTTCCCTGAAGTAGAAGGGGTGTCATCTAGTATTGCAGGAAATAGGGAGGGTATGACATTTTGAATAGGGTTACTTGAAGTCACAGATATTGACTAAGGATAGGGGGCAGGACACTTGAACCCAAAACTCGGAAGAAAGGAAATGCTCACTAGGAGCCCCTCTCTGTGGGAACAGTCTTCTAAGACCCAGGGGATTGTTCAGGTGGCCGAATATTTAAGAACCTCTCCTACAGGTAGTCATTGTTTGAAATTATCCTATTTCTTCAGTCAAAAATTTGTGTTTACCTTCACAGTTCCTGTAAATTCTGACAAGGAATAGGGTAGTAAGTTTAATCCAAACACATTCCCAACTCCAAGAAATGAGAGGTTCCAGGTAGTGTGTATACTTTGCTTTGAAAATTTTTTTTTTTATGATTGGGAGAATCAGAAGTCCTTGAGAATGATCCATGAATATAGGAGTGAATTCACTTTCTTGGGAAAGAGAGAAAGAAATAGAGTAGAAGAAGTAATTCCAAGCCTCTCTATCACTCCAGTCTAGACTACAGATACTGTGCCTTGGAAGGGGGGAGGAAAAGGCTCTATGAATACACGTCACATACATTTTAAATTAGTTCAAAATGCTTTTGTTCATAAAACATAAAAAAAAATCAGACTTTAATTGTAAAATTAAACTAATAAGTCAAAAAGTCATATATCCCATGCATTTTATGAGGTTGGTTTAAGTGTGCAAATTTCTTGATTTTTTTAATAGAATTAACCTGATTTGTTGAACACCATCACCATGATGAATCAAGCTGACACACTGTTTTCAATGAGTTAATAATTCCAAAAGTAATTTCCATAGAATGAGCAAGCAAAGAACATATCTCTCTCTACTTTCCCTCCTTCTCTTTTTATAAAAAAAAATCTGAACCATATTTCATTCAAAAATGATATTATTTCCATGAGGCCTTTAGGGAAGGCATGCCAAGCAATTAAAATGCACTTAACTTACACCTACAGCTTTTTATATAAAAATTCTTTTTTTCTTTTTTTTGAGATGAAGTTTTTTTGCTCTTGTTGCTCAGGCTGGAGTGCACTGGTGTGATCTCAGCTCACCGCAACCTCCACCTACCGGGTTCAAGAGATTCTCCTGTGTCAGCATCCCGAGTAGCTGGGATTACAGGCATGCTCCACCACGCCCAACTAATTTTGTATTTTTAGTAGAGTTGGCATTTCTCCATGTTGGTCAGTCTAGCCTTGAATTCCCGACCTCAGGTGATCCACCTGTGTCAGCCATCCAAAGTGCTGGGATTACAGGTGGCTCACGGTGTGAGCCACCGTGCTTGGCTATATAAAAATTGTTTCAGTAAGCATACATGGCTTTCTTATTTTTATCATTCAAAAATTAAGTCTACACATATCCAAAGGCACCTTGAAATCACCTTTTGCCTTCAACACTGAAAAGCACTTTTTAATTGTTGTTTGTCATTAATTCTATCGAATTAAATTTTGGAAGAAGTTATTTTCTCCATCATGATTTTCCATTGCTCTTGGTTATTTTAATTTATTTGGAAATGAATTTATTAAGCTGTCTTTAAAGACATTGTGGGTTTGTGCGTGTGTGTGTCAAATCGTTCTCTTGTTCAGATATTCATGGGAGAGTTTTTTCAGCAGCAATGAAAATATTAATAGCACCTTGTGATGATCCCTGTTCCATAGCCATGGTAACCATCTGATGGTGCCACTCTTGGGCATGGGGGATTATTATGTGATTATAAAGCTCCAGTTGCTTCAGTAAGAAAGACTAATTCTAGACATCAGTTTATCACTCACCCGTCAGCCATGATGTGATGCTCACTTCAGTATTTCAATTTTTGATTGAAGTAAATATCCTCTGGAAATCTTTATTTCTTTTCTTCGATCTTTGATAAAGGCTCTTCACATTTTTGGATTGGATTAATATGTCCCTAATCTCATAAGTATTTTAATGTCCATTTTATTAAGTTTTCGTAACTTATATTTCCTTGCCAATGTTATTGGAGATATTCTAGGAACTATAAAAGCTAAGTTTCATCTAGACAAAATATAGTTTTAGTCATTTTTCAGTAAAATATGTATGCACTCTAAAAAGCCCATGTTGATAGCTTTTTACACTCCTCCACTTCAGGAAATTAAGATTAACTGATACATTTTTTTGTTTATGGTTCAGTATATTAAAAAGGTTCTGAATTTAAGTTATAGGCAAATTTAGAAGATAAAACTTTTTACCCAGGAAATCTCTAAGGTCACTACCAAGCAAAAATAATATCAGTTTAAGATATCTGAGTATTTTAGCTCTTCAAACAAATATAAATTTTCTATGTTTCCATGGTAGTAACATTGCTATCATTTGTGAGTGAGTCCTTTGATTATTTCATATGTCATGCATTTTCAAAGAAGATTTATGATAGGTGAAGAGCAAATTAGTAACCTAACTTCTTAGATATCATATGTTTCATAAGATACTGTATTCTGATAACTTGGGACATCCTAGGTTGATGGTAATGTTTAAGGCTCAAAAATAAGAATAGGATTAAAAAGAGAAGACCGAACACTTTGCATTAAATTTTTTTGTCATGAAAATATTGCCAAAAACTGGCCTTTTTCTTGGTGGTATTTTATCCTTAATGGGTTGTAAAAATACCTTCTTATAAACAATGCGACTGACTTCATAGTTTTCCAGATTCAGTGTAAACATAGTCTGTTGAGAAAAGATGGCTTGGAAATCTTGGAAATGCAAATGGTGACAGAATGATAACGCTGCCAATTTTCTGGTGGATGCAGAATAAATGTGAGCCCATTCTCTGCATTAAAAAGATAAGATTTCAGCCAGGCGCATTAGGCATGGGCCAACTTTCTCTAAGTTGTGACAATGCATACATTTTTCTCTTTAAGGCACATTTTGTCATGTACATTGGCATGTTGTTTTCATCCCAGAATGCAGTGCACGCTCTTGGCAGGCTCACATTCACCTTGATGTGATCTAGGAAATTGCATGCTTGTCTATGTTTGAAAAGAAACTCTATTTTTAGCCATTTTCAAAGATAATGATGTCCTATATGCCATAGTTAGTATCTGAGTATTATTGTGGTAACTTAGATTAAGGTAATAATAATAAATTTGATGATCATAAATTGTTATCTCCAGGAGAGTAAACAGAGAAGAAAGGATAAACTGAAAAGAAGAACAGCACGTAACAGATGAATAGACTATAAGAACCGTGATTCCTAAACATAAGGTGGGGAAGGGCATAGTAAAGAGGTGATTCTGTAATAAGAATGCGGAGAGAGTCATCAGGAAATGGGCTGGATATACAGGTCTTTAATCTGGAAAGCAAAAGACTATCTTTACCATGGGAACCTCTAAGAGCAGCACCTCACCAAGCAAAATAATATCAATTAAGGCATTCGGTAGTTTGAGATCATTAAAATAAAACCCTACCATTTTTCCTTTTTAGTTTCAATATGGAAGTAAAACTGTACAACTCTTATAACACTTCATTGTCATGACATCATGATAATTAACACAATTTGGGAGTGAGGTGAGAGGTCCTTGGGGACATGGCAAGCAGGCATTCATTCTAGTGAATTGATAAGTCAATCAATAATGCAAGAATTCAGAATTTTTACGTAATATTCTGCTTTATCAGTATGATTTAGGAGGAAGTTGTTAATTCATGTTATCATTTTTTATTTTGTGAATCAGAACATCACCAGGTACTGCAGGTCAAGTTCCCTGGGAAACAGATTATCTGATGAAGGTTAGCCGTGGAAAGCTTATTCTGGTGGCTCTTGGAATGAAAACCTGAAAGACTGCAGGATTAGGCAGAGGAAGAAGTGAAATTTGAAGGCTTAACAGGAGCCTCAGCCAAACCATAGGGTGCTCTGAAGCTAAGTCTTCAAAGTTTACTTGAATTGACACAAGAGGGCCAAGACTTTATACCTTCCTGTCAACCAGGTATTGGATTCAGGCTGTCCCGGGAAGGCGGGCAGAACTTGAGCAAAATGAGTCTTCTCAGCTGAGGAAATAAGAATCTTCTCAGCTGAGGAAATCCCAAAGCCACTGTCCCCTCAAGGCTATTGTTGGCAGCATTCTCAACAGGCTGGGTGTGATGAGGAGTTAATCATTTATTCCTAAAGGGAATTCTCTATGATACATCAAATCATTTGCCAAATCCAGAACATAAAAGTTACTAAGAAATAATTTCATAAAAGAATGAATTTATCACACAACTTCTCTACAATAATTTCAATCTTACTGAAATATGTAAAATATCTTATTTAATATTGTTTTAGCTTGAAATGGTGTTACGAGACAACATCAGTTATTATGAATTTGACTGCAAGTAACGAAGCATCCAACTGAAACTGACTCGAACATTAAGGAATATGTTGACTTCACATAACTGGAAACAAAGAGAGGGGTTCAAGAGTAATTTAGCTTAATGGCCCAGTTCTACATCCCTGTGCTTCCCTTGGCCCAATCCTTTGTGCTGAGACAGTTGTTTATGAATATCCATAGCAGTTTTGGCCTCAAATCTACCATAAAATTATGCATTTGAGACTGTCTCTCATTGCAGCTTATGATCCACAGTAAGAAGTTTTGGTTTAAATTTTATGCTCAGCACAGTGAGAGCCATCAGATAGTTTCTCTTTTCTTTTCCTGTTTTTTTTTTTTTTTTAGATTGAGTCTCACAGTGTTGCCTGGGCTGCAATGCAATAGTGCAATCTCAGCTCACTGCAGCCTCTGCCTCCCACATTCAAGCAATTCTCCATCCTCAGCCTCCTGAGTAGCTGGGATTATAGCTGCCTGCCACCATGCCTGGCTAATTTTCTTTATTATTATTATTTTTTGTATTTTTAGTAGAAACAGGGTTTCACTATGTTGGCCAGGCTGGTCTTGAACTCCTGACCTTGTAATCTGCCAGCCTCGGCCTTCCAAAGTGCTGGGATTATAAGCATGAGCCACCGCACCTGGCCAAGTTTTTCTTTTAAACTAAAATTTATTTAAATAAAGTAAAATTTATTTAAATAAACATATTAGTTTTATAACTAGAATAAATTCAGTTCTTAGTATACTCATTTGAATTTAAAGCTTCAAACGTCTCCAAATGTGAGACTGACCATGTGTCAGGAGATTGTTAAATGTCAACAGATAACGTACGCTCTCTAGAAACAGAAGAAAAGGAAACAATTTACTCATAAAATTTACTTCTAAATAAACCACACTTATAAAACACTATCTTATGAATTAAAATTCTGGTTGCACTTCCATTTGAACAATGCATAATCACTTAACTCTAGCAGCAAAACCAAATGAGAAAATTCATACTTTAGAATAGAGACAAAATTCTGTGGATATAGGGAAGTAGCCTGTTATAGCAAAAAGACAAATGCTATATATAAACCAGATAGAAATCAAATAAAATGGAAAGAATTCACAAACAAGATTTACATTTGTTTGCCATACATTTAATTTTTAAACTATTCTGATGTATAATACTATGATGTTTCCATTTCAGCTATCGTATAATTATCCAAATAGCAGCAATAAAACCATAACAGAAAAGGTCTTCACAATTATTTTAGAAGGCAAAATATTTGTCTTCTAAATATTGGTAGACAAATATTTTTGTCTTCAAAATTATTTTATAAGACCAAAAGAATTTGCATTAGTTCATTATCACACTGCTATAAGAAACTACCTGAGACGGTGTAATTTATGAAGAAAAGAGGTTTAATTGATTCATGGCTCTGCAGGCTGTACAGAAAACATGGCTGGGGAGGCCTCATGAAACTTATAATCATAGAATAAGGGGAAGGGGAAGCAGACATATTTTCACATTGTGGAGCAGGAGAGAGAGAGTGTGTAGGGCGAAATGCTACACACTTTTAAACAAACAGATCACCTGAGAATTTACTCACTATAATGAGAACAGCAAGGAGAAGTCTACCCCTATGACCCAATCACCGCCCACCAGGCTCCTCCTCCAACATTGGAGACTACAATTTTACATGAGATTTGGATGGGGACACAGAACCAAACCATATCAGAATTCTTGCTGTGTTTGTATATTTGCAATGGTTTGCTAACAGCATAAATACTGCAAATACACAAAATGTAAGTGCAACTAAATGAAAGTAATTAAACCATAAGCTTCACAATGAAACAATCCACAGTTACAAAAATCATCCTACAAATTATAATTTTGCCAGTCTTCCATTTGAGTAAATGGTACTTAAAAAAGCAATAGAGTGAAATGAAAAGAGACAAAAAATCAAAATAACTTTAGTACGGAAAGAAAAAAAGAAGCATGTTGGTGTGGTTTTGGGAGTAGGCTCATTAGAAGGAAGGATAAACAGGGAGAGTGACTCATGTCTTTTGCAGATTGTGTGAATACAAAACCAAATGCATCCCTTATTGTAACAGTATTTCTCATTGTCAGTGAGGAAATGATAGGCTAGTGAAGTCCCTTGTAGAGGATTCCAGAGGTTTGCCCTTGCCATCTAGAAGAGGGAAGACAGAGTCCTCTTCTGAGAGACCCCTCTGTAACATATGACATCTGACACCAGAATATGTAAAGAACCAAAGCCTCGGCAGTGACTCTCCATTATTGTGGGATAAGTGGGTTAAAAGGAGACCCAAAGGGTTCTCCGGTGCCAGGGACATCAGGACAAGCTCTGTTTCATGCATGACTCACTACATCAGAATGGAGACGGCCTAATGGCAGGGTCATCTCCCTGGGTCACGACCCCATTGGGTGGCATCTGTATGTTGGACATCAAACCATGAATCTCCACACAATTACAGCTTGATTTCACTTCTTCCTAAAGAATCTGTTCATCTTGAGGTTACCTGGTGATCTCAGCCTTCTGCCAAATGTTACACTTTAAACATCTAGGACATAACTGAGTCATAAGAATGTACTTTGAACCATTCACATTTAAATTTTTCCTCAATATTTGTCTTAAGTTTGCTTTTTAAACAAATTATCGAGGATTCTTGCAGCACTCTCAAGTTATTACTGTGAGCTTTCTTTCATAGAAAGCAAGTCAACGTTGATAATTCTGACACCAGAATATGTAAAGTGATTATTTTCAATTCTTCCAGAAAAGTATAGACATATTTTATAAGTATTCAACTCTTCAGATGTGTAACTAATGAATAGCTTTGGAAATTTTCTTTTTTTCTGAAAATTTCCTCTAAATTAAGTATGTGGTGAAAATTTGTTTTCTTTTCTCAGTGTGGTTCAGACTGAGTATTTTTTCTGAGACTTCTCTCCATTTTCTAATTTTTTTTTCTGTAGCAAAGTTTCCTCACTTTGGAAAATTTAATATGACCTCAGAGTGCATCAGTTGTATTATCTTTCAGCTGATTTGGTGTATATTTGGTTTCATTTACCTTTAAGAATTTCTAAGCAAGTATATTTGTTTCCTGTTGCTGGTATAAGAAATTACCACAATTTCTTAGCTTAGTAGGTTAAAACTTCTTGAATTTACTATCGTGAAGTTTTAAGTATAAGAAGTCTGAAATCAGTTTTATTAGGCTAAAATAATTATAGTAAGGCTACATTCCTGCTGGAGGCCCGAGGGGAGAATTCATTTCTTGGTGTTTCTTTTTTTTCGTGTGTGTCTGTGTGTTTGTGTCTGTGTGTTTGTGTGTGTGTGTGTGTGTGTGTATGTGTGTGTGTTTGTGTGTGTTTCAGCGTTTAGAGGCTGTCTACATGTCTACATGTCTTGGCTTCTGACCACATCACTAATTTCTGCTTCTGTGATCACATTTTCTTCTGATTCTGACCTTCCTGCCTTGTTTTTATAGGAAACTTTGTGATTATTTTAGACTCCTCCAAATAATCCAAGATAATCTCCCTATCCAAGGATCCTTAACTTAATAGCATCTGTAAAGTCCTTTTCTCCATGTAAGGCAACAAAGTCACAGGTTCTGGGATCAGGAACTTTGGGGAAAAGTTTTCAGCCTACCACAGTAACCATTTTACTCAGCATAATCAGTTTCTTCAAAATGCCTTCCAACAGGTGTCTCTATTCTGATGCATTTGTTGTATTGGATTCCACGTTCCAAACCATTATGTCTTCTTCAAAAACACCATGTGTTCACTCAGAGAGTTAATCTGGCTTTGTCTTTTAGAACTTGTTCTGTAAAACTTTAAGTTCACTCATTCTTACTTTGTATCCTTCTGCTTCTTATGAAAGCAGTGTTATCTTTCTCTGAAGATGAGAATTTTCATCAAAAGTATATATTAGTGCTGTATGAAGCTGTTCTTTATTCTCGTGATGTAGTTTGTTTTGGTTACAACTTCTATGAAATTGGAAGGGTTTTGATGCATCTTTTTTTTTTTTTTTTTTGACTGAGTCTCCCTCTGTCACCAGGCTGGAGTGCAGTGGCACGATCTCGGCTCACTGTAAGCTCCGCCTCCAGGGTTCAAGCTACTCTGCTTCAGCCTCCCAAGTAGCTGGGACTACAGGCTTGTGCCACCACATCCAGCTAATTATTTTGTATTTTTAAGAGAGGTGTGGTTTCACCCCGTTAGTCAGGATGATCTCGATCTCCTGACCTTGTGATCCACCCTCCTCGACTTCCCAAAGTGCTGGGATTACAGGTGTGAGCCACTGTGCCTGGCCTGATGCATCTTTTAATGAATGAATGCTCTTTTTTATATGTACAGTCAACACAACTTGTTCTAATACTTTAGATTTCTCTTATCTCAGTCCTTTTCCTAAAAGTCTGTATTTTAAGTCAAGGTAAAGATTGCTTCATCTATTGCTTCTAGTTTTTGTTGTTGTTGTTATTTTGTTTGTTTTTCATGTCTGATAATGTGTTCTCAAGTTTGGCTTCCGGTAATATTGGGGCATTGATTCAAAGCCTCCAAATAATGTTCTATGCATCTAAGCACTTATTTTTGTCAAAAGGGTAACAATTCCCGTAGTCAATTCTCTGTTCCTAACTGTTGAGTTTAAAAAAGGGTTCTAAAAATTACAAATTCTGCATCCTTCTATATGTAAAAACTACAACTATTTTCCACAATAATCCATGGGGATCTGGGCCTGGTCTAAGGTTCCCCGTTCTGCCTGATTCAGTGTCTTCAGGAGCAGAGCAACACGGAATTTCACAGCCATTGGTCCCAGAGGCCTTGGGTGAGCTTCATCAGGTTCACGTGATGCTCTGACCACCAGAGAACTTAGTAGGCATTGCCTGCTGACCCACACCAGTGCCTAACAGCCAGGGAAGAGGTAAACAGAGTTGGGATAGAGAGGGAATTAGTACCATAGAAGAGATACTCCCAAACTTTCTCACATGGTAACAGGCAGGGTTAATAGAGCATGTCCCCAGAGTGTTTGCAAGCTGAAGATCATGGCTGGATCTCTAGCCAAACCAGTTCTGCTTGCTGCCCCACGGACTCAGGGCATCAATGTGTTGCTGCACTTGTGATCAATATAAGCATCACTGGGTTTGGGAAGCTCCATGGTCAAGGAATTGAAGGCCGCCAACCCTGGTCAGCGCTCCATCTTCTCTTGAATATATTTTTCATTATTTGGCTCAGGATCTCCTCCTCCTAACAAAGTTCCAGAAAGCTTACAGCTCAGTGCCTCTGCTGTTTTGTTTGGTTTTGGTCTCCTAAATGTACATGGTGTGGTGGAAGGTGCAGGACAGGAGGGACCCCACAATGTATTTCAAACGTGGTGTGCTGAAGGAAGCTTGTGCTGGCTGCTGACAGCCAACTGTTTATATCTCTTCCTAAATCCATGCTGGGCCTCCTATGACCTGAAGCCCTTCACAGTGGGAGTATTTCACCACAGAAGTGGGCAAGTGCTGCAAATCAAGGCTTTTTTTTTTTTTTCTGGCTAGCCAACTGATAATCATTCACAAGCATGTCACTGCCTCAGGACTTCTAAATCTCAACTGTGTCTTCGTTGTCCCAAGTCTGTGGTGTCCTCTCTCATGCCCTTGTTTTGTCATCACCATGCTAACCCAAAGCAGGCCCACAGATGACTTTCTCTTGGCTTCTTCTCATTTCTCCTTAGGGAGCATGGTGGATGTTCTGACTGACCCCCGCACAGTCTTAAGGGATCTCCATAGAACTCGGCCTGGACCTTTCTGTACCTAACACACATCACGTTTATTTCTATTTAGCTGAAGTTTTCCCCCAAATTGTATGTCCTCAACCACCTCCATAAGTGTGTATCCTCTCAGAGCTCAAAAGAGAAAACAGAACAAAAGCATTCTGGCTTTTTTTGTTTTATTTTTCTTGAGTTTCTATTTTTCTCTCTCTCATTCCCGCATTTAATCTGGGTGGTGAGGAGAGTAACGTCACTCTCCCCTGCCCCACACATGCCCTTATCTTGTCTACCCATTTGCGCTTTCCATTTTTCTATATTTCTTTCCATAGATTCTCTCTTCTAAACCAAAGGCAAGAGTGCTCTTCAGCTTCCTGTTATTAGAATTACTGTATGCATAACATAGAATATATAACATATAGTGGGACTTTTTAAAATTTGAAAAAATATATACTGTGGGTTCAAGGGAGTGAACTTTGAGACGAAGAGTTGATCAACAACTTTCTTAAGGCATCATTTTCCCTCTTTTTTCCTGAGGTAAAAAAATTCATGGTTTAGCCTTAATAGTAGGGGTGAAATAAAATACAGTGTATACAGGAGTTAAAAATTGTGTGTTTAATATTTGAAAATGCTATCACTGTTGTGGTTGCATTATTTTTATTGAGGAAAAATGGGGGGAAAGGCAGATAAAACACTCTACTTCAGAATATCAGAAACGTATATGAATTTTGTATATTTTGATGTATTTATTTATATATGCCCATAGTTCCTAAACTTTTAAATTTAAAAGTATGAAATGTGTGTTGAATGTTCTAGAAATGTCAAATAGATCATGAAAACTTAGATTAAAAGTATGCATTTATCAAGATAACTTTGAATGTTGCGGAAATGTGTTGCAGAAAATATTTTATCCGCTAACATAATCAACAAATGTACTACATTGTAGCTAATATTCACCATGTCTTTACTTTTAGCATTGAAATTAATATAATTTGCCTAAATAAATCTCTAAATATGACTAAAATGTTTCCTTCAACTTATAAAAAAATATGCATTAAAGAAAAACCAGGAATAAACTCGTAGTAACAGTGATTAGTCGTATTCTGATGATTACATTTGAAATAGCCATAGTTCTCTTCAGCACCACCTCAACAATGCCCACTGAGATTTCATAATACTTTCTCATTTCAAGTTTCTGCAATACTTTAAAAATGATATTTCTAAATCATCATTCTGATTATGCTATCATGCCTTTGCAATTAGTGTGATATTCTGATTCTCTTTATATATCACTCCAATCCCATCTATCTGATTTTCATCGATTCCCACCCTCATCTATGCATCCTCTAATCCAGACTCATTGAACTAGTTCTTACAGCTGAAAGGTGTGAGCTTTTTAGTAGCTTACTTGAGCCATACTAAATATTGCAAAGATCACCAAGATACATTTCAGATTTAAACAACTAAGCTTAGATTTGTGCAATGTGTCTTCCTGCAGTGAATTAGTCTAGAGGTAGAAAACGGATCCAAGATGAGCTAATTAGATGTTTTCTTCTGAAATTTTGAATTGAAATGAAGAGATCCTAACTCGTCTAGTTTTCCAGAATGTAAGAAGCACACATCTGAAAACTACAGAATACGCATCTTGCAGCTGCCTGTGTTCTGAGAATTTGAAAAAGAGAAGGTATACCAAAAGCATTAGGGACAAGGGACATTTAAAGCCTCAGACTTTACCTGTCCCTGGTCCCAGTGCTGCTGTGTTTCTGCTCTTAGCTTTTGTAAACACACTCCTAAAGTCTCAAAATAAATTTTTGTTTTGAAGCTAGTTTTAGATACTTTCTGTGGCTTGCAACCCTAAAATATTCACAAGTATGTACCCTGATCAAGAGTTAAGGGTAAAGAAGATATTGACAATTTTAGGAGATACACTTCACATGTGTTTCGAGATTACTTCACTAATATTGATTAAATTATACAATACTTATTTTCAATATCATGACTTTCTTCTTTTTCAGATAATCTTGTCCAATCCTTACCAAAATAACACTGTATTGATATGTGTTATTTGCTATTTTCTAAGGTGAGCTATCTTTGGAAGTTATTTTCTCATTTCCAGTTCCCCTTGCATCCAGCTATTTTTGCCAAATGAATATAAACAAAATGATGTGCATCTCCAGCGTAGGACCTATACACCAGTAGTGGGATTTTTCCATGTTCCAAATTCCTATCTATCTGGCTATACAGGAGGATGCCCTAGAAATTGGGGAACCACTTATTGCAGTTGCCTGGGTTTCTGTCTCACCACATCAAAGATCACCTGTTGACCAAGAGTTTACTTAGCCAATACCTGAAAAGTGTTCTATTATAGGAAATATAAGTCAAATAAAATGTGGGGATTCATTTTTTTAATCACTAAACACACTTGACTATAGGCTCCACAGCATATAGAATGCCGAAAGTCCAAAAGATACATTTTTTGATTAAGGGTATAAATCTATTGAATTAAAGCCATATGTTTATGTACTTGTCTTAGAGGAATAAATATTTTATATATCAACACATAGTAGAAGTAATTACAGTTATCTTTTCCTGCTCCCAAGGCATTGTAGGATGACCCTTATTTAAGGTTGTTACAGGGAGTTATGTGGTGAGAAAGTAGATCTAGAAAGTTGTATTTTGAGGGGGAAGAGAAAGTGCTAAATGTTTTATGGCCTTGTTGCACTTTGCTATTAGGGAAGTTAATGAAGTCTTTGCCCCGTGAAAATGCATATTTTGGGTTTTATCACATGGGAATGTGATTTATCCGTGGCTTTAGAATGTAGCTTTTTGCTTAAAAAAATAAAATAAAGTAAAATCTCTGGTCCCAGCTGCTAGGGAGGCTGAGGTAGGAGGATTGCTCGATGCTGGGAGTTGCAGGCTGCAGTACGCTGTGATTGTGCCGCTGCAATCCAGCCTGCCCAACACAGTGAGACCCTATCTCAAGAAAACAAACAAAAATAAATAGCAAAAAATTAATAAAATTAATTTTATTGAGGGTAAACATAGGACTAGTGAATAGAGTCACCGCCTGGTTAGGCTCTTTTGTCCTTGGTAGTATACCATCTAAACAGAATCTGAATAATACGGCATTCTGATACTAGCAGAGTTAAAAGGGCTAATAAAATGAAGAAAAAAATAAACTTTGGTGGTGGAAAAATGATCACGGCAAACTAGCATTTCACTTAATTATCTCTAGACAAGGTCTAATTTATATCTCTCAAAATAAACCCTCTATTTAAAATTTAAAAGAGTGGAAACATAATTTATGATTTTTTCCCCATTAAACTTAAAGAAACATTTCACAAATTGGGACATTTTAAGACATATACAGTTGGAAAGCAGCATGTTATATACAATAGTATATGATGACAAAATATACTCACTCAAATAAATGTAAAATATTCCCAAAATTTTTCTAGAATTTTTTGTTCGCTCTTAAAATAATCTTCATTTTATTAATGTTTCAATGCATTTTAAAATATCTATTGTATAATGATTAACGCTTGTAATTTTTTTATTACATTTCAGTTAGCTAAATTTGGAATGGCAAAAATGCAGTTTAATTTTGCACTATATTTAGGGTTTTAATTACAGATTTTCTTTTTTCTCCTTAAATCAAACCCAGTGAAAACAGAGAGAAAATTCGTTGCTGTTATAGACATTGGAATAAACCCTTTTAATATCTATAGCCATGAGTAAAAATGTAGATGCCTTTTATAGAAATCAAAATAAATCCGACAGCATGAAAAAGTAAGAGAGGGAAATATCAATATCTACCAAGTACATCTAAAATCAATTCCTACCAAGTATATTAACTAGACATAGATCAAATGATTTAATGATTTAATTTAGTTAAGTTTATACTTATTTTGAGAAGAGGACCCAGCAAATTAATAAATGGCTGACTGGGTAAATTAAACTTTTAATTTTCAGTTGAATACAAAGTGCAAGCTCTGTATAGTTGTGGCAGAACTGTTTTTCTATGTATTTTGTTCTCCTAATCATTTTCAAGTATTGGGAACTGATGTCCAGAATATTCATTATTCCCTTATTATTAACAAATCATAAATAAATATTGTTATATGCATCTTGATCTTGGTTTGGAAAAATGAAATTAAAATAGAAAAATGGATTTACATATTATTCTTTGCTCTATTCTGGTCAAGTAGTGATGTTTTGAGTCTTTACATCACATTCATTATTAAGTATTTTGGAAAGAGTAAGAAATACAATAATGAACATTGAAACTGTTATATTAGTTCTGTCATTAACTTTCTTTGTAGGATCAGTCAAGAAACTTAATCTCTGGTTCTCAGGTTTTTAATGAAGATAATTTTTCTACCATATCTCAAGAGTTGTTATAAAACTAAAAGGAGAAAATGTTATATAAAAGCCTGTTGAACATAACCATTTTTTAACCATTATGCTTCAAGATTTGGAGTAGGTACACTTTCCATTTTCTTTCCTTCATGAAAATGAGTGAGGAATCTGTTTTTAAAAGAAGAAATAATAAAGAGCAAGGGGCTCAAACCCCATAAGAAATCACCTGTTCACCAAAGAGAGGAAACTACCTCCTGAAACACAACGTGTTGAAAGCTCTTTTTAAAAGCTCTATTTAGAATGCCATCTGGTCCCAACATGCTTCATAAAGCAAAGAAAAGAGGATGATGGGGCTTGGCACGTCTACAGCTCTCTCTGTTAGTGAAGGAATGCTTGCCATAATACTGGCTAATGGATGAAGAGCAAAATGCAAAACAGTGAACAGCAAGTGGGACCCAGTTCATTAGGCAACATCACCTACATGTAAATGGGGAAATGATAAACAGCATATCAAAGACTAAGCATGCTTAAGGGCTTCAGGATGTAGACAACATCCTAAGAACCCACTAATCAGGTCTGAAATGATAGACTTAAAAAGCAGCAGTACTGAAAGAGTGAACAGATTGCTGGGCTGACCTACCATGGCGAGAGCCAGCCGTGTGGTGCCAAAAACAGTCAGGACTGTTCGCTACCTGAGTTAACACAGAGATGATGCCAACGTGCCCATGTATATTTTTTTAGAATTAGAATGGCACTTTAGTTAGAAATAATAATAATAAGTAGGTAGAAATAGTTACCTTAAAAAATCATATTCGCTTAATACTTTCTTTAAGGAAGTAAATTGTATAGGAGAATGTAGCATTTACCTAACAGCTAGGATTGGTATTTGCCTCGCCATGCAAAACTCTCTAAGTGGAAAAAAAGCTGTATTATGACAGGAGCATCAGACGTTTTTTTAAAAATGCTTCTCATTTCATTTTTTACTCCTTGTTAGTTCCTTTACAAAATAAAAGTTCACTCTTTAATGTCATAGGATCCTGGTTGTTGGATCTCCTAAATCCTTGGGGAAAAAAATCTCATTTTTCCAATTACTGTCATACCTATGGGTAAGATACATGCCATATGTACAAAAAAATGTGTGTACATACATACACACATGCCTGTACTTACATACATGTGTGCATACATATATACATGTGTGTACACATGAACATAAACATACATGTGTATGTGCTTACATGCATACACACATGCACAGTACATCCCAGAATCGCCTATACAAACACATCTCACACTCTGAGATTATCGTGAACCTCCAGGGAAAGGTGACTGGTTTCTAAGTAATAAGTTGCAGAATCATTTGATGTCCAAAAACAGTACTTTTCCTCGACTCATTCTGCAACTAAAAGCAACTGGAGGGATACAATTTGAAGCCTTCGTGAAATACTCAGACACAGCATTCAGAACAAGATGTAGGGAGAGGGAGAATGTAGTAATGACAAATATCTTCATTTGCAACAAAAAATCACATAGCAGAGATTTGGAAGTAGAAAGGAATGCAGTGATTTATACTGTTTTTTTTCTTTTCTTTTCTTTTTACGACACACGAATGAACGAGGAATGCAAACAACGAGAGAGCTGAACTGTCAAAACAGCAACCTCATTAGACCTGGGTAAGAAATTTTCTCTAACAACTATGGCAAGTTATATCCCCACTGAGTTGGAGAATGCAAGGAAGAGAAATATCTGTAAATTTAATATGATTATTTAAAAACCTACTGAATAATTGTAGTCCCTTAAATTACTGTCTTGGGCATTTTGCTAACAACTCCTGCAGGTTCCATCCCACCTATTTTCCCTCTCATCCTCTTATGCCTTTTTTCCCCCAAGTCTACTTTTTAGATACTAGCCAAAAGAAAAAAGTAGTTAGGTGACACACTTTACTTTAGATACAAAAGGATATTCTGAATGTTTTATGGTCAGGAGAGAGTAGGTTGTGCTGCAATAATATCTCCAAAACTCAGTGGCTCAGCACCACAGGTGTTTGGTTTTGCTCACACAACGTCTGCTACAGTTTGGCATGACTTCCGAACAGACCCCATGCAGCAACTCAGTAACTCATATTGCTTTGACATTTTGAACTCGCCATCTCAATATATTCTTTCCTCCACCGTTACCATAGCAGGCACACAGAAAGAGAATGGAAAATTCATCATGAATTCTTCACTGTCTCAGCTAACAATTGACAAACAATTGACAGGCATCAGATCTATAACCACCTCATAGACCAGACAGAATTAGTCATGGGGCCTTGTTCATCTGCTAGGGAGTTTCAAAGTGCTGTTCTTTCTGTGCGTAGATGGCGAGGAGAACTAAATACAGGAAAACTCTCAAAATGGTTAGTAAAATACCATTTATATATCCTTCAAAAAGATCTAAGCAAGTATAAAGTAAATTAAAGGCTTGGCTATTTTTTCTGCAACTTAAAGGACCCAGGGAAAATTCCTGCAAATTTGTTTTAGTGCAATTTGGTTAAGTTCACAAATGATGATCAAAAGAATTTAGACTGGAAAGGTAATTTCTATATACAATGGTGTCCGTAAAATGACAAAACAGGCCGGACACAGTGGCTCACGTGTGTAATCCCAGCACTTTGGGAGGCTGAGGTGGATGGATCACGAAGTCACGAGTTCGATATCAGCCTGGCCAATATGATGAAACTCCATCTCTACTAAAAATGCAAAAATTAGCCGGGCTTGGTGGTGTGCACCCATGGTCCCAGCTGCTGAGGAGGCTGAGGCAGGAGAATCACTTGAACCTGGGAGGCAGAGGTTGCAGTGAGCAGAGATCATGCCACTGCACTCCAGCCTGGGTGACAGAGCCAGACTTCGTCTCAAAAAAAGAAAAAAAAAGACAAAAACATAGAAAGGCAGCTCAAAAATATATATTTCGAGACTGATTTACAAAATCACTAAGAACAATCTTGGCTTTCCTCTTCCAAATTTTTTTCCTGCTTTTATAGATATTACCTGGACAAGGTCAGACATTCTTTATCATTTGCAAAATGTCTTTTCTGAATAGTTTATCTCTTGCTTGCTTCCATTCCAAAACTGATGAGATATTATTATGAATAAAAGTATTTTATTGCTTGCTTTAAGCTTTTTGTAACTAATGATATTTTTATTTCTTTCTACATCATCTAAAATGTGCTTTTACAATATGATTTGCATATTTTATAAGGACAAATCAGAAAATACCATGACAATTTAATTGCCATATTCTTAATCCTTGCATTTTGTGCATATACAATACAATAAACACCTTTACTAAAATTATACCATTCTTGGTCGGTTAATGTGCTTAAATAAAAATATGTTTTAAGTTACTATTTCTAAGTTAAGTAGTGCATCAATTAAATTAGTACAGCTGAACTAATTCTATTATAAAGACATAAAAATAATACATTAATATAAATTTGTGGAGATAGCAGTATCAATAAATAATAAAATTCATCTAAAACTTAATGTTCAGTAACATTAATTCACTAACATGTAAATAGTTTACTAACATGAAAATATTTCACTCATAAAATGAAAATGAGAGTGATTATTACCAGCGAGTTCAGGGGCTCTAGCACAAACCTCCAAGCAGAATGTATCCTATGTAACAGGGCATTCTTCCTCATTTTCCTTTCCATCTCAGCCAATTATCTTGAAAATGCTGACAGTATTCAATCTCTTCTTTAGCAATTCATTACCAGCACTCTCCCATCATTTCACTGAAACTCCTCTGGCAACCTGGACCATTAATCTTCGTATCTTTGTATTGACTGGACACTTTTCTGTCCTCATTCTACGATGATCTCATTGTTGCATTTCATATTGATCTTTGCTTACTCTTGAGAATCTACACCCTTTTCTTCTGTGATACAGTGCTTTTCTAATTCTTCTTCCAATCTATTTGATCTTTATTCTTTGTTTCCTTTGTCAACTTCTTTCTTCCTCCCACCATTACAGAATATCGATTTCCATGACTCTCATTTCTGCTCACTGAGTCTTTGTTGTTTTTAAATCTTCATTTCACTTCTGGGTGATGTTTTTTACTGTCATATTTTTAACCAAGAGTATATGCTAGTAACATTCATATCTATGCATCTAATTTTAATCTAGCATCTGGATTTCATATCTGCATATGAAAGTGCTTAATGGACATGTCTTTCTGGGAGTGCTCCAGATATTTCCAGTTCAACAAGTTCACTTTGTCTTATCCTCCAGAATTACACATTTGAATATTATCTTATATATTGGCACTACAATCTAAATTGTTACAAAAGATATATGCCAGCCTAAATAACTGTTTATTATTTACACTGATCAATTTATAAGATCTTATAATTTTATTTACACAAAATTTCTCATATCTAGTCTGTCTTCTCTATCCAAATTAACAAGATGCTAGTTCTGGTTCTCAATATTATCTTAACTAGATTACTCCAATACTGCCTCAAGCAACTTGCCAACTCTAGAATTCCTCCTCTCATTACACATTCTGTGATTATCTTATTACCTCTGCCTGGAATATCCATTTCCTAATTCTTTCCCGAGTCTTCCATTAAGATTCAGCCCAGGTGTAATTCTCTTTCACAGAGAGAAGTCTGTCTATATCCCCTTTGTGGACTTTCAGGGGAATCCTGTGCAGGCCAGTTCTGCTTGTTTATTCTTTCTTCAGTTAATGTAATGCTTAAGTTGTTGCATTTAACGTTTTCTTCATACATCTCTCGTTTCAGAGAATTGCTAGATCCTTAAAGGCAGAAATTCTTGGAGTACTGGTGGTCTAACCCATGTCATTTCCATTCTAAGAATTCAGTAAGTGCTATTTGAAGTAAGTTGTTCTATCATTGCCAGCTCACCTCATCAACTTCTCACAAATAAATCTTTCACCTCCTATTCTTTTCTCTAAGGAGCTTGATTAAAATTTTTATATTTATGTTTAATGAAAGAAAAAAATGCACCAGAACTTTATAGAAGCCAGACATGTATCTTCCCTTTGATTCAATCAACTTAGTTAGCCAAGAGGTAAAAATAAGGCCACTAGGTGAGAAAGGCTATAGAGACTTTCCCTATAATCTCTGTAAGGAGGATCAGGCTGAGTAGAGAACAGCAGGATAGAGTTAGTAAAGGAATTAAAATTTAACGTGTTGTTAACTTTTTTCCTTTTTAGTTGACACATCATAATGGTACATATTTATGGGATACAGAGTGATATTTCACTATATGGCTACAATATGCAATGATCAAATCAAGTTAATTATCATCTTTATCACCTCAAACGATTATCATTTCTTACTGCTGTGAATATTCAATATTCTCTTTTAGCTTTTAGCTTTTTGAAAACACACACTACATTATTGTTAGCCATATTCACCTAGAGTGAACAAAACACTAGAACTTACTGCTCCCATCTAGCTGTAGAAAAAGCCCGGGGCTAGTTACAAGTCCACAGTCTAATTTTAAAAAATCTTTCACCACCCATACAAGTACTATGATAATAAAGTCATTCTGGTTATAAACTTTTATCCTCCTCTTAAAATTGAATGATCTTTTAAAACTCTGCCTTCATGCCAACCACAATATCTACTATGTCCTTTATCTGGATCTTTCCTTCTTAGCCATTGCTAATTTTCACTTTTTGAAGTGCTGGGATATAGTAACAAAAAAAGCATGTTTTTATTTGATTCAGGTATTTCTCACTCTTCCTGGCCTTTCTTTTAAGTCTCTGCTATTTTCACGGAAGTAACTGTCGACAGCACTTCCTTTCTTTGAAAATAGTATTTAAAGATTCCTGTTTTCTTGGTAGGTATCTTGTTTGGAATCACTACTTTCAGTGGTAATTATACCCACAGCTCATCAGAGCACTCAATACCAACAGTAAGTTAATATATTACTTCTTTTACAAATCAGCTATGGTAAACTATGTATTTAAATATTTATTATGGCAAATAGTATATGAATCAAATTTAGACAATAAATTTTTCAAGACAATAAAATGTTATTTGCATGATGGTAAATAAGTAAACTGAGGTGATTGATTTCCTTCTGTCAGTATGATGATGTACATCTTCCTCAAGGTTCAAAACTGATCCAAAGCATGCAACAATATATTTTAGGCTACTTGGACCAAGAAGAAAAAGAGAAATATTTTCTCAGAAAAATTCTTGAGAGTAATAAGCAATATTTATAGATACAATCTTTCTCATGAAAATCCAAGAATAATATTTAGAAATGTTCCATACAAGTTTTTTTCTGGATATCACACTCAAATAATATTAGCCCTGTTTAGACATCATGATCCTGTGACTGCAGGTTTTATTTTATGAAGGAGGGTAACAGATGGAGCTGCCACTTTGTCTTAAAAGAGATTTTCTTAATTTCACAAGAGGTAGCCAGAAAATATAGACTGGAAATATGCTTTTCCATACACCCACTCAATAGTACTTATAAAATGTCAAAGGAAAAAAATAACTCAACAGTTTTCACTTCTTTAAGCCCCATTTACCAAACTACTAGCATTACTTTGTTGTTCACCACTTAGATTTTCATTATCCCCACTTACCAAAATGGTACCTGCACAGCCCAGAGACTAAACATTTCCAATATATTGTTTGCAGACTCTCTGTTGCTTGTTTTCACTCAAACATTGATTAGCTAACAGGCTAAGGGGTCTGATTTTTTTTCTTTTGACTTAAGTGATTATCTGCTTAATGACTCTGATCTCAAATATTTAATGAAACTATATGCATTACATAAATACAATTTTGAAAGTAGTAGCCATAAGTTAATAATTTATTTCTAATCTTTCCACTTCATGGGAATATTGTACAATAGATATCTTTACTACAATCATGCCAAACTTGGGAAATGTATGTTTATAAAGAAAATTAAGGAACTAAGTATTGGTAACTATTCCCAAGTAGAACAGGGTATCATTAAAATCACTGTATGTGATACATATGCAGATATAATGTAGGTATCTTTAGAATGTGAAAATTCACATTTCCCTTAAAAATATTAAACATTTAATTGGATTGCTATAAATAAACATAAGTAATATGATCCATAAATAGGTGGTTCCATTTTAATATAGTAGTTTTTGAAGTATAATAAGTCAAATTATTTGGTAGCTAAGTTCACAAAATTTTTTAAAAGCGAATTTATATATATATATATATATTATTGTACTTTAGGTTTTGGGGTACACATGCAGATCATGCAGGATTGCTGCACAGATATCTACATGGCAATGTGGTTTGCTCTCTCCATCCCCATCACCTATATCTGGCATTTCTCCCCATGTTATCCCTCCCCAACCTCCCTATCCACCACTCTCCCTCCCCTAGGCCCCCCAACAAACCCTAGGGTGTGATGCTCTCCTCCCTGTGTCCATGTGTTCTCATTGTTCAACACCCACCTATGAGTGAGAACATGTGGTGTTTGATTTTCTGTTCTTGTGTTAGTTTGCTGAGAATGATGGTTTCCAGATTCATCGATGTCCCTATAAAGGACATGAACCCATCATTTTTTATGGCTGCATAGTATCCCATGGTGTATATGTGCCACATTTTCTTTGTCCAGTCTATCATTGATGGGCATTTGGGTTGGTTACAGGTCTTTGCTATTGTAAACAGTGCCAGGATGAACATATGTATGCATGTGCCTTTATAATAGAATGATTTATAATCCTTTGGATATATACCCAGTAATGGAATTGCTGGGTCAAATGGAATTTCTATTACTAGGTCCTTGAGGAATTGCCACACTGTCTTCCACAATGGATGAACTAATTTACATTCCCACTAACAGTGTAAATGTGTTCTTATTTCTCCAAATCCTCTCCAGCATCTGTTGTCTCCAGATTTTTTAATGATCGCCATTCTAACTGGCATGAGATGGTATCTCAATGTGGTTTTGATTTGCATTTCTCTAATGACCAGTGATGATGAGCATTTTTTCATATGTTTGTTGGCCTCATATATGTCTTCTTTTGAAAAGTGTCTGTTCATATTCTTTACCCACTTTTGAATGGGTTTGTTTGTTTTTTTCTTGTAAATCTTTAGTTCTTTGTATATTCTGGGTATTAGCCCTTTGTCAGACAAAATTTTTAATAAAATGAAATGTTCATGATAAAAATAAGATAGATAAATGATAAGATAAAATATAAGCTGATATCAGAAACATGTAGTATTATTTAAGATAAGGAACAGCTGCAAGTAACAACTTAAATCATAGTGTGCCTTAATAACAGAAGTTTTTTTGTGTCTGAATAAGTAATATTCTAAGATAAGCAGTATAGGGCTGATATGTCAGCTCTATTCCCTCAAAAAGCCCATCTCCTTCTAGCCCAGGGTACACCATTCCTAAGATGTGGCCCTTGTTCTCATGACCCATGATGGCTTCTGATTTTCTTGCAGCAGAATAAGTCAAGAAAAAAATTGTCATGGTTAGGTGTAATTCCTTTTGTGAAAGATTCCTAAATCTCCCACATAAAACTTCAAATTCATTGGTTAGAAATTAGTCATAAGGAGTGATCTGGAGGCAAAGGGTGACTGCACAATGTTCTTAAACTGGATGTCCAGATGTTCAGATACAAGCCAGAGTTTCTATTAGGAGGGGAAAACGAACGAATAGGCATTGAGGCCAACTAAGAGTCTACTGAAATTAAATTTTAAATTACTAATTATAGAACCTTCCCTCAGGTAATCTTTAACTTCATATTCAGAAATATTAAGCTATCATTTTATTTGAATTGCAATTGATACATTTACTAGGTTAAATAATTTTTTAAAATGCACGATTATATTGAATGGGCCAAACACCATATCGTTTACTATTTGGTGAATTCATTGCCCGATATATTAATATATTTTATTGAGAACATTTTAATGGATAATCAAACTGGTTGTTGATTAACCATTACAACATCCTTGGAGAGACACCTTTGAGCAATGTGAGAATTATACAGATTGTGCTCTGCTTCAGTGAAGTTTATAAAAAGGTGCTTGAAGAGACTAAAGTCCTTATATGGTTTTGTGGAGTGAGATCACAAAGAGACTGTTGTTTCCTAGTAGTTTGGGAATCTCTCTGTTTCATTTACTGTACCTTCTGTATAATGTGTTTCATTGTGTTCCTTTCTGTTTTTTTCTGTGACAGTTTAGCCAAAGTGAAAAATAAGGATTTTCGTTAACTTCACAATAATAACACTCCTCATTTTTCATGATTAAGTTTGTTATGTCTTTACAGCCACTGTTAACAATTTATTTATATTCATTTTACAAATAGGAACCTGAGACTCAGACCTGTTAAATCATCTAATAAATCACAAGCCCTAAGTCAAAATCATGAAGCAATGGACCTCAATGATGTTTTTGCATACTGTTGCTTCCAGAATACATGAGGTTCTTTTTCACTTCTGTTAGGCTTCATTTACACTAGAGCAGAGTACAATTTTAACTCCAAGGAGTGAGTTTTTTTGTTTTTAACAACTTCTGTTATTAAGCTCAGTGTTTGTGTAATAGGGACTACTTTTTTTGAAAGATATTAATGTGTTTTCTCATTCACATTTCTTTATATATCCTTTTCCTCTACTGATTCAGAGCAAGTGTTTTCTCAGAGCCTTCACTTCAGCCTCTGATTGAACCCAGGCCAATGCCTTCACTTCAGCCCCAAATGTTCCTTTACACTATGGTGCCTCTTTCTGAGTGGTGCTTTCTTCAAGACAGCCAACAGACCAGTCAGTGCACTCCTGCCCCTTTACAATCCACAAAATTTCCAAACCTAGCCCCACAGCTAGCAACCCTCCATCAGGTTCCCTCTCTTTGCTGAGAGCTCTTCTGTTGCTTAATAAATTCAAATATTCCTTACTCTCTGGTGCCCATGTGTCTTATTTTTCTTGGTCATGGGACAAGAATCGGGAGCTCACCTGCAGTGGGAGTGAAAGAGCAGTAACCTCCCTCCCACTCATTTTACCCAGGAGTGAAAAAGCTGCAACACCATGACACTGGAAAATGTAAAAAAAAAAAAAAAAAAAAAAAAAAAGATTTCTTATGTTTCTATAAAGGTTGATTTACAACTTTTGTTTACAACTTCTGTTTACAGACAGGTGAAGGGATCACATGCACACCAAATTCAGTTGTTTTTTTTTTTTTTTTTTAACTTTCTTTTGTTTTGGAACCCTAGGAGTCGGCAACCTTTGGGATCAATCCTAGGAGAGAAATGTACATACCTTTGTAAAAACCTCTCCCTTTCTCTCCCCATGCAAGAAAAGGATTCTTCAAAATTTAGAATAAAGACTGTCATTGGTTATACTAAGGGCAAGTATAAGAAGAACCGAAAAGGAGGGCTAATATCTTAAACCTGTAATGTAACTATGTTGGAAAGACTTTCAATGAGGCCCAATAAGTTTGTATTCACATGAGAAGAGAAAGAATAATGTATTGGAAAAACATTTTCTCCTCTTCAGTATCCTAAGATGCTACTACTGGTCATTTTTTTCATTGTGAATGAAGCTTCCCTACTGTATTTTGGGATGGAAATGATAATGGGATACTTAGGCTAAAGTCTGTCCATCATTATTTTTCTTCTAGTGAAGCAATTTTAATTCTGTAGGGTATTTAATTTTACTTTAGAATTTAAATGGGTCTACCATACTGAAGTAAAAATTCATAGATAACAGAATTAATCAAAATAACTTGGAAGAATAAAATGTGGCATAAAATCTTAACATAGCTGAGTTTAAAGTTATTCTGTAGAGCAGAGTGAGAAAAAAAAAAAAACAGGTTTTGGAAATTTACCATAAAACATTGAAAGTAAAATAAGAGATGTTTTTGATATAGCTTCAAGGAATAATCACATGTTTTTACTTAAGGTAAGATTTCATCAATTCTTATTTTATCACAATACTTTGTTTTATTAAAAAAACTGAATACCAAACAAATATCTGTAACTTTGAAAAAAGATTGTTACCCAAGAGATTTAGTACTATAAAATTTAGCAAAAAATGACTATAACTGATAACTTTATCTTATTAGCTCCCCCTGAGGTGGCTGAAAAAATGAGAAGCGTTAGGAGGTAAAGTTGGAATTTGGTAGAAGATTCCAGGAATAATAGTATCTCTTTTTTTGGTGAGGGGGAAAATACCTGTTAGATCTCTACAGTGCAGAGAATTTTACAGAGGTCACCTGACACTGTTCTCCATCAAAGCAGTGAGTGGCAAACTCTCTCAGCTGCATCTCTGAACTTTGTGAGTCTCTATCTTCACCAGTGTGAAATCTATCATGTTGTCAAATGATGATATTATTTTAATATTTTAGTGCCAGAAGACTGATACCTATTTAGAAACTAAGTCAGCTGACTGAATTACACAACAGAATTTTATAATTTTAAAAGAAAGAAAGAAAAAGGCACTATAAGCAATGCAACACTATAAAGTTGTGATCACAATAATTAAATCACTTGTACTGTATTCACCTTGAATGAAAGAATGCATAACCCTCTCTCCAAACTAATAAAACCTTGTACAGAACATTTAAGCCTGTTACAGATAGGTGGTAACACTAATCCTCTGTTGTGAGAAATAATTAAACTTCAGTAAATCAAGCACCAGAAACATATCAAAAAAGATTATAAACTACAGAAAAGGGCACTTTTAGGTGTGGGTTTAAAAGATGCTGTAGCCAAATTAGAAGACTTACAATGGAAATTTTAGTTATTTTACTATTCAGTATTATTTCACCCTACAATAACTTTAACCATTTTCAATTAATGTGAGTGGTGCCTCTCAAAGCAGTTTTAGGGTATGTCTTGTTTAATGTGCATTAAAGGCCAAGAAGCTTGTCTATCTTGCATCATAAAATGTTCAAAAAATGTAGTATGGCTGGGCATGGTGGATCAAGCCTGTAATCCCAGCACTTTGGGAGGCTAAGGCAGGTGGGTAATCTAAGGTCAGGAGTTCGAGACCAGCCTGGCAAACATGCTGAAACCCTGGCTCTACTAAAAATACAAAATAATTAGCCAGATGTGGTGGTGCACACTGGTAATCCCATCTACTCTGGAGGCTGAGGCAGGAGAATTGTGAGCAGTGATCATTCCTCTGCACTCCAGCCTGGGAAACAGAGTGAGACTCCATCTGAAAAAAGAAAAGATACTAGCATTTCCAGAACTTTGTCAGCATGTTCAATGCTTACTGAAATAATTCTTGTAAACTTTCCTTTCCTACCTAAAATTCTAAATACATTTGGGGAAGAGATTATCGAATGCAGTGGTATGGGGTAAAACATTCAAATAAATCTGCCTAACAATTGAATTGAGAATTGTTTCTTGTTTATAGCTTTATAAGAATCACTGGGTAGGTAAATTAATATTATTTTAAAATCTGGGTTTGTGGTTACATAATAATCATTGTTTAAGGAAATTGATTCTAAAGATTGCTAAGACTTTTTCAAGGAAATTAGGCATGGGGCCTTGAAAGTAGAATGGTGAAGCCAAATAAGAAAAAGATACATAAATATTATAACCATTCCAACCTCAAGCCTTTACTTGACAATGATACAAAACATGTTCATAATGTAAAAATCCTCTGATTTCCAGCCTTGCAATCACACTCCTTACTCCAAATTTTACACTTTTATTGAAGAAACATAATAGTGCAATAGAAGATTTAAATGTTACACTTTAAACAATAAAATGAAAATATGTTATTGAAGAAAATAACAGTGTTGTAGGGGAACAACCTAGAAATTCTTCTAGAATTAAAAAACAATGATAAATGGTATAAAATATGCCAATGATGAAGCACATAATGTTTTTCATGAAACAAGAAGAATAAATAGAAGTATATTCTAAGATATAATAGAAGAAAACCATTTAAGGTGAAACATTTGAGACAAAAAGGCTCTGAAGGGAATTCTGCCTCCAGAGAGTAAATGGATGATATGATTTGGCTCTGTGTCTCCACCCAAATCTCACCTTAAATTGTAATCCCCATAATCCCTGCATGTCAATGGTGAAACCACTTGAGGTAATTGGATCATAGGGGTGGTTTCTCCCATGTGTTCTCATGATGATGAATGAATCTCATGAGATCTGATGATTTCATAAGCATCTGGCATTTTCCCACTTGTACTCACTCTGTCCAACCACCCTGTGAGGAAGGTCCATGCTTCTCCATTGCTTTCTGCTATGATTGTAAGTTTCCTGAGGTCTCCCCAGCAATATGGAACTGTGAGTAAATTAAGCCTCTTTCCTTTATAAATTACCCAGTCTCAGGTATTTCTTCACAGCAGTGTGAGAGCAAACTAATACAGTAAATTGGTATCAAGATAGCAAAAAACTGCTGTAAAGATACCGGAAAATGTAGAAGCAACTTTGGATCTGGGTAACAGGCAGAGGTTGGAACAGCTTAGAGGGCTAAGAAGAAGACAGGAAAATGTGGGGAAGTTTGGAACTTCCCAGAGATTTATTGAATGGTTTTCACCAAAATGTGATAGTAATATGGACAATGAAGTCCAGGGTGAAGCAGTCTCAGACAGTGATGAGGAACTTCTTGAGAGCTGGTGCAAATGTGACTCTTGCTATGCTTTAGCAAACAGACTGGTGGCATTTTGCCCCTGCCCTAGAGATCTGTGAAACTTTAAACTTGAGAAGGATGATTTAGGATATCTGATGGAAGAAATTTCTAAGCAGCAAAGTCTTCAAGATATGACAGAGTATAAAAGTCTGGAAAATTTGCAGCCAGGCAATGCAGTAGAAAAGAAAATCCCATTTTCTAGGGAGAAATTCAAGCTGGCTACATAAATTTGCATAAGTAATGAGAAGCTGAACGCTAATCACCAGCACAAGGGGGAAAATGTCTCCAGGGAATGCGGAGACCTTGTGGCACTCACTCCCATCACAGGCCCAGAGGATTAGAAGGGAATATTGATTTCATGAGCTGGGTCCAGTTCCCCCATGCTCTGTGCAGCCTTGGGACATGGTGCCCTGCATCCCAGCTGCTTCAGCTCCAGCCATGGCTAAAAGGGACCAAGTTACAGTTCAAGCCATCGCTTCAGAGGGTCCAAGCCCCAAGCCTTGGCAGCTTTCACATGACATTGATAAATATTCCTGTGGGTATTTATCATATGTCAAGAATTGAGGTTTGTGAAACTCGGCCTAGATTTCAGAGCATATATGGTAATGCCTGGATGTTCAGGCAGAAGTTTGTTGCAGGAGCAGAGCCCTCATGGAGAACCCCTACCAGGGCAGTGAAGAGGGGAAATGTGAGATTGGAGACCCCACAGTGTCCCCAATAGGGCAAAGCCTACTGGAGCTATGAAAAGAGGACAACCATTCTCCAGACCTCAGAATGGCTGATCCACCAAAAGCTTGCACCATGTGCCTGGAAAAACCACAGACACTCAACACCAGCCTGTGAAAGCAATGGAGATGGGCTGTACTCTACAAATCCACAGAGATAGAGCTTCCCAAGGTCATGGGAGCCCATCTCTTGCATCAGCATGCCCTGAATGTGAGACAGAGAGTCAAAGGAGATCATTTTGGAACTTTAATGTTTAATGACTGCCCTATTAGATTTTAGACTTGCACATGGCTTATATCCCATTTGTTTTGGCAAATTTATCCCATTTGTAATGGGAGTATTTATCCATTATATCTAGGAGGTAACTAACTTGTTTTTGATTTTACAGGCTCATGGATGGAAGGGATTTGCCTTGTCTCAGGTGAGGCTATGGACTTTTGAGTTAATGCTGGAATGAGTTAAGACTTTGAGGAAATATTGGAAGAGCATGATTGTATTTTGAAATGTGAGGACATGAGATGTGGGAGGGGCCAGGAGCAGAATAATATGGTTTGGCTCTGTGTCCCCACCCAAATCTCACCTTGAATTTTAATTCCCAGAATACCCACAGGTCAAATGCAGTGCCAGATGGAGGTAATGGGATCATAAGGTCAGTTTCCCCCATGCTGTTCTTGTGATAATTAGTGAGTCTCACAAGATCTGATGGCTTTATAAGCATTGTGCAATTCCCTTGCTTGCACTCACTGCATTGTACCACCATGTGAAGAAGGTACCTGCTTCTCCACCATGACTGTAAGTTTCCTGAAGCATCCCCGACAATGAAGGGAGGCTTGACTGTGAGTCAATTAAGCCTCTTTCCTTTATAAATTACCCAGTCCTGAATATTTCTACATAGCAGTATGAAAATGAACTAATACAATGGAGTATATTGCAACAAATAGTCAACTGAAAACAATTTAGAAGTCAATACAATACAAACATCACATATGTAAAGTTACTGGACAGCTAATGAAGCAAGGAGGACTAAAGGTGCTGATTCCAAATGAAGATGAGCTTTGCTATCTGCCTTCTCTCAAGGGCATCTTCTTATCCTGAACACTGACAAGAGACAAAGAACGTGACCTTTCAATAAGTAGAAGCTTCCCCATAAGGAGGAAAATAAACAGCAAAAAAATAGTCTTGCAAAGCAAGAGTATGAGGCTTCAGGTGTCCATACCCATGACTGTTGCCTTATCAAAATAATTTCTAAATGCTGAAGACATATGTGTGGGAGACTAAAGAAATAAACCACAAACCTCTGTGTTCATTTACTATTGCTGCTATAAAACCACCACAAATTTAGTGGGCTAAAACAACACAAATTTATCATCTTACAGTTTTGGAACTCAGAAGTTTATAAAAGTGTCTCACTGAACTAAATTCAAAGTATCAGGGCGGTATACTTTCCTTGCATGTTCAGAAGAGGATGTATTTTATTCCCATCCAGTTTCTAGAGGCTGTCTACATTTCTTGGCTCATAAGCCCCTTTCATCTCAAAACCCAGCAATGGCTGATTGAGTCTCACCATGGTATCACTCAGGTTCTGACTCTGCTGCCTCCCTGTTTTCTAATTGAGGATCCTTGTGATTACATTATTGGGCCCACTTGAATAATCCAGGATAATCTCCTTATCTTAAATTCAGTTGATTAACAAACATAATACCTTCTTGCCACATAACATAACATGTTAATGGGTTCTGGTAATTAGGATATGGACATCTTTCGGGGTACTGTATTTTGGCTTATCTGAAAATCAGAACAATTTTCTTCTGAGAAAATGGATTAAATTCAAGACCTCCAATGACAGCACACCCTGTAGAACACTTCAACTTCTTCGCTAAAAACCCAAAGAAGCAGACTGTATTTCAGAAATGGAGGCCAATCAGATATTGACTGATCTTTGTCTAAACAGTAACTCAGCCCAACTCAGATATCCTTAGATTTGAGATACTCAGACTCCACTCTGTCCACGAGAAGAAAGGAGAGGGAACCCTGTCTAGCAGAAAATATCTTTTTGAGCTTCTACAATTTTTAGACACTACTTCTCACATGCATTAAAAAAATACTGGGCATGTTTAGAGAGAGTGCCATATGACTAAAAAACAAAAAAGGAAAAGAAATGAAATCATAGATGATTTAGACATTGACATCAGCAGACAAAAGCTTTGAAATAACTATGAGCAAATTGTGTAATGAATAGGTAAAAGGGAAGAATCATCATCAGATATTTCCTTCCAAAAATACAGTGTCTCAAATTTAGAATTTATAGATGGGTAATTGTAGAAGACAGTGTTAGTTAACTGCAGATTGACATAAAATATCTACATTCTCTAAACATGGTGGAGAGAAATTTCCTCCAAAATAAAGATATTTTTAGGCAAACAAAAAGCTGAGATGCTCACTTCATTATCATCAGAACTGTACTGAGAGCAATATTACAAGGAGCTGTTATTGCAAAAGGAAAATTATCTGGATGGAAAAGTAGAATACAGGTTAGAATAAAGTTGAAGAGAATGAGAAATTTGTGAAGCCAAATAAATAAATATATACATACATACTATAACATAGAAATAAGTGTTTTAATCACGTTAGCAACAAAATGGAGATAAGATATTTTTAAAATGCGATGAACCTCTATAAAAGTCATTTTGAAAGTCATAACATTTAGACAAATGAAATGGTAAAACATTGTTTTGGGGAAATACTTAACATTTCTTATCATAAAAATACTCATTTAGATTTAAATAAAAATAATTATTCGTAAATCAGCCAAAAGAGAAGAAAAGCAGCTTTGCAACATAAAAATACTTAAAAACTAGTAAATGTTTAAAATAACCTTAAGCATATTTTAACATTATGTATATGTTCCCATGAAATCAATACATTAAATAATAAAAATAAAATACCTCAATACTGAAACAATTGACCATGATATTTAATATCTAAGTAAAAAATGTTATATTCAAAGTAGCATTATTTGGGAAGCCTACAGAAGCTAGAAATATTATTCATAGGGAATCTTTTTTTTAATGTAGCTCATCGAAGGCATAGATTAATAGAGATATAGAAGTAAAAACAAAGGAAAGTAGGGCTGTAATGAAAATGAAGTAAAACAGAAAGCAAGGTACAATCAATATGTGTAATATAAATGTGTTTATGCAAGTTTTCTGGAAGGATATACAAGAAACTGCTGAGTGTGCTTACTTTTTGGTAGTGAAACTCAAGCTGGGGGAACTTCCTTAAAAAGTAGTAAACATGTTTTTTTTCTTCATTTAAAATGCTTTTGTAGTTTTAAAAAAGATGTCACTTCAAAAATAACAATGTCAATAAAAAGAAACAGAAATGGAAAATGCAAAGGGTATATTAATTTTTGTGTCACATTGGAGTGATTTGCTGGACAGTGTGATGAGAAAATATTGAAAATATCCTCAGTAGAAGTGGACTGTGATGTGGATACAATGCAAGTGGTACTTCGCTAGTAAGTGTGGTTTATTTAAGAGAAATGTGAGGAGGGCCACAGTAAGCTGGCCTGAAAACACAACTGGCTGGAGACTTTTCCCAACCCTCTCAAATAACCGTTCAGTTTAGTGTCAGAGTTTCACTGTGAAGCAGCACGTGGAGAATGGCCGTCATTGATATGCACTCCTTGTTTTCTTGAAATCAGACATGAGCTCACAAGAGCAACTGACAAAAATAAATGTTTCACCTGAGTAACTGTCCTTACATCTTGCTGCATTGTAATCTGCTATAACCTAATGTAACATTAAAACAACTCAAAAAAAAGACAATTTTGAACTCTAAAAAATTTAATAGACCATGAGATTATTCAATTTCCTTAGGGACAGAACTGGATGTAGTCAACTAGGTATTAAATAGCATTTTCGTTTATTTGATCAGTGGTTTAAGGGTTACACAAGAAAAAAAGACTTCAGGTAAAAACTTGCCTGACATTTAATGCAGTGTGCCCCTATATTTACATTTTGAATACCCTAAGAAAATATAAAGTTTCAATAGTGGAAATATGATAGAAAATTAAAATTAAATATACGGTAAACACATTTAAGACATTCTGGAGCCTTTTGAGGACTATTTTTTTTTTCTGTAATGTTACTGTGTGGCATCAATATATTCCAAATGACTAAAAATTTAAAAACAATTAAAACAAAAACAAAATCTGTGTATTCTGTGCCTTAAAGGCAACTACCACCATCAGGAAAAACTGATAGTTCTGAACTTCAATCTACTGAATTTATTTATTTATTTAGAAAGTCTCACTCTGTTACCCAGGCTGAAGTGCAGTAGTGTGATCTCAGCTCACTGCAAACTCCACTTTGCAGGCTCAAGTGACTCTCATGACTCAGCCTCCCGAGTAGCTGGGATTACAGGCATGCATCAGCATGCCTAGCTAATTTTTGTATTTTTAGTAGAGATGGGATTTCACCATGTTTGCCAGGCTGGTCTCAAACTCCTGTCCTCAAGTGACCCACTCAGCTTGGCCTCCCTAAGTGCTGAGATTATAGATATGAGCCTCTGTGCCCACAAAAATCTACCATATTTAAACACTGACAAAAAAAGATAAGGAGGACATGTAATGCCATTCTGCTCCACTGATGGAGAACACAGATCCCTTTCTTTCTGCTCCTCATCATTTTAAAATTTGTCATTTTTGAACTCAGGATGAAATCCTGAGTGAAGGATAAAGGAAGTAAAAATCATGGAGAGCTAAAGGACATGGTATGAGGGACATTTTGTGACTTTGAATTTAGGCAGTTCCTTTCATTTAGCAAATGCAGGGATACAATTTGAAGAAGGAGAAGGTCAGTTGCTGATATGGTTTGGCCCTGTGTCCCCACTCAAATCTCATGTTACATTGTAATCCCCGATGTTGGGGGAGAGACCTGGTGGGAGGTGATTAGATTGTGGGAGCAAATGACCCCTGTTGTTATGGTAATAGTGAGTTATCACCAGTTTCTGTTGTTTGAAAGTGTGTAGCACTTCGCCATTTGCTCTCTCTCTCCCCCATCATCATGTGAATACGTACCTGCTTCCTCTTTGCCATCCACGATGATCACAAGTTTCCTGAGGCTTCTTCAGCCATGTAAAACTACGAGTGAAGTAAACCTCTTTTCTTCATGAATTACCCAGTCTCAGGTAGTCCTTTATAGCAATGTCAGAACAAACTAACACAGTTGTTATATATTTGTCCTATGGTAATGGAAATAAGATAAAGATGTCCTAAGGATTTTCTTTAAGTTTGTCCAGTCCTGCTTATCAGACTGGGAAAGAAAGTAATGAAGGTTTAACAATAAAGATATATGTGTGTGTATAACTATATACGTATAAGTGTATATGTGTATAGCTATATGTACACTTATGTGTGTATATATACGTATCTACATATACATACTTACACACACATATATCTTTATTGTTAAACCTTTATCACTTGTGTGTATACACACACATATGCAAAACATATGTAGAAAAGTATATAAAACCTTTTTTCTTTAGCAATAACTTTTTCTAAGCCAATTTAAAAGCAATACCTTTTTCTAAGCTCCCCATACAGGAACAAGCTATTTCTGTTAAACAGAAATTTTGCTAAGCCTTCTAGAGTAGGATATCAGAGATCCAACAGCCACTCTTAAGTGACCATTGATGCTCCCAGATGAAGTGACAATTGATGAGCCTATCTATCACTTGATTGGAGAATATAAGGTGAGATCAGAGCTGAATTATTCAGAACCAGAGAAACAATTTTAGATTACACATGACGGAGGAAGAAGGAGAAATGAGATGGCTGGTGAACTTGAAACAAAAAAACCACCATAATCTGGAAGACACATATTATGTTTTCACTTGGGTACATAATGAAATCTTCCTATTCTCTTTCTATATAAAATCTCATTAGAACATCATTACTTGCTAATGCATTGTGATGTTAAATGCATTTAGGATAGTGAGTAGAGTATCCAGGTGGTTTGTAGTAAAGCAGAGACCATCTGAAAGTGTGTTGTCATATTTTAGTTATGCAGGGGAAGAAGTTTTGTTCGATAAAACACTTAGGCAATGTTTTCCCATTCCTCATTTTCCCAGACACAGAGCAGCCTTGCTCCCTTGCTCTTTCCCTTCCCGTTTGTCAAAGATGCTATAAAGAAAGGATTTGACATTGATCAGTTACAACTTAGCATGAATTAAACATAGCGTGTTGCTTTTTTTTTTTTTTAATCGAGACAGAGTCTAGCTCTGTCACCCAGATTGGAGTGCAGTGGCACAATCTCGACTCACTGTAATCTCTACCTCCCAGGTTCAAGTGAGTCTCCTGCCTCAGCCTCCGGAGTAGCTGGGATTACAGGCACACATGACCACGCCCACCTAATTTTTTCGGTAGAAATGGAGTTTCACCATTTTGGCAAGGCTGGTCTCATTCTTCTAACCTCGTGATCCACCTACCTTGTCCTCCCAAGTACTGGAATTACAGATGTGAGCCACTGTGCCCAGCCCCATAGTGTGCTCTGTTTGAGATAGTATCACTAAAAATGTTACTTGAATCATGAAATGACCTGCACCCATTCCTAGTTTACATGGCATTAGATATCAATGAGATACACAAATCTTTGGATAGAATCATATATTTAGGATAAGTAATAAAGACATCTTTTAATCCTACTTCTTAATTCTTTTCAACAGATTATTATTAATGTCATCCTAACTCAATATAATCAAACAGTCCCTTAATGATTTGTCGATACAAAGTTGACACTGTCTGGGGAGAGAAGTTGGACTTCCAGGGTATTATTTGATCTGAGAACCCAGAATCCACCAGCAAGACGCCATCTCTACTGAGTGGCGTTAGAATTTTCAAGAGGAACACCAGTCATCCTGCAACCGACAGTGTGCCCTTCCCAAAAAGGTAAGTAATGTGGAAATTTAGGAATTCCAATTCCCACCATTTCACTTTCAATCCCATTTCTTCGTGACTCTAGTCTGTGTGAAGCTAACTCTTTGAAAGGGAAGTCTGGTTTCTTGTCTTTTCTCCCCTTGGGAAATTCTTCTCTTCTAGGAAAAAAGAAAAAAAAAGAAAAATTAACATTTCTCTTAGACACAGCCGATTATTTTATAAATCAAACATCCAAAAGAAGTGTAACATGTTCATTGTAAAAGACCTTATGTTTGCACTATTTTCTCCCTGCCTTTGAAACGGAATAAGAGATAAAATGGTATATGATTTTTCATAATCAAAATATCCATGATGCCAAGGTACAAAGACAATGGGGATTTAATCATCATTGCATTCTAAAGAATTTTTCCATTTTCCATCTGTAGATTAATTAAATACAGAAGAAAATTTGAATTTAAATTGTGATAAAGCAAAATCCATTACTAAAGTTTTCTTTTTATCATCCTCAAGGTGAAATAAGCAACAAAAAGATGAAATTCGAAGCAGAATGGGTTCCAGTCAAACAGATGGCAAAAGTCTTTACAAACACCAATTAAAGTTCTCGTTTATTCTTGAAATGTTCAAGTAGATCATTTAGATAATCCACTTTATGCCCTGGCAAACCTTATTAATCTTGATCTTCAGAATATTTTTAAATATCTCCATTATGCAGGAACTTCTAGACTGCCTTGTATACCTAACTGTGTGAAAAAGATAACTGTTGTTAACATTTTGCTAAAGGCCAGACATCAAAAACAGTCAACTAAGTTAGGTAGTAAATAGCTAAATTTCTGGGACTCCTTGGAGCTTCTTGAAAAAAAGATCCAAAGCGAAACTGGGCCCAAATTTGTTGGACAAAATCAAAGCACTCTTGGCATTAAAAATCAGTAGGAACTACAGAGAAATGTGCTTGAGTTCCATAGCTTTTAATAATCTGCCATAAGTATTATGAGTTGCATTGAATTTCGACAAATAATTGTGAAGGAGTTTCACTACAATGGAAAAATAAAATGTGAAATGTTGGAATATCACTAATATGTTGATAATTATATTATAAAAGTTCTAATATTTTAGATTGGTGGTAAATTTTAACAGTAGTTATTCCTTATGTTTCAGAAAATATCGATTAGTAGAAATCACATATTGTATCAGTTTTATAAATAGGTTCTTTTTTTTTTTTGCTTTTGTTTCAAGAAATGGAGTCTTGCTCTGTTTCCCAAGCTGGAGTTCAGTGACATGATCATAGCTCACTGCAGCCTGGAACTCCTGTGCTCAAGCGATCCTTCCACCTCAGCCTCCCATGTAGCTGTGCAGGCATGGGTAACCATGCCCGACCAAAAAGCTTAAGTTTTTGTAGAGATGAGGTCTCACTATTCTACCCAGGCTGATCTCAAACTCCTGGCCTCAAACTATCCTTCTGCCTCAGCCTCCCAAGTAGTATAAACAGCTTTTGACAAAATAATGTGTTGTATTCTAATTTCCTTTGTTAATTTTTGTAGAGACTCTTGAAATAATTTTATTAATTTAGTTATGCACTAATGATATTTTTGAAATAATACATTAAAATGTTATGATTACTAATGACATACATTCAGTTAGTTAACTGGGATTAATTTTATTTCCATGATGTATCTACAAACTAGATTGTAATTTTTGCATTAAAGTGACTTGTCATTCAGATTTATTTAAGGTCAATTATTCCTTCAATTGATACATTGCTATGAAAATCTTTTATAATATATATTTCAAAAATCCGAGATTGTTTTACACTGAGTGATAATAATTCTCAAGAAAATCATTAAAGAAATAAGTCCTTCTTAGTGTCATCTTCGAATATATGAAGACTCAAAGATCGTTCAAGGCAACTCTAATTAAGTGTGAGGTTATGTCATAGTACTTGAGGCTCTGGGATTTTTTTCCCCAGAGTTTATAGGGCCACCTTTGCTAAGTGGCAAAAATATGGCCTTCATAGAGGCACTTGAAAATAGTACTGAATTTACATTGGTTTTTATAGTCAGAGAAATAAATATAAATAAATTAATGCACATACACATATACTTCCACATACACTGTGCTATCATATTTTTTTTCCCATTTATTTATTTTATTGCATTTTAGGTTTTGGGGTACATGTGAAGAACATGCAAGATTGTTGCATAGGTACACACGGTGACAGTGTGATTTGCTGCCTTCCTCCCCATCACCTACATCTGGCATTTCTCCCCTTGCTATCTCTCCCCAGCTCCTCACCTCTCACCGTCCCTCCCCTATTTCCCCCCAACTGACCCCAGTGTGTAGTGCTCCCCTCCCTGTGTCCATGTGTTCTCATTGTTCAACACCCACCTATGTGTGAGAACATGCAGTGTTTGATCTTCTGCTCTTCTGTCAGTTTGCTGAGAATGATGGTTTCCAGGTTCATCCATGTCCCTACAAAGGACACAAACTCATCATTTTTGATGGCTACATAATATTCCATGGTGTATATATGCCTGTTACACATTAAACCCAAATTTTCTTCTGACCTTTTTTTATATTGAAGTGATTCAAAACATACAAACCCTTTAGAAAGATCCCAATATTTCATAATTCTTGGAAAAATGATGAAAAACATATAAACTGTAAAGTAGTTAAAATATTAAAATAAATAATCAAAGTTTTCACTGAAAGAAAGGTTGCCAAATACTTCTTATATGAGATTCAAAAAATATCCTCATTTTTTTCTTCTTCCATTACCAAAGGTAACATATTAATGAGCCTGGTCAGCAGTTTGAGGCTGCAGCGACCTATGATTGTGACATTGCACTCCAGCCTGGGTGACAGAGAGAGACCCTTTCTTAAAAAACATGAGCCTGATCTAGGATTTTCTGCATTCAACTGACACTGACTCCCTCTGTGCATATATCTGCTATCATGTCAAACATACCAAAATTTATGATGAAATCTAATTCTAGTCCCTCTTGTTTTACATTTGTCCATCCTTCTAAACTGTACATGTGACTAGAATTTACTCTTATGTGATAAAGTTGCAGCCAAAATTTGAAAAATCATAAAAGAAGATAATTTAAGTTTGAATTTTCTCTTAAAGACTTTGGTATTTATATTAAAACAAATGTCAAACAACTAAAGGCATACTGAATATATTTCTCATAGAATATTATTTTAAAGATATATCTATTATAGAAAATGTTAAAACCTATATACAATAAAATTTACTTCTGCCTTAATATTTACTTCAATGTACCCAAGAATTTAATAAAATACATCCTGTATGTAACACATAGTTTTTTAAAAATGTGTTAAAACATAATATAAAGTCAGATTACTCTTTATAGAAACTCTCACTCTTTTCAAGGACATTATATTCAAACAACTTTGATTATGTCATGTATATATTAACACTATCAAATTAGAGTCCTGTAAAGATTTTTTTTAACAGAAATCAGAGATGTCAGATGTCTTTGACTTTCACTCTATAGCAAAGTTAATTTGGTTACTTTAACAATATGACTTTATTAAAAAATCTTCAAGGAGTTCAAATGTAGAGATGCAGGTTCAGAGAGATTGATGGCCCACTGCCATTCTGAAACCAAGAAATATTATGTGGCTTCCTCAAGGAAACACACAGAAATAATGGAAAAGCTGAGAAGAGAGCCTG
This sequence comes from Sapajus apella, assembly GCF_009761245.1. NCBI lineage: Eukaryota > Metazoa > Chordata > Mammalia > Primates > Cebidae > Sapajus > Sapajus apella. The sequence goes on from NW_022436948.1 coordinate 39,912,759, forward strand.
AGTTGTCTAGCTTTTAATCAGCTGTCTTTTAACACATAAATTATCTCATTAACACACACACTTTACTGATGAGACACCTAGTAATCAATATGGTCAGTGTAGGGATAAGTCTTGGCGTTAGAACTAAAATTAAGCAGCACATTGTGGTCAGAAGCTTTAGGCGGTAGAAAAAATGGGACATGTTCTCTGAAATCTGGAAGACAAGAGAGGTTAACTTTGAGATGGAGGAGATTCGTGCATGCACTTGTGCATGCATGCAAAATGGCTACATGAGGTGCCAGGAATGAGAGCCAGCTGTAGCTGACTTGTGATGGGCAGGCGTAACAGAGATTTTGTTTAAGTTTCTGCTTCTTGAAGAGGGAAAAATTTAGGGCTGCATTGGGTAACATTTTAAAGTAAGCATAGTTTATCTCAAATTTAAAGAAATTACATTAAATTAAGTTTCTTATATCACATAATTTATATTCTGTGATGTCTCACCTTGACACTTTTGCTGCCATGTTGTTAACCTAGCCTATAACTGATGTACACTACCGTATTAGTTTGTTTTTATGCTGCTAAATAAAACACACCTGAGACTGGGTGATTTATAAAGGAAAGAGATTTAAGTGCACACAGTTCTGCAGGGCTGGGGAGGCCTCAGGAAACTTACAGTCATGGCGGAAGGGGAAGCAAGCACATCCTTCTTCATGTGGTGGCAAGAAGGAGAAGAATGAGAGCCGAGTGAAGGGGGAAGCCCCTTATAAAACCATCAGATGGCGTGAAAACTCACTCAGTATCATGAGAATAGTATGGGGAAAACCACCTCCATGATTCAATTACCTCCTACTAGGTCCCTCCCACAACATGAGGATTATAGGAACTACAATTCAGGGTGAGATTTGAGCAGAGACACAAAACTAAATCATACCATCTATTACTGAATCCTCTTTTTTCAATATCTCCCTGCTTCTCCTCCTTCATTGTCTCAAATTTTAGGATTTTTCTTAGACACATATGAGGCCAACAAACATATGAAAAAATGCTCATCATCACTAGTCATTAGAGAAATGCAAATCAAAACCACATTGAGGTATCATCTCATGCCAGTTAGAATGGCAATCATTAAAAAAATCTGGAGACAACAGATGTTGGAGAGGATGTGGAGAAATAGGAACACTTTTACACTGTTGGTGGGAGTGTAAATTAGTTCAACCATTGTGGAAGACAGTGTGGCGATTCCTCAAGGATCTAGAAATAGAAATTCCATTTGACCCAGTAATCCCATTACTGGGTATATGCCCAAAGAATTATAAATCGTCCTATTATAAAGACATATGCACATGTATGTTTATTTCAACACTGTGTACAATAGCAAAGACCTGGAACCAACCCAAATGCCCATCAATGATAGACTGGACAAAGAAAATGTGGCACATATACACCATGGAATACTACATAGCCATAACAAACGATGAGTTCATGTCCTTTGTGGGGACTTGGATGAGTCTGGAAACCATAACTCTCAGCAAACTGACACAAGAACAGAAAACCAAACGCAGCATGTTCTCACTCATAGGCAGGTGTTGAACAATGAGAACACATAGACTCAGGGAGAGGAGCATTACACGCTGGGGGCTTTTGGTGGGAGTGCTAGGCGAGACACAGCAGGGAGTGGGGAGGGTGGGGAGGGATAATGTGGGGAGAAATGCTGAATAAAGATGAAGGGAGAATGGAGGCAGCAAACCACCTGGTTATGTATGTACCTATGCCACAAACGTGCATGACCTGCACATGTACCCCAGGACCTAAAGTACAATTTAAAAAATAACAATTAATTACGATATATAATTGCCATAAAGCATAAAACTTCTAAACACAATCCTCACTTACTCATTCACTTAGCAAATATTTATTGAGTGCCAAAATAGTACAGGAACTCTGTTACATATTCTTAAATTAGTTGATGTCTGAGAAAAAGACTATTGAGACTGACTTAAATAAATAACATTAAATCAAAATAGTTACATATTTATGTACAAAAATAATTTTATTTATACATGTACTTGATGTCTTCATGAGTTTTATTCTGATATATGATTGCCATATTTATAAATAAAAATTAAAATACAGTACAGGTATTACATCCAGTATTTCTCCTTTAACTTAATAATTTTAATTTCTTTAAATGTTCTCCACAAGTAATTAATAAAAATGTATAAGTGTATAGAAATTCATTAGGGAACTATTTGATACAAGAAGTGCATCTTTTTGTCACCTGTACCCTTGCTGCTTAAAGTATGGTTTTGGAACCAGCAACGATACCATAAACTGGGAACTTTATAGACATTCAGAATCCCACCCCAGATTTACTGAATTAAATCAGAATTCTATAGAGTTTTCCCAAGTAAATACTATCACATTCAAATTTTATTTTATTTATTTATTTATTTATTTATTTATTTTTCTTTTTCACATTCAAATTTTAAAAACACTCACTGACTTAAGGACTGAATTGGCTGTATCTAGTCTCATCACATGGTGTAAAAGATTTCATGCATGATGCAAAATATAGGAAATGAGAATTACACTTTATTTGGCCATAATACTAATGAAAAATAGGTTCTTAATTTTTACTGGCTCAGTATACAATTTTCACAAATGCTGAGAAGGAATGTCAGAGAAAGTGCAGGATACTCTGGATATTTGGAATCTATTCTGGCAATCAAGAAACCTACTCATTCACGAAGGTCTAGGGTACAACCTGGAATTCATCAGAATTGATCCACCAATTGAATTTATCACTGTTCAGTTTTAATTACAGAAATAAACTCCAATCTAACCTAGATCTCTCAGAGCTACATCCTTGAAAACTTACAATTTTTCTTACAAAGTTTAAAAAATTTAATACAGGTCCATTTATTTTACCTATTCTTCTTCATGTGATTTTTGGTATGTTTTATGTTTTAGTCTCCATGCACTCACAGGAAGGAAAAAGAATTTGGGCAAGGTTCTTCCCATTTGTCTGCTAATAAGACTGACCTAAGTTTAAATATACAGATTTCCACATGCACTTCTCCAGACCACTGCCTGTCACTACCTAGACCTAAGGAGCATGACTCTCTAGGGAAAGACCAATCTTTCTTTCCCTGTCTTATTTTCCTCTCTCCATTTTATCCTTTATTGTTGGCTCATCAAAAAAAAAATAATTAAAATCATATTACTCATCTATTCCGGCCATATTCAGACCAGTGGCCACTTACCCTTGGAGTAGGATGATGTAGCCACAGCATTAACACAATAAACACTCTTAATGAAGAACATTCAAACCAGAATGCAATTTTGCCATTTCTGCTTTTCTTAGACAGCATCTTTCTCTCCATCTGTTCTGAGTTTAGAGCCAAAGTCTGCTCTAGATAAATTTAGTGTCTGTGGGAATGAATGTGGAGGAGTTCAAAGACCAGCCTCCTGGGTGGGTTGCCAAAGACCAAAAAATGTAAAAAAGCTTCCTTTCTTACCATTAGGGAAAGAAAAAAACAAAAACCTCTGTCTGTGTCTGTCGGTGGGAACCCCACCTAATGTGGCATTACAAAGTACAGCATCACTCCGGGACTCAAACTTGTCTTCTTCTCTGTTTCTTAGAATTAGCCTCCAAAATGGAGGAGTTAATGAAAATGTATTAATTTTATTTCTCAGAAGATGAGATCATCCATTTCTCCCAAAACCTACCTGGGTAAATGGTTGCATTTCACAAAGCACTGTCACCATCAAACCGCAGTTCCTTTCCTTGCTCTTCCCAAAAACAAAATTGTAGGCTTTTTTATTGTATGGGTTTTGCCCCAAATCTCTTTGGGAAAGTAGAATATTCCAAATAAAAAATCTAAGAATGTTATACATTTTTATGGCTCTTTGTCTATAGTTTCTTATTCCCACCAAACAGAAAAGGAAAGCCACATTTGTCCCCTGCTTTCATCTTCCTGAGGGAGACACACAATAGATGTTCCTCTTCTCTGTGTGTTTCCTTCATACGACTCCCTTCTTGTTCAAATGTGCCATCAAAACTTTTTTTTGCATTATTTCCAATAAGTAATTATTTGTGAGTTTCCAGACTGTTTTGTAGACTGTATTACTCTTATTCTAAGGAAGTTTCTTTTTGTACAAAATAATATGCTGAATGGTTGCAGGTGGCTTACAAGGAGAACTTAAATACAGCAAGAAAACACAACTTCACATGAAGAAGAAGAAGAAAGAAGAAGAAGAAGAAGAAGAAGAAGAAGAAGAAGGAGGAGGAAGAAGAAGAAGAAGAAGAAGGGAAAATTAGGAGGTAAAAGACAAAATAAAATGAAATTGTCAATAAAAGTAATACAAAATTACATTCTATGCATAACTTTATCTTTTACTTTAATCTGGCTTTTTTCTTCTCTGCAAGGAACAGTGTTCCACTGGAGCTATTCCAAGGAAAAGAGGAATTAATGTGGACTGGAAAATTCTCATGCAGCAAGGCCACCCTAAGCACTGTTACGCTGGACTCGGTCAAAACACACTTTCCTGCTTTCTCATGACATCTCAGGTTGTTTTTACTACGATTGTTGTTTCTCTGAGTTTATTTCCATTGCCTCACTTATTAATTCCTCTACTGAGTTGTAGATGTTGCTGTCTCAATACTGTTGTGTCACTTGGTCTGTCTATCTGATCTTGTCTGATACAATTTTTTGACTTCTTCTACACCTTCATCCTCCACCATGCTGCTGTCAATGGCCATGGTCTTTATGCATTTTCCAGAAAATCAGATCACTGAAAGAATGTATCTTTTTATAGCAGCTAATGGCCATATACCACTAGCTAGCCCTTGAATGGGCTACCTTGACATAAAACAAAGACAAAAAAACCTCTCCTCATTTAATCACTGAAATGAAGGGAGAAACGTGATTACATTTAAAAATGAAACAAAAGCCAAACAAACAAAGACCAGCTTCCCAGAATAAGGTATGAGTGAGAGATTATTTTTAAAAGAGGTTTGTATAGTGCAGGCATCCTGACATATACAGTGTATTTTACTCCTTTGCATCCTGTAACCATTTTTACATAGATACAGATGCAAAGACGCATGTAGCTGTAAAATTACCCGACTATTTAGATGTCCAACGACATTAATTTCCAAACTCTCTCCCTTAAAAACAGTCATAGTTAAGTCCAGCTTCTTCAGTTAGAGCAATACCATTGAGACATTTCATTTAATTGCTTTGATTAAATGTGGCATTAATATAAAATAATATTTATATAAATGTGTTTAAAACATAAATAAAACCAGTACATACACAACAAAACCCCACATACTTGTCCTTTAGTTGAAGACATTATAATGTGGACTTACCTTTGAAATTTTCTGTGTGGTCTTCCTTGATCCCGTTTTCTCTCTTCTCCACAGAGGTTTTGTGTGGTTGCTATTTTACTTGTTTATCATCATAGTTGGTTTTTTTTTGAAACAGAGTCTTGCTCTGTCGCCAAAGTTGAAGTGCAGTGGTATGATCTCAGCTCACTGCAAACTCCGCCTCCTGGGTTCAAGCAATTCTCATGCCTCAGCTGGGATTACTGGTGTGCCACACCATGCCTGGCTAGCTTTTATATTTTTAGTAAAGACAAGATTTTGCCATGTTGGCTAGACTGGTCTGGAATTCCTGGCCTCAAGTGATCCACTCACCTCAGCCTCCCAAAGTGTTGGGGTTATAGGCAAGAGCCACGGTGCCCAGCCTAGTCATATTTTTTTTAACCTAATTGCATCTATAAAGAATATCCCGTTTAGTTTTGCAAGTGTTTGAGCTTTAAATAAATTGAACAAAACTGTGTGCAATCTGCAGAAACATTATTTTAATATTATGTTCTGGAGACCTGTTCATCCTATTGTATATGACAGTGTGTCTAGCTGTGAGACTTATTTTTACTAATGTCCAACAGCAATGTTTCAGTATAACAAAAGTTATCAGTCTATTCTATTATTTGTGCATATTTTCAGTACCCACAAATATTCAGTTTCCAATATTTTGGTATTAAAATGGTACTGCCAAATACTTGTTCCTAATGCACATGTGCAAATGTGTTTCTAAAATATGCAGATTGACCATCTTTGATCTAAAAATCTGAAATTCATATTGCTACAAAACTCAAATCTTTTCAAGTGCTGACATGGCAACACAAGTGGAAAATTCCACACATAAATACTCAACACAAACTTTGTTTCATGCATAAAATCATTTAAAATGTTGTATAAAATTACCTTTTGGCTGTGTGTATAAGGAATATATGAAACATAAATGAATTTTGTGTTTAGACTTGGGTCCTATCCCCAAGATATCTTATTGTGTGTATGCAAATATTCCAAAATCAAAAAAAAATCTGAAATCTAAAACACTTCTAAGCATTTCAGACAAGGAGTACTCAACCTGTATATCTTGGGAGCAAAGTTCTTGAGTCATAGAATGTATACATCATCCACTTTCCTAGATGTGGCCAACATGGAGAGGACTACTCAGATTCTCGTGAGAAAAGACTTGCTATCCCACTTTGAATTATGTGATTCACTAATAGTGTTTCTTCAACCTCTGTTCTAGTCTTTAAGGTTTTCTCAGAGTGGCTGCTGGACAACAACTGAGCAAGAAGTGCAGAAAAAGTCCCAGACATTTCTACCAACAGCAACACTTTTAATGGGCAATCCTTGTTTCTGTTGCACAGGCAGAGACTTTGTCATGTCTCTGTTGCAGGACGACAGCTGCCTCTCTGTTCTACTGCACTTCCACTACTATCTTTTAATCTCTGCATTGATTTCTCAGAACAACAAACCTGCTATACTAACCACGATTATTTTCCATCGTGCTTGAAACAATGGATATGCCCACTTTCAATATATGTGCCATGTGTGTTGTATCTTTAGAATACTTGGTATTATCCAACTTTTAAAATTTTACAAGTCTCATGAGTGAATAATTAATTATTTATATTTTGCTTTACCCTTATTACTAATAAGATTGGGGGTGTTATGTTGTTTGTTTTGCTTTGCATTTTTTATTCATCTTTTAGTTTTCCTCTTTAATGAAGTGCTTATTAATGTTTTTCCTTTTGGGTTGCTTGCTTTCCTTTTAGTTGATTTGACTGATACCAACCATTGTTTATTTATTAAGTGTTTTCCAGTTATAGAGTTGTATTTGTTTCCAGTTTGTGTTTTGATTTTCTACTTTATTTATAGTGCTTTTAGATGAATAGCGCTTCTAAATTTTAATGTTGTCAAATTTATTGATTTATGAAGTTGTTTGTGTTTGAGGACAAGTAAAACACTTCAAAAAACTGAAAGTTTTCCTCCTAAGTTAAGGAAAAAGACAAGGATGTGTACTCTTCTTGTTCTCAAGACACCTCTGAAAATTATAGTGAATTCAACAATGTAAGAAAAAAAAATAAAAGGCATACAGACTGGAATATAATAAGTAAAACTGTCTTTATTTGTAGGTGACAAGACTGCCTTGTCACACAGAAAATTGAAAGGAATCTACCAAAAAAATCCTTAAAATAATATGTAAGTTCAGCTAAGTCACAAGATAACAATAAAAATACAAATTATTTTTATTTTTATATGTTAGCAATGACCCTGCGGAAGTCAAAATTTACAATAAAACACCATCTTCAATATCTAAAAATATCCAGTAGCTGTCAACAACATAGACAGGGCTTATATGATGAAAACTATAAAACACAGATCAAAGAAATCAAAGAAGATATAAATAAATGCAGAGACATATTACATTTATGGAATGAAAGAGTCAAAATAATAAAGATTTTACTTTTCTCTAAATGGAAAAATGTTTAGCACAATTTTTTTCAAAATCCACATGATTCCTTATAGATAATGTTATACTAAAATTTATATGGAAAGACAAAGGAACTAAAATAGATATAAATTATCATGACACAGAAAATAAATTTGGAAGAATCTGTTTACTTGCTTTTCAGACTTATAAAGCTATGTGATCTTGACAGGAGGATATAAACATAACTCAATAGTACAAAATGTAGAACACAGAAACAGGCCTATACAAATATTGATAACTGATTTTTTTAATAAAGATGCAGAAGACATTTAATGGAGGAAAGATGGCCTTTTCAATACACTCAACTGGAGCAGCTGGACATCTGCAGGAAAAGACAGGAAGGAAAGGAAGGGAAGTGAAAGGAAGGGAAGAGGAGGGGAGGGGAAGGAAGAGGAGGGGAGGGGAGGGGAGGGGAGGACAGGGGAGGGGAGGGGAGAGGAAGGGAAAAGAAGAAAGAGAGAAAAAGAACTAGGGGAGGTAAGGGAGAAAAGAGGCTGGGGGGAGGCAAAGAAGGAAGAAAAAAGGAAGGAAGGATAGAAGGAGAAGAGGGAAGAGAGAAAGAAAAAGAAAGAGAACTTTGTACACAAGAGTCAACACAAGTTGAATCACAAGCTTAAATGTAAAAGATAAAACTTTTAGAAAAAAATGAGAATATCTTTGGGATTTAGGGCTAGGTGAGAGTTTTTAAGACTATACCAAAAGCATAATCCATAAAAGAAAAAATGAATAAATTGCACTTCATCAAAATTTTCAAAAATTATCTGTGAAAAACCTACTAAAGTTGAGAGATGAAAAGCTACAAAGTATAGGCAAACAACATATCTGACAAATGATTGGTATCTAGAAAAGAAAAACAAAATTCGCAAAACTCAACAATAAAAATAATCTAATTAGAATATGAACAAAAGACACAAAGAGACATTTTAGGGAATAGGATATACAAACGGAAAAGGAACACATGAAAAGATGTTCAACATCTTTACCTATTAGGGAAATAAAGATGAAAATTACAATATTACATCACTACAAAACTATAAAAAACTTCTACAATAAAAATACGATGAACCCTTGAACAATGCAGGGGTCAGCGGCGCTGACTCTCTGGGTAGTTGAAATTTTGCATATAAATTTTGATGCACCAAAGAATTAACTACCAATAGTTTACTGTTGACCAGAAGTCTTACTGATAACATGAACAGTCTTTTAACACCTATTTTATAGGTTATATGTGTGATATACTGTAGGGAAATGTTATTAAGAAAATCATAAGAAAGAGAAAACATATCTACTATTCATTGAGTGGAATTAGATAATCATAAAAGTTTTCAAGGGGTTGGACTTGTTGTCTCAGGGGTGGCAGAGGTGGGCTAAGTGGAGAGGAGGTGGAAGCGAAGGCAGAAGAGGCAGGCACCCAGAGTGTTAATTTACAGAAATACATTGTAATTTCTGTGTGATGTTTTTGTGTTTTCATTTCTCTAAAAATGTTTTTACACAATACCGATCCTTCTTCCACCATTTGATGAATGGTACATGTCATAAAATATTGGGAATAATCCACAAATAATCAGAACCCTTCTGCTGGATTAACTAACGTCAGTTTGTCTTCTGGCACTGATTCTTCTATGCCTGCATCCTCACTATCTGGCACTGGTTCAGTAGTACTGATTTCCATGAAACTATTTTCTGTTTATTCCTCTGATGTGGTATCTATCAGTGCTTGATGTTCTCTAAGATCCGTATCTTTAAACCCATCAACCCCCACCTTTTTTTATAATTTTTTTGCTATATTCACGTCCTCTTTCCTAATTTCCTTGATTTTCTCTGTCATCAATCCTATGACATAATGCACAACATCTAAACACAGTTTCCTCCAGCAAGAATTTATAGTTTCAGGTCTGATGGCTTTCATGGCTTTTTCTGTAATAACAACATCATCTTCGGTGATGTAATTCCTCTAGGCTTTCATGATGTCTTGTCAGTATTCTCTTTCATAGTGTTGATAATTCTTTCCATAGAGTACTAATTGTAATGAACCTTAAAGGTATTATGACTCCCTATTCTAAAGGCTGAATTAGAGATACTGGTTTGGGAGCAAGAATAACACTAAAAAGTATAAAAAATAAATAAGTTTTAAAAAATTTTAATGCTTTTAAAACTATTTAACCTTCCATTTCTTCTACAATCTGTTTTGATAAATTATATTTTTCTAGCAATTTAGACATTCCATTTGTTTTTACTATTTATATCAGACTTATATGTGGCTAGAAACATTAGTTGCATGCTACAAATCCTGTGAAATCTGTTGAAACTGCTTTATATGCCAGCATATGGTCTGCATTTGCGATTCAGAAGAATGTGTACCTATATGTTGAGGTGATATGTTTCATGTAAACTAATTAGATCAAGCTTGCTAATTGGTTCTTACAATCTTATTTATCATTGTTGCTTTTTAGGTTTCTCTCTATCAAATACTGAGAGAAATATATTCAAATATTCCTAAAATATTATAAATAAAGCAATCTTTATAAGTGGAACGTGTGTTCTTGGGGAGATTTATAGCAAGTCGTACTTGGATAAAATTGAAAACATTAGAAAAAAATGTTAACAGACTGGAAAAAAAAACATAACTAACATGTTTACATCATTCAACTTCAACCAGTAAACAAACTATATTTTGTATCTACTGTATTCCAGGCATTAAAAAAAATAAGACAAGAGTTCAGTAAGGTGTGAATGTGCAATTAAGGTGTACATCATTTTGATAGAAGATGTCATTTGATAAAAGTTCTAAAAGAGTGGAACAAACAAAAGACTAATGGAAGCCAAGGGAAGTAGTTCCTTCTAGACAAATAGATAAAAAATGGCCTCAGATAAAGTAGTGGGTTCCGGAAGGATGAGTAAAATTATGACAAAGAAAAACGGAGAGAGAATATATTTTCCAAAAGTGAGAAGGAAATAAAATAATGGCTTCCTTGGGAAAACTGAGTGTTTCCAATCTGATTAAAGTATAAGGCTCAGAATGTATCTGGGTGATATTTCAAGGCAGGGTGATTAATATGAGCTGAATTGCCTCCCCCACACACAGAAAAACAATGTCATTTTTCTTGAAGCCTAACCCCTAGTACTTTAGAATGTGACTGCTTTGGGAGACAGGACCTTTAAAGAGATAATTAAGTTAAAACGAGGTCATTAGGATACATCCTAATCCAACTTGATGCAGAGAGAAAGCAGGAGTGTACACACACAGATGCTCTATGAGGACATAGCAATAAGACAGCCATCTGCAAGCTAAGAAGAGTGGTCTCAGAAGAAACCAAATCTGAAGACACCTTCTGTTGGATTTTAGCCTCCAGACTGTGAGAAAATCAATTTCACACTTGAAGCCACCCAATCTGAGGTATTATATTTTAGCAGCCCTAGAAGACAATTACGGTGGTATACTGGAATAATAAAAAAGGATGCCTAGTTGCCTTTGGTTAGCCTTTGAAAGCCATCATACATATATACCCTTCCTTTTAAAACATTTACTACTTTTGATTTCAGCTGGTTATTAACATGAGGATCCTCAATACCTAATCCTTGCTTTACCTGTTCTCCTGTCACTCCTTTTTTACCTCTGTAACAGGACTCCAAATGTTAGTCATCTAATTCTAGCATCTCTTCAACCACATGAGCTGTCCCATAAAAAAAAAAAAATCTGGCTTAAGAATAGTTCATAAATAACTATGCATGAGGAAGATGAGTCAATGGGGCATATATGAAAATATGCATATGAATAATATAATTATAGAATATGCCGTAGTGCAGAATCCTGGAAGGTAGAATGTGAGTTTATTTTCATTACACATAATGTATTTGCTAGAAGAATATTTACTTTTGTTTTTGTTACAGAGATTTCAGGTTTCCTTATTTACTACATATCACTTAAAAACTCTAAAGAGTGACTTGCGATTAAATCATTCCTGGAAATAAATGAGCAACATGGTATTCATTTCTCATTCATCTGCTAGTTTGGTTTTGATGTGGCACCTATAAAAACTACATCATGCTACCCTATAGACAATAGGACACTCATGAGTTGTACAAGTTCATTTAGCCGTGGTTTCAAATAGTGTATCTGTTCATTTAATATTCTTCTAAGCTTCTGGCAGTTTTAGTTTGTGAAAGTAATAACTTTACCTAGAAGTTGTATGCTAACTCTCATTTTTATTACAAATTGCTGTTTAATGATGAGTGTGTTCTTTCCCCATAAAAGACTCTGAGTCATTTACTAAAGGATTGAGGCCAGGTTTCCTATTTCCGTTCTATCTCCTGTAATAGTTTGGTATTCTGCAGAGAGTGAATGCTGAAAAATATGGAAAACAGAAATCTTAGGCAAAAAGTGTTACAGATATACATTATATATTAGAAAACCAAAAGAATAAACAACATTTAAAAGAGAGTTGAACATGGATCTATGATGAAAATGAGTCATGTGAAAGGGTTGCAATCAATTTAATTATGTGCCCTTGAGGTATAAAGGGGGAAAATGTTACAAAGGTATTTCAAGGTTGCTCATAAACCAATAAAATCTAAGCCTGTTATGATTCTAATTTTGTAAAACATCAAATAATACAATTTAAGCAGTTTAGTTTGTTAGGACAGCAAGATGAATAAAGTTATATTAAGTATTGATTTTGTCATATCATCTCAGATGTTATAGAAAAAAGAAATCTCTGAACAGTAATTTTTAAATTTAGATGTGCAAAATTGAAAACAAAGAATACTTGGAGAATTCACAGCTGATGAGAGATTTTTTATACTGCTTCATGTTAATTTATTTTCTTTCATTTTACTGGTGATGATTTGGTGAAATTCAGCAATTTTGCTTTTTATAGTAGAGAATCTGACAGATTTATTTGGCTGCAGAAATGTCTCTGAACTAGTTCCAAAAGATATATAGGAAAAAATAAAGTTTGTCGTGTGTGTGTGTGTGTGTGTGTGTGTGTGTGTGTGTGTGTGTAATTATTATTCGTACCAAGGTTTCAGAAAACACATTTCTTAGCATAGCTAAGTTAGGATTTTCAGTCAGAATTTTAAGAAATGACCCTCATAATTCATACATCTTCGTTCTTAACAATATAGAGATCTATTCCATTCAAGCACATAACACAGACATTCTTCTTGAGGAAAAGGGATAGTGAGCACAAATCGTGAGTAAAATACATCCCATTAAATCGTGTTTTGGCAAATGCTTGGTACCACCATCGTCATCAACAAATGTTTTTCAAGGATCCTCCATGAGTCAAGCTAAATATAAGTTTGGGGCTTTATTAAGGCATCAGATGTAGAATCTTTAAAATAAGGTATACATTTTTTATTTGCAGACAACAGAATCATTTACCTAGTTTGAGCTCAAATAGATTTATTAAAGGATGTTTGGAACTTCACAGTATTATAGGAACACCGTAGGGTGAGATTCCAGAAATAGTCCCCAAACAGCTTTGCAGAGCTGGCCTGGTGAGGAAACTGCTTCTGCGGCGGCAGCCACCGAGCACAGAGGCACCCAGATTCCGCCTCCACCCACAGTGGTAGCAAGAAGCAAGATCTCACTGATTCCTCACAAAGCTCACCTCCAATCCAGACCCTTGCATGGGGACGTTTACTGAGTGAGACTTAAGTGACATATGCATACACTGGCAATAAAAATATATATTTTATTTTATTTACTTTGGGAAAGATAACAACATGAGAATGTGGGGAACTGTTACAATAAGGGGGGAAATAATTTAAAATGTTTTGGGTAGCCACAAATGCAAGTGTCTAGTGTCTATTTCTATGGAACAACCTAAACTTCATTAGCATTGCCAGGCTTTATTTTTGAAGTGCATTCACTATTTATAATATACAAACATCTACCTATAATTATATGATAATGCTGGTTCTTACAAAGTATAGTATAGGAAGTGCAGTAACGGGATCTCCTCTAGGGAAAGTCATAAAATACTTTTTCTATTGTTAATTCTTAAGTAGTGTTATCTTTAAGTTTACCTATAGTATATATTACACCGTCTTTCTATCATCAACTAGTGTTAATGATGCTTAAAAATAGTTTAAACTAAATATGAATAATAGAAAAAGTTACCAAGTACTTTTTAAAGTAACCACTTGTATCGTTTTAAGCTCAACAAGAAAGTGTCTATGTTAGACATTTAATATTGCCAGTGTTAGCTTTTCTTGTGAAAGATATAAAACATTCATAATCTTTTCTTGATGTACTCTAAAATGCCTTTACCCTTCCTCTTCTACTCTCTACTTGTAGTAACATTTGTTTTAAATGAGTCAGCTAAAATGCAAATATTAGCTTCTTTCGCCAGTGAGGTAATTTTGAACAATACTGAAAAACAAGACATGTTGGGTAATAAAAAGGACAGTTTTCAATTGTTTTCTCTCTGAACTTTTCTGGATGGCATTCTCTTAGCAGTATTGTTAGAAAATTATAGGAAAGTTTAAAAGATAGCCACAAAAGGAAACCTAGCAGATGCCCATCATTGATAAACTAGATAAAGAAAATGTGGCACATATACACCATGGAATACCATGCAGCCATAAAAAAGGATGAGTTCATGTCCTTTGCAGAGACATGGATGAAATTGGAAACCACCATTCTCAGCAAACTGACACAAGAACAGAAAACCAAACACTGCATGTTCTCACTCATAAGTGGGTGTTGAACAATGAGAACACATGGACACAGAGAGGGGAATAACATACACTGGGGCCTGTTGGGGGGTGGGGGGCTAGGGGAGGGATAGCAGGGGAGTGAGAGGCTAGGGGAGGGATAGCATTAGAAGAAATGCCTAATGTAAATGACAGGGTGATGGATGTAGCAAACCACCATGACGCATGTATATTTATGTAACAAACCTGCACATTCTGCACATGTATCCCAGAACCTAAAGTAAATAAAAAGTAAATAAGAAAGAAAACCTAGCAGAGGAGAGACATGCAGGAAATAGTTGTTGCTTCTCCCTTCAACTTTGCTCTTTAGTGCCTTCTCAGTCTGATTCAGAAAATAGTGATTGCCTGCCTTCTACCTGTTGGGAGTTTGCTGAGCCGTGTGGTGAGCAACCTCAGTTTGCTGCCCTCAAGTCATTTACAGGCAGTGTAGTAAACATTTATTTCCAAAATAGGTGGTATGAGCCATGAGTGGACATGCATATGCGCAGAAGTTCATGTGCAAAAGAAGGAGGTAATTGATGGTTTTCCCTTCAAAGAGTAGGTGGTGCCTCAGCAATGTCTTCACAGAAAAGTAGGAATTCAATCATCCAGGAACATACGACACGCCAGTAAAATCAATTTTCCCAATGAATTGTCCCTGCGAGGTCACAAAAGCTAGGAAACTTCATAAAATCAGATAGCTTGCCAACTACTGGTGTGGGTATTAATCATTTACATAGATTTGAGTGATTCTGGCTCCTTTTAAATCATATCATATAGACTGATCTTTTCATTCAGAAACCGAAGCATAATACTCTTAAGTTAGTTCAATGGGAAAAAAAATAGCTCTGATTTCCTTGCTTAATATAAAAGAGAGAGAGAGAGAGAAATTTATGTTAAAGCCATAACCACTCAAGGAAGAGTGGTTTCTTGCCACTCATATGTTAAGTACACAATAAATGCTAATTGAAAATGTACACCTCTCTATGCACTATTTGTAACAATAGATCTATGTTTAATGGGGTTAAACTCTGGGATGGAGAATAGGGATAGCTTGAAGGAGGCTCAGCTGTGAGGGGACAAGGTAAGAAAGGTAAGATTATTTTGAGTGAACAGTAAAATGAATATGGCATAGAAATCCAAAGACAACAGAAAAAATACGTATGAAACTAATAGGTTGATTTTTTCATCAAGGAAATGGAAAATTAAGATTTGTTCTGATCACAAAATTACAAAGTATCTTACAAAAGGAAAGCCTTGATAGAACAATGAGCAAAGTAAGTTTTGGGTGTTTTTTAAGCAGATGTTTATTTAAATTATACGGGTATCTCTTCACTCTGAAATTTCCAGTGTTCTGTGATCAACCTTCCTGTTGTTATCTAAATTAAATATTTCAGGTTCTTATCAGGCATGGTGTTACATAATCCAGAAACCTCAAAATATTTTTGAGGAGTTTCTTGATGTGTTTTTTATCACTTATCTTGTGTAAGATTACCATATATGGTCAATAGATTTGTGTATAGTACACTGCACAATTCCAAGGGCACAACTTACAAAGATTTCATTGGAACAGGTATTCACTGTCCTCCCAGAGTTGTGCAAGAGACATTGTGCATAACTGTACATGGTGGTCCTGAAGCTCTTATCTCAAGCCTCCTCTCTCAGCTTCTGTGTGATCCCTCTCCTGCATTGCCGTGCATCTTCCCTTCATCTTCAAGCATGTCTCCTCACCTCCCATCCAAATATGGACATGGTACCTCCCTTTAGACATCTAAACCATTGCCTGCAGTCTAAAAATTTTTTCTCTGAACTTGGTGGTATCAAAATATAATATATATATATATATATGGATATATATATATATATTTCACATACTCTCTCTCTGTCTCTTACACACACACAAACACACATAAAACTTAAAATTTCATATCAATAGCATAGCCACTATTCCTAAAGAGTTGTTCATTGTTTTTGTTTGCTTTTCAAATAAAGTCCAAAGTTTCAGCCTCATAGACCAAAAAAAAAAAAAAAATGCAAGCAAAAACAATTATAATGACAAACATTTTCTATAATATAAATGATTCAATCTAGGCATTGTTCACAGAAAGGTACCCTGGGAAACTACAAACTAATTAATTTTGAGGGTTCAGGTTTTGTGTTATGAGTTCATCATGACTCCAAAAGGTGCTGCTAACATTTAGTTTTTCATAATTATAACATTAAGCTGGGTGTCAGGCTTGGAAGCAAAGAGATTGAGCTTCTGGAAGAATCCCAGCAATCCTGGCTGTTCTCAGTTTAACTTCCTAGAAACTCAGACAAGCAGAGCAAGACAAGGGCATGTACATAGGAGCAGTTTCAATTGTCTGAGTGGGCATGCTGATAAGCTTAGAATTCTGAATAAATATTATTAGGTAACCTTTGCTAGCTCTCTTCCTTAGAGTTGGACAGGACAAAGAAAATTCAAGGGCATAATCACAGCTAAGTAGGAATGGCAATGTTGTGAAGGCATGGCTTGCACCTGCAACCTGTCTGTGACTATGATCAAATTTTGGAGAGTGCTGCCTAGTAGTCTCCGATTCTAGGCTCCGGATTCAATAGGGAGCCCAGAATATAAATCACTATTGAAGTTGTGTTATAGATTAGACTAAAGTAACCCATTTACCAATGTATATAATATATAAAATTATATATATTATGTATATCTTCATATATCTTCATGTGCTGAATGTTTACAGAAGAAGGACGATTAAGAAGATAGACTAGCATTGTCATGTTTTGACGATCTCAACTCTGGAATAACAAAGCAACTCCTTGGCAATTGTTGGTTGCAAATGGGCCACCTTTGAAACCAGTCACTCCAACTATGAAGAGGTCTGCTTCCCCCTGCTGGAAGGATCCAATAGCTGCACTTAATCCAGCAATCTTTTTAATAACATCACCATTGTTAGGAACTGCTCGCTCACATTTATTAAGTGCTTACTCAATAAATGGGTTTGGTATAAGAAAATGATAACAAAATTTCTCTTTCCTCTTGTCCATGACTAAATCTTTCTTATGACCCCAGGAGATGTGACTATAATTCTGTCTAGGCTTCTCCTTGACCACACCAAACGTGTTAATACACAGGAGCCTAAGAAATAACATGGGTTGATGCTCTAAAACTTGAAACGTTCTTTGTTGGCTTCTGGGCAATCATCCCACATCTTCCACCTTCTTGCAAAACCTGAAATCACATGCAGAATCTCCAGATTCTCAAAAAGGAGAAATCCTTATTTTCTTTTTCTAAATGTCCTACTGTTTTTCTTCTCTCTGTATAATTCCTTTTGTATTTCTTTCCCGTCAGACAGAGAAATCTTCACTGTCTGGTGGAGGCCGTTTTTCTTGAAACAATTACTTGTTTGTTTCCCATACTATGTCCTATAAGAATAAAAATACCTAACTCATTCCTTATATCTATGTGTATATATTTTACATATATGTTAATTATTCCACATAGCAGAAGTCAATGAGAGACAATTTTACAAAATTTATCAAATTTCACATATCTATGGTATACCTTAATCCTTTATGAACAATTTTAGAAAAACGTCATGATTTGAAACTGAAGTTAATAAACATAGTGACTGTGAATAGCTACTGAAGTTTCTGAATAAGTAACATATCATAATTATGGCTAGTCGCCATTTGGATGTTTTCCAATTGTCATCAGGAAATGAGGTGTATCCTCAGGAAGATAATTAAAAGAAATTTGTTATATAATTTTCTAGAACAGTAATAAACACTCACAGATAATGAACATTGAAGACAAATTGGTGCTTTGCAATTAAGTTTGTTTTCCAAATCAAGTTTGTGTGTTACAGAAGGAGGTCCACTTTTGAGAGTGAAATTTCTCAGATGAAACAGATCTCAGACGACTCATGGCGGATAGGAAAAACAAAAAGACCATTCCTCATTTTGAGATTTCCAAAGAGTAATATCACATAGGGACAATTTTATTTAAAACACATCAGTTTTGAATTTTTCAGGCCTCAGATGGAGGTTGGTATTCTTTATAAATCTCTGCTCCAACTTACAGAAAAGTTGTGAAGATAACACATTGTTTCATTTCACTATTCCTTGGTCAGAACAAGTTAACTTACTGTATTTTATAAGTAGTATTGTCTATTGGTGACCTTGAACTTGATTTCACAACTTTCACACTACAACATGTTAAATTTCATAGTACAGATACCAGGATTCAATATAGGTGAGGATCTAATACTGGGAGATCAGAATTCAAAGTCAAAAAATATCTAAAATTACTTTTACTGTCTCATACAAGAGACTTCTGTTCCTCCTGTGAGATTTTTTGTTCTGTTATTATATAACACTATTATAACCACAGTCAAAGCCTGATATAAATCAGCAAAGATCCTTTGCATTTTATTTTGGCCTCATATGGCAGTTAAAATTGGTCTATGGATGGTGGTACAAACAATACTTAGAGAGTCTAAGGCTCACTATGTTCTCTGAAGGCAGCTCTTTTTTAAAGTTTATATATTCGGTTAACATTTTATTATGGTTAACAGAAAGTGAAGGGCTCAGATATGCACTACAGATAATTTAAGAAAAATTCATTAGGCATATCTATTATCTGAAAAATTACAATAACTCTTTATTTGGGTTTTTAATGTAAAATTAGAAATGTTAAGAAAGTTTATATATTTACCAAGTTAAATTTAATTTTTATTTTTTAAAACTCACCTTTATGAATACTCTGATGTAAATGACCATACCTCTTTATGAAAAGGAATGGTAGATATAACCTACTGTATACATTGTTAATGCTTGGAGAGCACTTGTGACTATAATTAAGTATCAATATTAAAGAAAAATACTAAGCAGAAGATTAAAATTAAAAAATGCTATCTTTTATTCTTAGCTATTTTAATATTCTGTTGTTAATTATGGCTATATCTACATGTGTCAACTTTTTTGCTAAAGAGTAACACATTATGGCTGAACAAAAATGGTTCAGCCTTATCTGTGAAAATAAGTATTAGTTGAATCATTTTGGCTAATATAATCATTTCTTGAAATTATTACTTATGTTTGCAGCTTCTATTGCTCTACCCCTCACAATTAAATGGGAGCGTCAAAGTTACAGTTAGTAACTTTTCCTTGAAAATTGCTAAGGGAGGATATTTTACGTGTTTTCATCATGAAAAATTTTAAGTAGGTGAAGTAATTCACATATTAATTAGCTCGATTGAGGCTTTCCACACTGTATACATATTTGAAAACTTGTTGTACATGACAAATACATGCCTTTTATGTAAACTAGAATAAATAAATAAATATTTTGTTTCCTTAAATACCCAGAAATTTTGACTCCTAGTAAAATGTTACCATTTCTTATCTGTATCTCTTGGGTCCATCCAGCACCCAAATTATTTATCATTTATATATATAGTGAGATACAACCAAGAATGTACATTGCCTGTTTAAAATAGCCAAATTTAAGAAATGAATAAATAAATTATGATATATATATATATATATGAAATAGAATAAATGAAGCTTTTGAAATGTGTAATTTGAATGTATCAACTAGGAAACATAATACTGAAAAAATGATATGCACAGTAAGATTCTAGGTATATGAATTTTTTAATACAAACATATGCAAATAATAATGCAGGCTATTATACACAAATACACACATTTTACAAGATATTAGGTCTTTCCATAAAGAGATTGACAATAATGAGTGAGTTAAATGTGGCTTTTAACTATATTAGTAAAATTTTACTTCTCTTAATTTCACCCCCGAAACTGAACTAAATAGAAGTATGACAAAATAGTAATACACATTACATTTTAATGATGAGAACATCTTATTATCTAAACTTTATGTTTGCAATATTTCATAATTTTCTAAAATAGTTAAAATTATACTGGATGTGCTCAAGAGATGTAGATGGAAAAGATAGTCAAATTTTACTGGAAATTAAATTTTTGGCCTTTCTAAGGAAGATTTTCAAAACAGCCTTATATGAATGAATTGAGCTGATTGAAAAGTTAATGTCTGGGCGCAGTGGCTCACATCTATAATCCCAGTACTTTGGGAAGTGGATGCTGGTGGACAGCTTGAGCTCAGGAGTTTCGGACCACCCTAGGCAACATGGTGAAACCAGGTCTCTAAAAAACATAGCCAGGCGTGGTGGCGTGTGCCTGTGGTTCCAGCTACTTGGGAGGCTGAGGTGGAAGGATTGCTTGAGCCCAGGAGTTTGAGGCTGCAGTAAGCCATGATCATGCCACTGTACTCTAGTCTAGGTAACAGAGCAAGACCCTGAAAAAAAGAGAGAAAGTGAGAGATAGAGAGAAAGAAAGAAAGAAAGAAGAGAAAGAAGTTATTGAATGTCCTGTGACTTGAAATGTTGAATACACTAAAGCAATGTTTCCCCCAGTGTGCTCCTGCAAACACCAATTTTATGTGATTTAAAAAGTATTATCTGAAAAATGGTTGCATGGCCAAATAAATTAGAAAAATTTTGGATAAGCAGATATAGTACATTGTATTGTTTAGGAGATCTCAGTTTTGTTGTGCTACATATTGTGAATTTTCAAGAAAAAAAGCAAAACATATAGAATGTGCAAAATTAATTGATCATAGTATTTGTTGCGTGTTTGTGATCTCTTTGGAAGTTTTCCTACAGAACGTATGTTGAGGCTTACAAAATTTGAGGATTACTTATCAGGGAATGAATGGAGAGAATTTCAACAATGGATGTGTAAGAATTAAAGAAAGAGGAGAGAAACATGAACGATGGCTTTTCAGTAAACAGGGACAGGTTTATTTTAAATAAACCTGAGAGGGGCAGCTGGCCAAGTTACGTCAGAGCCATACTCTTAGAGACTAAGAGTTTTTTTGTTTGTTTGTTTTGTTTTGAGACAGAGTCTCAGTCTGTCGCCAGGCGCCAGGCTGGAGTGCATTGGCGCAACCTCTGCTCACTGCAACCTCCGCCTCCCGGGTTCAAGCAATTCTACTGCCTCAGCCTCCTGAGTAGCTGGGACTATCTTTTTTTTATCCTTATCTTTTTTTTTCATTTATTTATTTTATTGCATTTTAGGTTTTGGGGTACATGTGAAGAACATGCAAGATTGTTGCATAGGTACACACGTGGCAGTGTGATTTGCTGCCTTCCTCCCCATCACCTACATCTGGCATCTCTCCCCTTGCTATCTCTCCCCAGCTCCCCATCCCCCACCATCCCTCCCCTATTTTCCCCCAACTGGCCCCAGTGTGTAGTGCTCCCCTCCCTGTGTCCATGTGTTCTCATTGTTCAACACCCACCTATGAGTGAGAACATGCAGTGTTTGATCTTCTGCTCTTCTGCCAGTTTGCTGAGAGTGATGGTTTCCAGGTTCATCCATGTCCCTACAAAGGACCCAAACTCATCGTTTTTGATGGCTGCATAATATTCCATGGTGTGTATGTGCCACATTTTCCCTGTCCAGCCTATCATCGATGGGCATTTGGGTTGGTTCCAGGTCTTTGCTATTGTAAACAGTGCTGCAATGAACATTTGTGTGCATGTGTCCTTATAGTAGAACGATTTATAATCCTTTGGATATATACCCAGTAATGGGATTGCTGGGTCAAATGGAATTTCTATTTCTAGATCCTTGAGGAATCGCCACACTGTCTTCCACAATGGTTGAACTAATTTACATTCCCACCAACTGTGTAAAAGTGTTCCTATTTCTCCACATCCTCTCCAGCATCTGCTGTCTCCAGATTTTTTAATGATTGTCATTCTAACTGGCGTGAGATGGTATCTCAATGTAGTTTTGATTTGCATTTCTCTGATGACCAGTGATGATGAGCATTTTTTCATATGTTTGTTGGCCTCACGTATGTCTTCTTTTGTAAAGTGTCTGTTCATATCCTTTGCCCACTTTTGAATGGGCTTGTTTGTTTTTTTCTTGTAAATCTGTTTTAGTTCTTTGTAAATTCTGGATATCAGCCCTTTGTCAGATGGGTAAACTGCAAAAATGTTTTCCCATTCTGTTGGTTGTCGATTCACTCTAATGACTGTTTCTTTTGCTATGCAGAAGCTGTGGAGTTTGATTAGGTCCGATTTGTCTATTTTGGACTTTGTTGCCAATGCTTTTGGTGTTTTGGTCATGAAGTCCTTGCCTACATCTATGTCCTGAATGGTTTTGCCTAGATTTTCTTCTAGGGCTTTTATGGTGTTAGGTCTTATGTTTAAGTCTTTAATCCATCTGGAGTTAATTTCAGTGTAAGGTGTCAGGAAGGGTTCCAGTTTCTGCTTTCTGCACATGGCTAGCCAGTTTTCTCAACACCATTTATTAAACAGGGGATCCTTTCCCCATTGCTTGTTTTTGTCTGGTTTGTCAAAGATCAGGTGGTTGTAGATATATTGTGTTGCCTCTGAGACCTCTGTTCTGTTCCATTGGTCTATATCTCTGTTTTGGTACCAGTACCATGCTGTTTTGATTACTGTAGCCTTGTAGTATAGTTTGAAGTCCGGTAATGTGATGCCTCCCGCTTTGTTCTTTTTGCTTAAAATTAACTTGGCTATGCGGGCTCTCTTTTGGTTCCATATGAAATTTAAGGTGGTTTTTTCCAGTTCTGCGAAGAAGGTCATTGGTAGCTTGATGGGGATAGCATTGAATCTGTAAAGTACTTTGGGCAGTATGGCCATTTTCATGATATTGATTCTTCCTAACCCTGAGCATGGACTGTTTCTCCATCTGTTTGTGTCCTCTCTTATTTCATTGAACAGTGGCTTGTAGTTCTCCTTGAAGAGGTCCTTATCTTAATAATATCTGATCTAATGAATATATGTTGGGTTTGCACTCCTGACTAGTGTGACAAGTGAGTAATTGAAAGTAATTTCTGGTGTCTAAAAGACTGTGAATCTTAAAGTGTAATTTAACTTAATATTCCACTATTTTTCTCTTTGTAGGCTAATAGCCTTCATTAGAGAGGTGATTTCCCACTTCTATTTTTCAGTACTCAATGCTATTCACCATTTCCTGGTATCTCCAATTAACATGCTTTGAGAATTTTCAGATTATGCAAAGGTTTCTAATGTTATTAGGGCTTTGTTTACGTTTTTTCCCATTTATTTATTTTATTGCATTTTAGGTTTTGGGGTACATGTGAAGAACATGCAAGATTGTTGCATTGGTACACACATGGCAGTGTGATTTGCTGCCTTCCTCCCCATCACCTACATCTGGCATCTCTCCCCCTGCTATCTCTCCCCAGCTCCCCACCCCCCCACCGTCCCTCTGCTATTTCCCCCCAACTGACCCCAATGTGTAGTGCTCCCCTCTCTGTGTCCATGTGTTCTCGTTGTTCAACACCCACCTATGAGTGAGAACATGCAGTGTTTGAACTTCTGCTCTTCTGTCAGTTTGCTGAGAGTGATGGTTTCCAGGTTCATCCATGTCCCTACCAAGGACACAAACTCATTGTTTTTGATGGCTGCATAATATTCCATGGTGTATATGTGCCACATTTTCCCTATCCAGTCTATCGTTGATGGGCATTTGGGTTGGTTCCAGGTCTTTGCTATTGTAAACAGTGCCAGGATGAACATATGTATGCATGTGCCTTTATAATAGAATGATTTATAATCCTTTGGATATATACCCAGTAATGGGATTGCTGGGTCAAATGGAATTTCTATTTCTAGGTCCTTGAGGAATCGCCACACTGTCTTCCACAATGATTGAACTAATTTATACTCCCACCAACAGTGCAAAAGTACCATTCCTTCTGAAACTATTCCAAATAGTACAAAAAGAGGGAATTCTTCCCCAATCATTTTGTGAGACCAACATCATCCTGATTCCAAAACCCGGCAGAGACTCAACAAGAAAAGAAAACTTCAGGCCAATATCAATGATGAACATAGATGCAAAAATCTTCAATAAAATACTGACAAGCCAATTACAACAGCACATCGAAAAGCTTATCCACCATGATCAAGTAGGCTTCATCCCGGGGATGCAAGGCTGGTTCAACATATGCAAGTCTATAAACGTAATTCACCACATAAACAGAGCCAAAGATAAAAACCACATGATTATCTAAATTGATGCAGAGAAGGCCTTTGGGCTTTGTATACTTTTTATTTACCCAAAAACTTTACAAATTCTGTCTTGAATATGCTAAACATAGTTATTAAATTTTTAGAATTATTGATTTTTGACTATTATCTAGCAGATCAAAATATGTTTGAACTAATTTCTTCACAATCCAAACGATGGATTTACACATCTTCACAATCAATTCATTTGCCTGAGTGAAAGCTACCTTTTAGTGTATTAATGTACAAAGTCACCACCTGTCAATTGTTTATTCACTTAAAATTATCTACTTTACTGGTATAGTTATGGGGATTATTTGTGTTCACGTGTGGTATGTGTCTGTTTGATATATTACAAAAATAATTTTCTAATATCAGTTTGGTTATCAGGACAAAACCAATACTTATTAACAAATTCCATTTTACAAATCTTGAATTTGTAACTGATTCTGCCAATCATTTCCAACTGCTTAAGAAAAAGTAAAGAAATGTCTAAGAATTTGAAATCAATTAGAGATTAAACATTTCCTTAGTGTGTTCTCCTAAAATTAAACAAAGCGGAGGGTTGTGGAGCTTTCAAGAGAAACTCATAGAGAGCTTGAACTTTCTAGTCTCTAGGAATGTTGGAAATGTGGGAACTAATAAATCACTAACATTGAAAACACAATAAAGGGAAGGACTGTCTGGAGTACACTGCTTGGTGACAGGAAGGGTTTTCTTGCAAAAGACTCAACTTTAGGGGTAGATAAAGCAAAAGCACATGCAGGTTGTTCATAAGTAATATTTGCATCTTCTGGACAGAAGCTGACCGAGGATCATTTTAAAGAAAAGTTAGCCACAAAAACTGCATGCAAGGGGTGACCACAAAAAAGGGTACAACCCAGAAGCAAGATTCAGAGCAAATTGTGCAAGCAGCTTCTTTCCCAGAAAAGCGCATATTCTCATGATGGCCACTATAGGACATTTCAAACAGACCCACAAGGGTACCTCCATGGGAGCTTTGATAACCAACAACAGACCAGAATGGAACAAGAGTAGATGACAACTATGAAAACCTCATGGAACTTTGCCCTCTCTTTTTCTCCCTCATCATACTTTCTGAGGCAGACCTAGTAGAACCGGAAGCAGGCCTGTGAGGGAGAAGATGTCAGAAGAAGGTGGAGAACCTTCTAGGTTGGACCCTTTCTAGCCCGTATCCTACAGCAGCTGGGGGATGCAGAAATTTGTAGGTGAATAAAAGTCTGAAGTTTTTAAATTTTTTGAGCTGCATTTATCATTATCTGAAAATGAGACTGCTTACTTTTCAGAATAAGACAAAAGACTAATTTGCTTTCAATTCTTGACAAAAATGAGATAACAGAGTCAGTGTAAGGGGACATCGTAAAAAACAATAAAATTACTTTTTTCTTGAAGCTTACCAAACTTCAACAAAATAAGTACATGTAAGACATTAAAAGAAATAAAGATGGTAACTCTATTTGGCATCATTTAAATGACACCAGTCAATCAAACTTAAGCAGCATGTAATTTGACTTTCACAAATTTAAAAATAAATGATAGTGTAAATAAATGATAGTGAATTTTCAAGTTCCTTAAATATTATTAGAACAATGTCTAGCACAGAGCAGATGCTCTCTCTCTCTCTCTCTCTCTCTCTCTCTCTATATATATATATATATATATATATATACACACACACACAAATATATATAAATAATGTATATTCATATATATATTTGTATATATATTTTTATTATTTTCTTGAGACAGAATCTGTCTATGTCACCTAGGCTGGTGTGCATAAGTAAATATTTTGGAATAAATATTTGAAAATGGCTGAAATAATACAAGTTTAATAGCAAAAATTAAAGAATAAGAAGTTAGATCAGTTAAATCAATTTGAGGATACAATTCAAAAATAATTTCCAGACAAGAAGCCTACTAAAATTTAAAAATGAATGAATAAAGTAAATAACAATATTATTACCCAGCCCTGTTCAGTTTTTTCTATTAATGTTAAGAACCAAGTTATAAAACTAATATATTTTTTAGAATCCAATAACTCTTACTGATCTAAAGCACAGATTTCTTAAGTGTCTTTTCATTAATTTTTGTTGGCACGATGAATTATAAAGTAACTTTTATATGATGATAGTTATTCTGTATCATCTGTGTCCATTTCTTGAAAATAAAGTTAAGTATCTGTTTCTAGCATAGGGGAATGGATTCATAGATGTACTGCTTATCAAATTAGTAAATTTTCTGTAAGTTAAATTTGTTGCTATGTCTTTACTCTTTTAATTTCTTATTTTTAATTGAAAATAGGAATAAAATACTTGCAAATTTTTTGTGGGCTATTAAGTTCAATAGCCATTAACCTTAGTAGAATATATTCTTTCCTGGCTTATGTTTCATAAACTGGAGATGTTAGATTGCCTTCCAGAAATCATATAAGCCTCACAAAATGTATGATTTTTCTAATGCTATCGTTTATAATTTGAAAGTTCTTAGACCATGGTTTGGATTTGGTAACAATTTTTTTTGCCAGAAAATAGTCTCTCTTAAAATAATACTGAACTCTTCAATCACGTAGCTGTTCCGAATTTATATTAGGGCTGGAATTCTGGCAAAACCAAGTAGTGTCTCTATAGATTTATTTCACTCTTTAAAGAAAATAGAAACTTGGTGATCCACAAAACAGAACATGGTAAAATGTTCAAACTACATTTAAAGAAATTATGAATGTTTATTCATCTTAATTGAAATTTAAAATCATGTTAATAGCAGGGTTTGACTCTTTTTTGTTAGTTTGGTTATTGCTGAATTAGTCTAATATTATTGATCTAATGACTGATCAAGTAAAACAATATAGTAAATTATTTATTAATTTATCAGAATTTATGAAGTCTTAAAATACCAAATCATGTTAAACCTTTTTAAATAAATTTTGGGAAACTGGTAATGGGCAACCATAATTTTTAATTGATACTTAGGTTTTCTTAATGGTTTATTCAATAACCAGGAAGTTAATAAAAGTAAAATGCCCAGGACAATTTGTCATTGAACTCTTTTAGCAAATATTTACAAAGAAAGAAAGACACTGTGATTAATGTTTTGAATGTATGACATGATAAGTCAGTGCTTTGGCTTCCCTTAGTGAAGATTAAGCATCTTAATTAAAAATAATCTTTTATCTCATCCAAATTAAGTCCAATTAACTTTTTGAAAGCAACAAGTATCACAAGCCTTAAAGAAAGGAGCCAGAACATTAAAAGACATAAACTATTAGTTCAGCAATATTTATCTAATGCTACCTAGAGCCATTATGCAGTCATAAATCATAATTTAACGTATATGTGAATTTCCAGATTATCTAGTGATTTCAAATCTCTTTTAAGGAATAGAGCAAAATGGTTTTTTCTTTTTCGCATTTTAAAATAAATTTTTGTTTTTTGTTACAGCAACTCACACATTTAGTTTACATTGTATAACAGAATAGAAGGCATATAACAAGAAACAGCTGTTTCTTGCCTCTTCCCTCAAATCTCAGCTCTACTTCCCAGAGGCAACCATGTTCAATTCTTTCAACTATGTCTTCTGCTAATTTACCCCCATATTTCCAAATAATACAATATGCTTCTATTTCTCGATTGTTCAATATTAGACATTATCTATTTGATTTCCTACTATAGAATATGAGGACTATTCTTATTATACGGTGGTTACTTCCCACTTTCCCTACCCTGTGCTCCAACATAGCTTTATCACAGTTTATGATTACTGTTTGATACTGAGACGAATAGTATTGCCTGATTACATTTTCCTTCTTTTTTTAAATTGCTCTTTAGGTTCTGGGGTACATGTGCAGATCATGCAGGGTTGTTGCATAGCTACATACATAACAAGGTGGTTTGCTGCCTGCATTCCTGCTTTATCTATATCTGGCATTTCTCCCCACGTTATCCCTCACCACACCCTCTCCACCACCCCCCTCGCTGTCCCTCCCTCAGCTCCCCCCAACTGACCCCAGTGTGTGATGCTCCTCTCTCTGAGTCCACGTGTTCTCATTGTTCAACACCTGCCTATGAGCGAGAACATGTGGTGTTTGGTGTTTGGTTTTCTGTTCTTGTGTCAGTTTGCTGAGACTGATGGTTTCCAGATTCATCCAAGTCCCTACAAAGGATAGGAAATCAACATTTTTTATGGCTGCGTAGTATTCCATGGTGTATATGTGCCATATTTTCTTTGTCCAATCTATCATTGATGGGCATTTGGGTTGGTTCCAGGTCTTTGCTATTGTAAACAGTGCCAGGATGAACATAGCTGTGCATGTGCCTTTATAATAGAATGATTTATAATCCTTTGGGTATATGCCCAGTAATGGAATTGCTGGGTCTAATGGAAGTTCTATTTCTAGATTCTTGAGGAATCGTCACACTGTCTTCCACAACGGTTGAACTATTTTACACTCCAACCAACAGTGTAAGAGTGTTCCTATTTCTCTGCATCCTCTCCAGTATCTGTTGTCTCCAGATTTTTTAATGATCTCCATTCTAACTGGCATGAGATGATACCTCAATGTGGTTTCGATTTACATTTCTCTAATGACCAGTGATGAGTATTTTTTCATATGTTTGTTGGCCTCATATATGTCTTCTTTTGTGAAGTGTCTGTTTATATCCTTCGCCCACTTTTGAATGGGTTTGGTTTTTTCTTGTATATCTGTTTTAGTTCTTTGTTGAAATCCTGATATACAAAGTAGTTTAAAATCCTGAAGCTTCACTGTGACAGACTGTTTCACTCTCCATCCCCACAGCCCCAACCCCAGATAACTGTACAAACTGTAGGATTTTCATAAACGTGGTTTGAAAATCATGGCATTCCATCTTTTGATGAAAACGTTAAAGAAACAGATTTAAATCATTCTGGGTTTAGGACTAGAACTCTGTTCCCCAACTTCATTCTCATTCTTTCTATTAGATTTTTAAACTGAAGTTAGCAGTGCAATATAAATGATTATAGGTATGGTTTCAGGAATGGATATATCTAAGTTTAATACTCGTTTCACTACTAATGGTTGCTAAGAGCAAGTTTAACACTCTAAGTCACATCTTCATTTTTATGAGGATTAAATGAGATGGTTTATGTGAAGGATTCACCACAGCACCCTGACGTACTAAGTGTTTAATAAATATTAGCTATTATTACTATTACTTCAAAGTTTAGCCCATTGTTGTTGGGTGTTAAAAGGTCCAAGTTACACAGATGTTAAAACAATTAAAAAGAGAGGAATGAGGATGTTTGAGTACTATATAGACTAAAACAAAATGAAATATCCCTTTTTTATTCAAAAGAACGTAAAGAAGTGGGAATAAACAAAAGGCAAAAGAAGGGACCTAGAATTTAAAAATCTAAACAAATAGGGATATTGATAATTTAATGACAAAATCAGGGACTGATCAAGTCCCAGGGATCCCACCATCTGATATTAACTGGAAATCTTAACCTCTCCAGAGTTTATTTCTAATCCTCTTTACATGTACTGAAACTGCCACTCACCCCTACCTGTGTAGTTATCAATAATCAGGATAGGGAGAAATGTCTGTCTCATTTGGCTTTACTACACAGAGGTGACTGTATCCTGTACAGAAGCTGTTCTTGACCCACCAAATTGTGACCACTGGTGTTACCGGTAGCATTATACAATGGTGCTGATAATTCTTCAAAAAAGTCTGTCATACTCTGATGAAAAGTGTTCCCTAAAAATGGAACCGGTTCTGGACTCATAAAATCAAGGTTTTCTCAATTCCTTTACCCAGATTCAGGCACATCCTGCTAGACATCTGAGCAATCCTTTTACACAAAGGGCCTCATGTATCATAGCTTTTGGAGATTGCTAAATTGCTAAATCACTGTGGAGTTCACAAACACTGCCATTTCCCAGGACATACAATGAACTTCGGAGGGAGAGTAATGTGAGGTATTTGCTCCATTCAAACTGCTATTCAGTTCTCTTTCTCTCTAATTCAGTGCCATGTTTAGAACATTGATTTTGTTTTTCTCTGTTTGTGGTTACTTAATGTTCCATGGCCTTTTCCTACCAATGGGCTTTGGCTAGGGCCACCCAACCACCCATTTAGCATGAATCACTCTCATGATAAATCCTAGGAAAATGGTGTTGAGGACGATTGGTTATTTTCCTTCCCAAAGACTTCCAGACTTCTAATGCAAATTCACAAAATATCCTCTTGTCAATATTATCAATTGGAAGTTTCTCCAGGGCAGCGGCCTGCTTCCTACATGTCTCCCATACCTAAGAGGGGTCTGCCAAATTTGCAAAAGTGTGATCTCACTGTAACTGAACAAAATGCACTGGATTCCTTTTTACCAGAGTACCTTCAGCATCAGGCTGTACGTTTACATACATACCTGTGTGTAAAAATGGACAGACTCACATATACGAGAATACAAGAAGGGAAACATTGTGCCTCAGTGTTAATGATTTCAAGGGAAAAGATGACAACTAATCAGAGTTTTGATAATTTCACTGGTTTATCAAATAAAAGATACAGTTATCAAAAAAATTAAGAAATGAGCATACTTGTTTGTTCGGGATCAACAAAAGTTGTTATTTATTTCAGAGAATTATAATACAAACACTAACACTGCTTGGGGTATTAGATTCATTAGTACAAAACCTGCGTAAGCTTACATGATTCACTCAGGAAAACTCTATATGCAGGTGCAAACGGTTGACTCTTTCACCATGTCTTCTAATGAAATCTTGTCAAAACATTTAGATTAAAATATGTATTACTTTATTATAAATTAATATTATATATTGATTAAATTACATTCATGGTTTAATATTGGTATTTTGAAACTTACATAGTTATATTATGTTGATTTTCATTTTAGGATAGTAAAAAAGTAGTTATAAAATATGTTATTAAAAAAGAATCTGAAGGAGATTCTTTTTTTATAGGAGTAGGCTGAGAACTACTATATCAAAGGAATCCAGATATAATTACTGTTAACAGATTTTTTTTAATTATTAAACTTTTTTTCCTGCTATAAAAAATTATCACAAACTGACTAACATAAAACAATAGATACTTACTATCTCACAGTTATAGACAATGGAAGTCCAAAATCAATCAATGGAAGTCCAGGGTCCCTGTGAGATCTCTGGAGGAGAATCATTCTTTCTCTCTCCCAGCTTCTGGTAACTTCAGACATTTCTGGGCTTGTGGCAGCCTAACTCCAATCTCTGCCCTGTCTTCACATGGCAATCACCCCTCTGACTCTCTTTGTCTTCTCTTTTTGAAAGGACACCAGTCAGATTAGATTAAGACCCACTTTAATATCTTCGTCATAACCTGATTACAGCCACAAAACCCCATTCCCAAATAAAGTCACAATCACAGGTTCTGGAGGTTAGGATTTCAACATACCTTTTTGGGAAGACACAATTCAACTCATAATGGGCTGATTGTAAAAATATACATATAGAAAGTGTGGAATATTTTCAAGTACATTTAGTTATAAATAAAACTTGAACATAATTTTTTGTTATAGTATTTTACTATTTCCTTAGAAGTAAAACGTAGACAAATATTTTAAAGTAAAAATTAGATAAATAGGTTTTAGCTGGTACTACAGACAACCAAATTGCTTTGTATAAAGTTTATGCTGTGTTTGCTCTTTTTAGTAGTATAATTTTATGTCAAATAACAGGTCCTTTCCAGCATTGGGCATAGCCTTGGCCTATCTATCTAATGCAGTCTGGGGCTTCTAAGTATTTATTTGTTTGCTTATACTATATATATATATATATGTGTGTGTGTGTGTGTGTGTATATACATGTATATATATATGTGCAGTAGAGTTGAGCACACACACACACACACACACACACACACACACATGTATGTGCATATATATGAGATGGAGTTTTCCTCTTGTTGCCCCGGCTGGAGTTCAATGCCAGGATCTCAGCTCACTGCAACCTCTGCCTCCTGGGTTCAAGAGATTCTCCTGGCTCAGCCTCCCAATTAGCTGGGATTACAGGCATGCGCCACCACGCCCAGCTAATTTCGTATTCTTTAGTAGAGACGGGGCTTCTCCATGTTGGTCAAGCTGGTCTCAAACTCCTGACCTTAGGTGATCTGCCTGCCTCGACCTCCCAAAGTGCTGGGATTACAGGTGTGAGCCACTGCACCCGGCCTGCTTACAGTATTAATGGAAGTAAATGCTAGTGCTTGGAAATGGCATGTTAAGAGAAAATAAACCAACCTACTTCTAATTAGTAGATGATGGGTCTAATGAAAGAAATGTTTTCTGGCATTTCTCCCCATGCTCTCTCTCCCCAACTCCCCACCCCCTGCTGTCCCTCCCAGTGTGTACCTATGCAACAATCTTGCATGTTCTTCACATGTACCCCAAAACCTAAAATGTAATAAAAATAAAATAATAAAATAATAAATAAATTAAAAAAAGAAATGTTTTATTATTGAAGTTTGAACCGAGCTTTTTACTGGCATATCACTTGCTACTGCCAATTTGAGCAAATAAGAACTCAAGAGAATTCTATAGGCAGGGCATGCAAAATTACACTGGAAACAAAAAATTGAAAAATAAATAAATAAATATTTATTTATTTATATTCAGTATATATTTTCTTACTCAATATTACAAATTTGGTAAAGTTCGTGATTAAATTAACATAAAAATTCATTTTGGCCAGGTATGGTGGCTCACACCTGTAATCCCAGAACTTTAGAAGGCCAAGGCAGGCGGAACACAAGGTCAGGAGTTCAAGACTAGCCTGCCCCACACAGTGAAACACCGTCTCTACTAAAAATATAAAAATTAGCTGGGCATGGTGGTGTGTGCCTGTAATTCCAACTACTCGGGAGGCTGAGGCAGGAGAATTGCTTGAACTGGGACCCAGGAGGCGGAGGTTGCAGTGACCCGAGATTGTGCCACTCCACTCCAGCCTGGACTACAAGCGAGACTCTGTCTCAAAAAAAAAAAAAAAAGGGCCGGGCACAGTGGCTCACGCCTGTAATCCAAGCACTTTGGAGGCCAAGGCGGGCGGATCACCTGAGGTCGGGAGTTCAAGACCAGCCTGACCAACATGGTGAAACCCCATCTTTAAAAAAAAGAAAAGAGCATTTTAAGACCAATCTGTCACTTTTCTTTCTGAGAATGCTATGCATTTTAAATTGAGACATCAGAGTTCTCATACACAAAGAGTTTCATTATGCAAACTCATTATGAGGTCTAACTTACTGAATATATAAATATGTTTAAAGTAAACTATAGATACTGTCAATACAATCTTGCAAACACAGCAATTCACCATGTTTTAAATTTTGGCTGTCCAGAAATCAAGGTTGAAGCACAACCTACATGCAAATGCTTTATTAGGATGGAGAGTACAGTCACAGAGCAGCAAAACGAGGATAAAAAGGGTAAAAAAAGAGAAAAAGTGAGAAGATAAATATAAGATTGTATATTGCAGAGATGGCCATGACTTCATAGAATACACATTTGGCTGTGTGTTTACACGAGATATTTCTGGAGAGTTAGTATAAAACCACAGTGATATGGTTTGGCTGTGTCCCCAACCAAGTATCAGCTTTTGGTATCTTCCAGAATCCCCATATGTTATGGGAGGGACCCCGGGAAAGGTAATTGAATCATGGAGACTGATCTTTCCAGTGCTATTCTAGTGATAATGAATATGTATCACGAGATCTAATGGGTTTATCAGGGGTTTCTGCTTTTGATTCTTCCTTATTTTTCTCTTGCCACCACCATGCAAGAAGTGTTTCATCTCCCATCATGATTCTGAGGTCTCCCCAGCCATGTGGAACTTTAAGTCCAATTAAACCTCTTTTTTTCCCATTCTCGGGTATGCCTTTATCAGCAGCATGAAACAGACTAATACAGTAAATTGATAGCAGTAGAGTGGGGCATTGCTGAAAAGGTACCCAAAAGTCTGGAATTGACTTTGGAACTGGGTTAACAGGCAGAGGTTAGAACAGTGTGGAGGGCTCAGAAGAGGACAGGAAAATGCGGGAAAGTTTGGAAGGTCCTAGAGACTTGTTGAATGGCTTTGACAAAAATGCTGAAAGCAGTATGAACAATAAGTTTCAGGCTGAGGTGGTCTCAGATGGAGATGAGGAACTTATTGGGAACTGGAACAAAGTTGACCCTTGTTATGCTTTAGCAAAGAGACTGGTGGCATTTTGCCCCTGCCCTAGAGATTTGTGAAACTGCGAACCTGAGATAGATGATTTAGGGTATCTGGCAGAAGAAATTCCTAAGTAGCAAAGCATTCAAACAGTGACTTGGGTGCTGTTAAAATCATTCCATTTTAATAGGGAATCAGAACATAAAAGTTCAGAAAATTTGCAGCCTATGTGATAGAAAAAAACAAACCATGTTCTGGGGAGAAATTCAAGCTGGCTGCAGAAATTTGCATAAGTAGCAAGAAGTCTAAGGTGAATCCCCAAGACCATGGGGAAAATGTCTCCAGGCCATGTCAGAGACCTTCACGGCAGCCCTCCCCACCTATTACAGGCCCAGAGGCGAAGGGGGAAAAAGTGGTTTCGTGGGCCAGGTCTAGGGTCTCCGTGCTGTGTGCAGCCTAGGGACTTCATCCCCTGTGACCCAGTTGCTCTAGCCACTTCTGAAAGGGACCAACATAGAGCCTGGGCTGTGGCCTCAGTGGGTGGAAGACCCAAGCCTTGGCAGCTTCCATGTGGTATTGAGCCTGCAGGTACACAGAAGCCAAGAATTGAGGTTTCGGAACCTCCACCTAGATGGCAGAAGATATACAGAAATGCCTAAGTGCCCAGGCAAAAGTTTGCTGCAAGGGCGGGCTCTCATGGAGAAACTCTGCTTGGGCAGTGCAAAAGGGAAATGTGGCGTTGGAGCCCCCACACAGAGTCCCTGCTGGGGCACTGCCTCGTGGAGCTGCGAGAAGAAGGCCATTGTTGTCCAGACTGCAGAATGGTAGACCCAGTGACAGCTCGCACCATGTGCCTGGAAAAGTAGCAGACACTCCACACCAGCCCTTAATAGTAGCCAGGAGGGAGACTGTACCCTGCAAAGCCACAGGGGTGGAGCTGCCCAAGACCATGGAAACCGATCTTTTCTATCAGCATGACCTGGATGTGAGACCTGGAGTCAAAGGAGATCGTTTTGGAACTTAAAATTTGACTGCCCAGCTGGATTTCAGAGTTGCATGGGCCCTGTAACCTCTTTGTTTTGGCCAATTTATCTCATTTGCTATAGCTGTATTTACCCAATGCCTGTACCCTTATTGCATCTAGGAAGCAACTAGCTTCCCTTGATGCTACAGGCTCATAGGCAGAAGGGACTTGCCTTGTCTCAGATGAGACTTTGGACTGTGGACTTTGGGGGACTTTTGAGAAGACATGTTTGGTTTAGAAATGTGAGGACATAAGATTTGGAGGGGCCAGGAGTGGAATTATGTGAGTTGGCTGTGTCTTCAACCAAATCTCAACTTGAATTGTATCTCCCAGAATTCCCACATTTTGTGGGAGGGATCTAGGAGGAGGTAATTGAATCACCGGGGCTAGTCTTTCCCATGCTATTCTTGTTATTGTGAACAAGTCTCAAGAGATCTAATGGGTTTGTCAAGGTCTTGCTGCTTTTGCTTCTTCATTTTTCTCTTGCCCGCCACCATGCAAGAAGTGCCTTTCATCTACCACCATGATTCTGAGGCTTCCCCAGCCATGTGGAACTGTAAGTCTAGTTAAGCCTCTTTTTCTTCTAAGTCTCGGGTATGCCTTTATCAGCATCATGAAAACAGACTAATACACACAGCCTCTCAGAACAGGCCTTCACAGGGCAAGTAAAGTGAATGAACTCTTGATTGAAGACTCACTTTCTTACACCCTTCATGTGTAGAATAGTTAAAGTGAATTACTTGATGATACCACATACCTAAAATCTGCACATACCAAAGAATTTTCATGTGATAGATAGCAGAAGCTACTCAGGAGAATTAATATATGTCTTAGCCTCAATAAACTACCCAAAGTTAGAAATAACTTCTAGACCGATAACTTCTGGTGATGATAAACAATAAGATAAATAATAATAATGTAATGGAGGAAGTGACTGTGATGATCTTAAACAAAAATTAAATTTATTGTTTATAGCTCAACAGATTGAGAAGACGCTGGAGCAGCAGGTGTAAGAAAATGGAAAAGAACAGGAAGATGTGATGATTAATTTTATGTGTCAACCTCACTAGGCTATGGGGTATCCAGATATTTGATTAAACATTATTCTGGGTATGTCTGTTAAGCTGTTTCTGAATGAGATTAACCTTTGAATCTGTAGACAGTTTCTTCAGTAAATGTGCTAAGAAGTCAGGAAAAGTCTCATGCTATCCATTTTCACACTCCTTCCAGTTTGATGAGAGAAAATGACCTCTTTTGCTAAATTCAGGACATTGTCCATCTAACATATTTTCTTTTTTTAATTTTTTTCATTGTACTTTAAGTTCTGGTGTACATGTGCAGAACATGCAGGTGTGTTACATGGGTGTACACGTGCCATGGTCATTGGCTGCATCCATCACTCCATCATCTACATGAGGTATTTCTTCTAATGCTATCATTCTCCTAGTCCCCTATCCCCCGACAGATCCCAGGTATCTAAAATATTTTCAACACCCCAAAAATGTTAGGAATGAAAAAAAGTTTTAGAGTCAAGTCAAGCAATACTTACACACTCTAAAAAAAACACATTCTGCAAAATTAGTTAATAACATTTTATAATATTCAGTTATCTTCCAATCTTTCAAAAGCTGAAAATAGAATTTTCCTTCTTCTCTCTGAAAAAATAGTAATTGTAGACCCCTGTCCATGTGCTAAGAACAGTCAGAGGCATCATCTCCTGCGCTACGTCATGGAACCTACACAGAAAGGTGCACATATTGCAACTGGTTAAGCTCCGTTAGTCTAGTCGCATGTCCCCTGTCTCCTTTCCCCTATGAAATTTATTTATTAAAAAATAGAGTAGTAAGTCCTTTGAAATTGTTCACAGTCTGGGGTTTACTGAATGCATTAAATTCATGCCCAGTTTAAATTGTCTTCATTTTTAAAATGACTACTTCAAACGTAGTGTTTTCTTCTACCCAGAGACACGGTTCTGGTTTGTCTCTCTTTTTGTGATGTTAACAGCGATTTGTATATGCTCGATCCTTCCTTTCTTTACAATTTTGAAATTAATGGGTCAGTTAGCTCACATGGTTTAACAGTGAACTATTAGTTAATATTTTAGTATCATTACGTACCTACAAATCTAAGCATATCTGACGGAATGCAGTCTATTCTGGTGATTATCTTTATTGATGATCTAATTGTTCCATTTGTAGTCAACGAAAGCCTCCTCATATAAGTGCTTGGGACATAACATCTTGTTCTATGAAATGGTATTTTACAGTCTCATCTTGCATATTTCTTGCTCCAGCCCTAAAATCAGCCCTTTCTCTAAAAAAGCCCTGGTTTCTTTTCTGAGAAATTATATTTAGACACAATATGGACACTTGATGGCATTGTTTTTCATTATCCCGATAGAATTTTGCAAAGAGGTCAGAGACTCAGGAAGAACTGGAGTTTTCCACTAGCTTACAGTGATAGGTATTGGATTTAGAAATTAATTTGATTTGTAGAAAAGAAAATAATCCTTACTGTGTAGCTATGTTAATGGACATTTTTATAGTTTATATGTCACAGAACTAATCAGTGAAATATAAAATTGCCAACATCTACAGTTACACATAGTAAATTTGTGACTGCCTGGAAATGAAAGAAAAATCTAACATTTCAACGTATTTACGTTTGCAAATATTGACAAAAAGAGTCAAACTCTGTAAAATATTTGAAGAGATTTAGTCTGAGCCAAATGTGAGTGGCCAATGGCCCGTGACACAGCCCTCAGAAGATCCTTAGAACATGTGCCTAAGGTGGTTGGGGTACAGCTTGGCTTTACATATTTTAGGAAGGTAGGAGACATCAATCAAATACATTTAAGAAATACATTAGTTTGATTTGGAAAGACGGGGCAACTCAAAGGCCGTGGGCTTCCAAGTAGATTTGGACATTTTCTGGTCGACCATTGGCTGAGTTTGGCTAAAACCTGGGATTGATAGAAAGGAATGTTCAGGCTAAAGATAAAAAGTTGGGCACACACCTGTAATCCTAGCACTTTAGGAGGTCAAGGCAGGCGGATCACAAGGTCAAGAGCTCAAGACCATCCTGGCCAACATGGTGAAACTCCGTCTCCACTAAAAACACAAAAAAGTAGCTGGGTGTGGTGGTGCACACCTATAGTCCGAGCTACTTGGGAGGCTGAGGCAGGAGAATCACTTGAACCCAGGAGGCAGAGGCTGCAGTGAGCCGAGATTGCACTCCAGGCTGGTGACAGAGTATGACTCGGTCTAAAAAAAAAAAAAACTGTGGAGGACACCAAGTTTTATTGTGCAGAGGAAGCTCTTAGATAGCAGACTTTAGAGACAGCAAGTGGTAAATTGTTTTGTTTTGTTTTGTTTTTGAGACGGAGTTTCACTCTTGTTACCCAGGCTGGAGTGCAATGGCGCGATCTCGGCTCACCGCAACCTCCGCGTCCCGGGTTCAGGCAATTCTCCTGTCTCAGCCTCCTGAGTAGCTGGGACTACAGGCACGCGCCACCATGCCCAGCTAATTTTTTGTATTTTTAGTAGAGACAGGGTTTCACCATGTTGACCAGGATGGTCTCGATCTCTTGACCTCGTGATCCACCCGCCTCGGCCTCCCAAAGTGCTGGGATTACAGGCGTGAGCCACCGCGCCCGGCCGGTAAATTGTTTTTTATCAGAC
Source organism: Sapajus apella (assembly GCF_009761245.1). Classification (NCBI taxonomy): domain Eukaryota; kingdom Metazoa; phylum Chordata; class Mammalia; order Primates; family Cebidae; genus Sapajus; species Sapajus apella. The sequence goes on from NW_022436948.1 coordinate 39,952,304, forward strand.
TTAAAAGGATGCCTCACTCTTAGCTGTTTATCTCCTGAATCTGGGAAGGAAGGAGGGAAGGAAAACAAAAGGGGAAGGAGAGTCTCTAGAAAATGTGGGTTTTCCCACAAGACTCTTTGCAGGGCAATTTTGAGGCATGGCAAGGAAATATATTTTGGGGTTAAATATTTTTTTTCTTGTCTCGTAATGTCATGCCAGAGTCTGATTGAAAACTATGCCACGATAAATAGGGTCAAATAAAATGATGAGAATTTATGGTCTCTCTAGACCCTTTAGGTAGGAATTTGGGTAGAATAAAAAATTCAAAGCTTATTCCTCACCAGACTGGCCCAAGAATGTTGGACTTTATGAAAATAAGAGCACAAAGAAAGCTCCTAATGGCAGAAACAATAAAAACAATAAATGATAAAATTTGATAAGAACAAAACTGATGAATGTCAAAAAACGGGCTACACAAAAATAATTTATTTTATAAAAATAATTATAGTAAAATAAAAATTAAAAATAAGAAATAGTTTAAATGTGCTATATAGAAAATGACATGAGCAATTACATTTGCTTAATATAGCTTATTTCAAAAATGTTTTTCTGATGAAAATGCACCAATATTGTTATAATTCTGATATCAGGATATGCATTAATTAACTCAGAATAAAATATCATTATGATCAAAATTAAATTCATAAAGGTATGATCTACAGTTCCTGTAGACTGACTTGTTTATGTCTAAATAAAGTAGACACTTCAAATGATTGTTCTAAAAGATAAAATGTATTACATAATAATTTTCTTTTTTACTTTTGAACACATTTAGCAAATTGTAATTATTTTTACTCACAAGAAAAAATAAAAATTAGTGATAGGAGGAGAGAAAAAAAGATGATAAAAGAAAGAAAAGGAAAGGAAAAATGAAAAGAAGGAGGTGTGAACACATTCTAAAGCAGTTAGACAGATTGACTGGGTCATTAGAGAGGAATTTCACTGAGATTGTTTGCGTGGGAGTTAGACTGCAATTATCCAGGAGAAATGGACGTTTAAGAAGTAAAAATAAGAAAGTAGCCTATTATTTCAAAAGGCTCACTCTGAAGGGCAGACATCAAACTCATAGCACAGTTTTACGTGTTAGTTTTATTGCATCTATTAACTGTACATTCACCCTAGGTTTACTTTTCCATTTAGGTTTTGGCCTAATATTTTTTCCAACATTGTCAGTTCATTAGTCAGTCTTCTACAAATATTTTTTCCCCCTAAGCCTTGAGGTTGATCCGAATAAACTATCCTGCTATACTTAAAGAAGTCCCTAAATTTATACAGGTAAATTCTCTAAGTTCTGAGCAGACTATCATAATCAACTAATAAAGCTCATTTGTTTCATTGTTTGCAATTCTGTTTTATTTTTATTTTTGATCTTACCGTGCTGGCTAGATTATCAAAGTGTTGAATAGAAGCACTGTTAGTACAGACCCCATCATTTCTATTTTAAAGAAAAGTTCTCCGACCTATAAATAGTATAAGTTTTGTCATATCAAAGAAGCTCTTTCTCTTTTTAATTTTCAAAGTTATTTTTTTAAAATCATGAGTATTTGGTAAATTTAATCCAATAATTTTAGTGCATTTATGGAGATTATATGAATCTTTTAAATTCATTAAATTGTTTTAACTCCTTTAAAGTATTATTATTAAATTTATAGAGTTTTGGTGATAAACTTTCCATGTTTCCCTAAGATACATTTAACTTGCTAAGGTTGCATTCTTAATACAGTGTTAGATTTAGTCTGTTCTTTCTAATTTTGTTTCTACATTTTAAAATGAGACCAACCAATAATGTTTGTTTGTTTGTTTCTTTTATTGTTTATCAGTTTGTGTATGAAGGTTATGCTAACCTCATATAATGAAGAATATTTTCTTTATTGTTTCTGTTTTCTGAAAAAGTTTTTCAATAATGTTTCTGGTGGAACACATTGGTGAGGCAATCTGGGCTAGGAGTTTTCTTTTGGGGAAGATTTTTAACATCTGTAAGGATATGAGAAAAAGCAAACTCAGTTTTCTCACTGTGCTATCACAACACAATACAGAAAATTTCTATGACCCCAGTTATTGCAAGAAGTGGGAGGCAGTTTCCCAAAGCATCAAGGAAGCAATGTTTTCTTCAGTGGACACCAGCTGGGTATCCTTTAATTCAGTAAAGTTTCGCCACCATCTACCTGGAGGTAGCATCAGACCCTACAGGGTGAGAGCTCAGATCCAAAGGACTGCCCCCTACCCTTAGACACTAGCTGCAAATAGTAGACTATTACTTATTCTTCTAACCCATGAGCTATATATTGGGGATCCCTCCTGAATCCCTTCTCGAGTTTGATTAATTTGTTCTACAATGGCTCACTGAACTCAGGGAAACAGTTACTTCCATTTACTGTTTTATTATGAAGCTCTTACAAAGAATACAGATAAAGAGAATGTCATCCAAAAGACCACCAAGATGACTAAATAGTAGAAAGAAGAGCTTTACTGGTGATACAGTTTGCAAACCAAGAATGAAAAGTCTCCAGCAAGGACCAAAGATGCTCTCTCTTCAAAGAGAGGAAGAGCAGATTGGGTTTTACACCATACAGGGCCTGTATGATTCCATAAAGTCATACATATTCAGAAGGTTTGGAGGAGAAGCTGCACACATTTATGAGAGGGGTAAGGCGCACACTTAGTGGGTAAACATATGTATAACATACATCCCATGTTCAATTTGGGGTGGGTTTTAGCATTAAAGTCAAATGAAATTTGGCTCTTTATGCCACAAGGTGAACTATAGGACACAAAGATTGTTTGTGTACAGCCTACATAAAGTGGCTGAAACTGGCCTAAAGTCTGCAGTTACTTATCAGAAGAGAATGGTTGTAAGGAGAGTTCTCTGTCCAACCTCGGTTGTAATAGTCTGGGTTATAAATCAGAGTTAGGAGGAGTCTAATAATTTGTCTGATAGCTTTTATTGTTAGAGAGTTTTGCAAGAGTGTGTTTTTTCTTGCAGTTGTAGGAATTTAGATATTTGCAATGCCAACTGGGACCTGGACCCTCAACCTATACATAACTTTTGTTTCCTTAACCTTCAGATTCACCTTAGCTGTTAAGAGACTATCTCAGATCACAAGATGCTTAGGGTGAGGTTATATGGGAAGGAGAGCAGGGCTTCTCTGCTTCTCCAGGTGGAAACCACACTCCAGGAACTTCCATGTATTCAGTATCCAGAAGCTCTACAAATCCAGTTCTTCTGGGTCTTTATTGAGGCTTTATTACTTAGGCACGATTGGTTAAATCACTGGTAAGTATTGATGATTAACTTAACCTTCAGCCCCTCTCTCCCCCTTAAAGGATGTGGGGTGAAATTAAAAATCTCACTCCTCTAATTCTGCCTTGATCTTTCAGTGATAAGCCCCCATCCTGAAACAATCCAGGGACCCCAGCCAAAGTCATTTCATCAGGATACAAAAGACATTCATCACTCTGGAGAGTCCAAGAATTTTAAGAGATGTCTATCGGGGAGCTAGAGGAACACTAGATGTACATTTCATGAGATCACAAAATCTAACTAAATTTCCTTAATTTTAGGACATCTAGATATTCTTTCTTCTTAGCTGGGTAGGAAATATTTTCCTACAATTGTTTTCCTTTATGCCTAAATTGTTTATTTATTGGTTTAAAGTAGGGATCAGAAAACTTTTTTTGAAAAGAGATAGATAGTAAACATTTTAGGCTTTGTAGAACACAAATGGTCTCTGCCACATATTTTTTTCTTGTTTTTACTTTTGTTTTTATAATCTTTTAATAATGTAAAAACCGTTTTTGGCTTAAGTATTTTACAAAAGTGGCTTTAGGTCTAAAGTTGTTTCAATAATACTACCATTTAAGAGCCTGTAATGCTTGTAATTATAATGCTTTCTCTTACTGATACTGGTTATTATTGACTTCTCTGTCTGGATTCTTCTCATTACAGAATTATTACCTTTATTAGTCTTTTAAAAAATACAGTACAAATAGCAAGACTCTAGCTTAAACCTGACCACATCAATCGTTATTATCTATACAACCTAATGAAAAGATTGTTAAAACAGGTAAAAAAGAAAGATTTAACTATTTGTTGCTTATAAGAAACCCACTTTAAAATAACAATTCAAATAGGTTAAGAGTAAGAAGATGTGTAAAGATTTACTTATGCAAATTCTAATCAAAGAAAACTGGAATGTCTACAGTACTATCAGACAAACAAGTCTTAAGAAGAAGAATCATTGCCAGGGTTTAAAAGGACATTTTATAATAATTTTAAAAATTCATCCAAAAGACATAAAAATCTTAAATAAGAATGCACCCAGCAGCAGAGCTTCAAAATACATGAATGAAATCTGACAGCACTGATAAAAGAAACTGACAAACCCACAATTACATTTGGAGATGTTAAAGCCCTTGTCTCAGTAATTGCTACTGAATTAGTAAAGATACAGAATTCTTAAGCAACACTGGAAATCAGTTGGACTTAATTGACGTATATGAACCTCTGTACTCTAGTCTTTCTAAATACACTTGTAACAATCACCAAGATAGACTTTTTGCTCACCCCACCAAAAAAAATGGGCCTCAGTAAATCTTTTGTTAGTTTTGCTTGTCATGTTCTGCTTAATAACAAAACTACTTTATTCATGGGTCTTTTTATTAAGCCAGTGGTTTGATGTATCTTTTTTAATTAATCATTACCTTGACTATGTAGCTCTTTGTAACACCATTTTTATGAGATTTTTATGGGAGGATTAACTCTCAGTACCCACCTGTGGCAAATTTTGGACTTTGGATTTTTCTTCTGGTCCCAACCAAACTTTCAGAGGCAGAGTTAGTGATTACCTAGTGTGGAGGGAAACCATGGTCTTTGCACTCTCTTTATATGTTTATACTCTTGCTTCTGCTTCATTTTGGTCTGGTAATTTCTCACTATCTTATTCGTGTATGACGCACTTAAGGATCTACTTTTCAAACTTTTAACCAGCATTTTCAGTTTTTTTTTCAAAAGGTGCAAAAGTATGACTACTCTAGCCTGTTATTTTATCAGGATCATTGCCCCACTAAACAACATACAATAGTGATATGATTTCTCAGTAACCTTAGTTCTCTATTTACTATTTGTGGCTGAATGGTATTTTCTGGCTAGATTTAACAAAACCTACATACCCAGTCATCTATCTATCTTTTTACATTTCTTCTTTTAGTTTTTAAAATATATTTTTAAAACTGCATTTATGATTTTCCTTATACATAGCTTTTGTGTATTTTTCTGCTTCATACAAATACATGTATAGCATTTAGCTAAAATAATATAGAATTTTTCAACTATACTAATTCTTGGAAAAAACAAAGAATAAAGCAAGTGTTTACTGCTTTGCATAATTCTGACAAACTGTATTCTACTCTGATTTAATTGCTTTCAACTTGCGTTATAACATTAACTTAAAGAGAGACATTTTGGAAATTTTTTTAGATTTCTTCATATTTTCTCCTCTTTGAATCATTTGATATTCAAATAAGTCTGATTTAAAGCATCTATTATTTCAACATTATTGCCAAGTTTCTTATCTTCTATTATTGGAATCTTCAATTTGAGACTTCAGTGTGATTGCCTTTATCATAAAATATAAATTGCAATCATATTTATTAAGAAGCATGGTGGACATGAGTACATGAAAAATTGAAATGCTTTGTAAAATGTCCTTTCTTAATATATGAAGAAAAAAATGCTTATAAAATATTTACATTTACACATAGATAAATGTACTAGAAACCAATGATCCTATTGGAGTTTAGTCAGTTGTCTTAAAGGCCTCAGTTAAGGTAAGAGACACATGTGCTCCCCCTCTGCTGTTTATCAAGTTTACATATCTTCTCCCATGTTTACTCATAGTTACTGAGAAGCAAGAAAATATAAATGTTTGCCTACCAACGCTTGTACATTTTGTGTGTGTGTTTGTTTTGTTTTGGTTTTGAGACTAAGTACCATGCTGTTGCCAGGCTGGAGAGGGGTGGTACAATCCCAGCTCACTGCAACTTCTGCCTCCCGGGTTCAAGTGACTCTCCTGCCCCCTGCCTCAGCCTCCTTACTAGCTGGGACTATAGGCATGCGCCACCACGCCCAGCTATTTTGTATTATTCATAGAGATGGGGTTTCACCATGTTGGCCAAGATGGTCTTGATTTCTTGACCTGGTGATCAGCCTGCCTCGGCCTCCCAAAGTGCTGGGGTTACAGGCATGAGGCACTTTGCCCAGCTGTACATGCGTTTTTTAACTACAAACTTGTGATAGTTTAACCACATGGTTGTAAAACATATTTATTATAAGAAATTGTATTTTAAGCTATTAAGGAGCAGAAATTAAACAGACTTGTTTATTGTTGTTAACTCACTAATATTGTTAAATATTTTTGGAAGAATTTTACCTGGGCCTTTTCTTTATCTGTGGAGATTAATGTTACCTTCCGCAGATCTTATCTAAGCACAATGTGAAGCTTAGTTTTTTTTGATAAAACACGTATTTCCTTCTGTCATTTATCCATGATTTTGATTTTGAATGTGATTCAAATAGCTCTAAAATACCATCATACTTGACTTCACCCAATTCTTTACCCTTCCCAAGATTTTCAATTTCACTCTGCAATCATTTTGCATCACAGTTATACTTTATGATTATATCTCTATAAACCCATTTTTTAAAAATATTCAAGGATCCGAAATTATATTAAGAACAAGGGTAGCATTATGATTGAGTAGAAATGCTTACACGTGATCCGTAATGATAAGTTTTAGTCTGCTAAGCAGATGCAGCACTTTGAGGTCTCAGATCATGAATTGTGAAATAATAGTTTATCTTGGGTCTGTGTCTCTTTGTAATCTTTTTCATTGGTCTGTATATCAGTGCTTGAAATATACTGTTTCTATTGGCCTGAGATACATTTTTAATCTAAAATTACAAGTCCCATTTTATTTATAAAATTGTCTTCTTTAAGTGGAATGCTCAAATTTAGCAGAAAAAAAATTATTTGATATTGTATTGAATTTCTAGTGTAATATAAGAAGAGCTAGCATACTTACAAATTTGAGTCATCCCATCAAGAGCAGTCCAATTACCAACAGAAGGTGGGAAGATAACTAGAAAAGGGGATAATTTGTTTTCAGATTTCATTGTGTTTCCCTGAAAACAAATAAGGAGTCAATGTTTTACAACACAAGTGAATATAGTACAATGGTTAAGACAGCAGAGAGTGGACTCTGGAGCCAGACCTAGCTTCAAACCTGGATCCAATAATAACTAGCTTTGTGATTTTGGACAAATTCCTTAATACCTTTCTACCTAGTTTCACCATCTACAAAATGGGATTAGTAATAGTACCTAGTTAATTTGTTGTTTGTGAGAATTGGATGTGTTTATGTGTATAGAATGCTTAGAAAGATAACAGCAATGTAGTAATCATTCTATTAGTATTTTTTTTATTATTTCTCTTCTTAGGATGAACGAACTACAGTACTTAGGGGAGACCAGGAAGAAAAGGGAGGACCATGTTTTGCTGTGTGGGTTTGTTTTGCCCCATCGTACACAAGCAGCACTGTATTGAATATGACCCTTACTGTTTTCTGCAAGTCTGTGCAAATCCCCAAGAGACTAAAAGCAATATATCTTGTGACAAAGATGCGAACACCCTAAAGTCTAGGACATGCTAAAAATTAGGAAGTCAATTTTGCAAACCTATTACAAATAAGAAAACAAATGTTCCGGAAGTATGGGGTTGAAGAGGGTGTCAAAGATAATTCATTTGTATAAAGTTGCTGGAAAGCAGTGAAATTTGGCTTTTTCTCACCCTAGGTCAAGTGAGGGTAACCAGCCAGGGACTGAAGTAGGACTGTTGCCAGATAAGTCTAAGACTGTTGCCAGGTAAAGAAACTGGCTAAGGTCTGAGCACAGAGAAGGCTGCTTTGGAAATGTTCTACCTGTCCACGGACAACAAAGTTATCTGTTGCCGGCCAGGTGTGGTGACTCATTCCTGTAATCCCTGCACTTTGAGAGGCCGAGGCAGGTGGATGACCTGAGGTGAGGAGTTTGAAACTGGCCTGACCAATATGGTGAAACCCTGTCTCTACTAAAAATACAAAAATTGGCTGGGTGGTGGTAGGTGCCTGTAATCCCAGCTACTTGGGATGCTGAGGCAGGAGAATAGCTTGAACCTGGAAGGGAGAGGTTGCAGGGAGCCCAGATCATGCTACTGCACTGCAGCCTGGGTGACAGAGCGAGACTCTGTCTCAAAAAAAAAAAAAAAGAAAGGAAAAGAAAAGAAAAAAAAGATGTCTGTTGTCATGAGACTAGCTACAGACTTACCAAGAAAGAGCCAGCTTTAGGTTATCTTGAATAGTAGTCCATTCAAGCAAAGTGAAAAACAGCAAGGACCCCTGTATAGAGTTGACTGGAAGAATCCCAGAAGCTGAGATTGAAGTTGAAAGCAGCTGAGTAAAGAAAGCATGGCCTCACCACGGGAGCTACACTCAGAGATTCCCAAAAGAAAGTTCTCCAGTTGGGGGGTCAGTGGGGGAGGGGGAATCCTACCAATGGAAGAGTGTCAGCAATTGGCATTGCCACACCTAGACACTCCAGGCACAGATGCAGATTGCACCATTGATGTAAGACCTTCCTGTTCCTTGTCTCTCCTGCCCCTCCATATTCCAATCCTGGAATAACCAGATGAATTTAGAAGGTGAGAAATAGAAGGAAAAGCTAAGATGAGAAGCATTTTAGTCTGGAACAAATCTTATGTGTAAGAGGAATGAAGTTTTAAGATGAATGATGTTTGGAGTTGTGTGCTTATTAGACTATACATCTGCATACAGCGTACAGAAAAAGCAATTTTTGGCTGGGTGCGGTGGCTCATGCGTGTAATCCCAGCACTTTGGGAGGCTGGAGCTGGTGGATCAGTTGAGGTCAGGAATTCGAGACTAGCCTAATCAACATGATGAAACCCTGTCTCTACTAAAAATACACAAAAAATATTAGCCAGGCATGGTGGCACGTGGCTGTAATCCCAGCACGTTGGGAGGCTGAGGTGGGTAGATCAGTTGAATCCAGGAGGTGAAGGTTGCAATCATCCAAGAGCTGAGATCGCACCACTGCACTCCAGCCTGGACGACAGAGCAAGATTCCATCTCAAGAAAACACAAACAAAAAAACAATATTTGGAACTCCTAAATGTAGAAAAAGAAAGCTAGCCTTATTCAAATTAACCCAAATGCAAATTAAGACCAGAGTAGAATTTTGCTTTTTACATATTAAAGTGGCAAAGACAAAACATTGGTGACACTGTGCTGGAGAGGACATGTGAAAACAGGGACAGTTACAGATGAATGATGGGTGGGTAATTTGTATTACCCTTATGGAGTACAAATCTTTATGAAAATTTTAAATGCACTTATTCATTGAGTAACAAAACTGCTTTGAGTAATGTTTCCTACATACAAACTGGCACATGTATAAACTATTGTAGAAATATTTTAATTGCAACCCAATTTGTTATGCAAATACAGGGAATCACCTTAATGTCCATCTATAAATAACTGAATAAAAATATTTAATATACCTTTATACAAAAGAACATTATGCCATCATCAAAACTGTTGAAGAAACTCTGTAGGTATATAATTCAAGATAGATCATTAAATGAAATAAGGCAAGGTATAGACCAGCATATATACTACGTAACCACTGGTGAGAAAAATATACATTATCAACCTTACAAAATGAGATTCAGAAAATATAACTTAAGTATACAGTTTATTTGAGTGTAAAGCTCTAGGATAGCTATTTGGGAAACATCAACTCCAAATGAATGGGTCAGTGTTCCAAGGTGGAGAAGTTAAGATTTCACTTACATAGGCAGAGACAGAGACATTTTAGCAGGATTACATTTTGTATATGAGACCAATGTATATGTTACCAGGATTTTGTTGATTACAGATTGGGTCATGTTATTACTTCGTGAGGAGGGGTAGTGATTTGAGGGACACATCTTATCTCTGCTGCCATGTACTCTTAATTATTTACAAGAAGAAAAAGGCAGAAGTTACAGCTGAATGCCACAAGACTCAGACTGCATAGACATATTCCCCTCAAGGCTCAGAAGAATATAAAGTTTCAACAGTGTTAAGTTTGAATTATTTTGTTTGAATTGTTAAATTTTACAACATCAATTTGTTCATGGATAAGTGCATGTAACGTCTCTAGAAATCACAGAAAATGATGGCTATCGTTTTGAGATAGAATTTGAGTAGCTAGCAACAGAGGAAAGACAGGCTGAACTCTTTGGCAAATATAATTTAAAATTTTGTACTGTTTACCAATTATTCTTATAAGAACAAAACAAAAATGACAATAAATAATATTGTCTGAATGGAAAAAAAAATTGGAAAATTCTGAAAATGTTCAGTAACAAATAACGAACCTCAATACAAATCAAATTTGTATGATATTCTTTATGACTGACCAGATAAATAATGATAAAGGCAAAATTTTTTATTAAAAAAATATACACACAATTAATAGCTGGCAGTGACTCAAAACTACAATACATCTTTTTTGGAAAAAAGAAATGTGAATGTTTAAAAGTGGCAAAAAAGAAAAAGAAAAGAAACTGCAACTAGTCAATCCAAAGGTATATGTGGGGACAGCATCTGAAATTGCCAGCTGGATACCTTTAGAGCCTCTAAAGCTAAGGCAGATGTGATTACAGCTCTGATGTATCTCCCCTCACCAAAAAAGGTGACATTACAGCAGAAATGAAACTGTGACATTCTTTTATTTTGTTCTTTTTACAGATATTTTTAGCTGACAGCCTAATAGACCAACTCATTGTGATAACCCCAGAGTAGATAAAGAATAAATTCACCCACTTCTTTATGAGAGAAACATCTAATTGCCAGGGGGAAGCTACTACTTTCACAGTTCAAAGCAGCCTCTTGATAATCTGATCTGGAATCAGTCATGGTCAGATTCAGGAATCATCAAGCTGAAAACTTTAAATGAAGCACAAGCACACACCTGCCAATGTGGCCACAGAGGGATAATAAAGGTCAACAAATAAAGGTGAAGAGAAAATAGAGGAAAAAACCCACATGAAACTAATTTCAAACACAGTGTTAAAGACAATAGCCAATATCTGACACAGAAAATGCTATGTTTTCAGATTTGAAATAATCTGGGCATTTTGAATTTGATAGCATAGGTGCTAAGGGAAAAGTTCTCCTTTGCCCTCTGAAGGCTCCTCACAGATAGCAGGACGCAGAGAGAATAGATGGTAGTATTTCCTTCAGACTTCATTTATTTTCATTATAAAACTAACTTGATTTAGAATTTTTTTTCACTTAGATTTGCATGGTTTCAAGACTTGTTTTTATTTTATTTTATGTTTAACTGTTATTTTAGGTTCAGGGATACATGTATGTGCAGGTTATATAGATAAGTTACATGTTGTAGGGGGTCTGGTGTGCAGGTTATTTTGTCACTCAGGTAATAAGCATGGCACTCTACTGGTAGCTTTTCAATCCTTACCATCAAATAGGCCCCAGTAGCTGTCATCCCCTTCTTTGGGTCTATATATGGTCAATGTTTATCTCCCATTTATAAGTGAGGGCATGCAGTATTTGGTTTTCTCTTTCTATATTAGTTTGCTTAAGATAATGGCTTCCAGTTCCATTCATGTTGCTGCAAAGGACATGATCTTGTTCTTTTTTGTGGCTGCATAGCATTCCCTTAATTATATTGGCCGCATTTTAAAAATCCAGTTAACCATTGGTGAACATTTAGGTTGATTCAATGTCTTTGCTATTGTGAACAGTGCTTGTGATGAACACATTCATGCCTGTGTCCTTATCTGAGAATGATTTATATTCCTTTGGGTATATACCCAATAATGGGATTGCTGGGTCGAATGGTAATTCTATTTTAAGTTCTTTGAGAAATCACCAAACTGCTTTCCACAATGACTGAATTAATTTACATGCCCACCAGCAGCATAAAAGCATTCCCTTTTCTCCACAACCTCACCAGCATGTTAATTTTTTGACTTTTTGATAATAGTCACACTGACATCGTAGCCATACTGACTGGTGTGAAATGGTATCACATTGTGGTTTTGACTTGGATTTCTCTAATTATTAGTGATGTTGAGCATTTTTTCATGTGTGTTGGCCACATGTATGTCGTCTTTTGGAAATGTCTGCTCATGTTCTTCACTCGCTTTTTAATGGATTTTTTTTGCTCTTTGTTTGTTGCAAATTTCTTTAAGTTCCTTATAGATTATGAATACTAGACCTTTGTCAGATGCATTATTTGGCCAAGGCAAAACTTCTCCTTTGACTTTTCAAGGTTCCTCACAAGTAGCAGCCCTCAGAGAGAATAGATGGTAAATGTTTCTTTCAGACTTTTAAAGGTGTCAGACTCTCAGCCTCTCAGTTTGACTTCTCTGGATGCAGACAAGGGAGGACTTCAGAGAAAGGCCGGCTGTGTCAACACAGATTTTCTCTACAGATGGAAATCTCCTCCACAAAAGACAGCTTCATAGTACTACTCTGTCTGCAATCCCTGTGAAAAGCCATCTCAAAATATGTCAAAGAAGTTTATTTTTGGATGAATTATTTTGGTTTTATTCAACAGAATTTACAAAATTCTTGGGTGCCAACTATTTTTTTTCTTCTGTAATAAAGGAGCAGTTGGATATGAAATTTCATCAGACTTTTTCTCTTTATTAATAATCTCTTGAACCTTATTTGCAGAATCTGCATTTTTGGTCATATTTTTTAAAGTCCCCCCGTTTCAAAATTGATAAAAACATGTGTTTGTCTTCCACAATGAAACTTATGTTAAGTAGAGATTCAGTACAGATTCTTTGAAAAATGTTTCTCATGCACTTACAAGGTAAAAAAAAAAAAAAAGAAGGAGAAGAAGAAAAGAAAAAAGGAAAAAAGAAGTACTAATCGCAAAAAATTGAAAGCAATTACCTAAGGCTTCAATGGTGGTAGATAAGATGAAAATCCTCTGTCACTGAGAAGGACCACAAACATATATAAAATTATCAAAGCAGCTCAAGCTTGTTAACTTGCTGATAATAATTTGCAGTGGACCATCGCCCTACTCTGTCTCCCTCACAAACGGGCAATAGCAGCCTTCTGCTCTAGCAAACATATTTTCCTATATGCCCCAGTCACTGAGGGGCTTTCTCAAGCAGCAAAGGTGCTTGAACTATAACTACTGGGATCACAAGATAATTGATTTTCACTGAAACTGTGTTTTCTTTTTCTTTTTTTTTTTTTTAACTCCACAGATTGTTGCTGATGACTAATTTTTATGAATTTTATATCAGGAGAGTTTGGCAAATGTAGTACCATTTTCAAATGACTAAAATACTTAAAATTCACTTTTATTAATGATATTTTTAAAGGACTCTGTTTGGATTCAAATTATTGGAATATTTCATGTTGATATTTTAAAATAATTTGGCTTACAAAGAAACTTTTTAACCTGTCTAGTCCTTTTTAAAAATCAGATGACTGATTATGAAAATTAGTATCAAAATATATGACAGGTAAAACAGATGATCTGATTTCAGAATTCACAAAGAATTCAAAGGGCCAAAATTGCCAAGATAATCTTGAAGAACAAAATTGGAGTGTTTATCCTGTCAAGTGTCAAGAATTTATAGAAAGCTACAATAATAAAAAGAAGAATTAGCAAATAGACAGCTGGAACAGAATTGAGAGTCCAAAATAATCCACAGAGATATGTTTACCGAATTAATCACAAATGTGTCAGAGCACTAAAGCAAGAAAGGGGTGGTCTTAGTAGCAAATTCTATTGAACTATCAAATATCCATGTGGGGGAAAAATATATTAATGTCTCGATGACACAGAAAGCAATTCCATATGGATTATAGATGGTATAATCTGTATATCCATGTCATATATAAACATATATATGTGTATATTGTTTAACTTTGTGAAAGTAAAACAATAAAGCTTTTGAAAAATAGCATAAAAGGATTTCTCTTAAATTTTTAAGTTTGGGATAAGCAGAGATATCTTAAACAGGTAACAAAAACATTAAATGTAAAGAATACAAATGTTAAGTTTAGCCTAAAGCTGCTTCCTTACATATTTTAACTTCAGACTAAAGGTTTCTTCATACATAGTGAACTGTAACCTAACTGGATATGTAAGCTGACCGTCACCCACTCTTTGATTTTTCAACTTTTAAGTTCAGGGTACATGTGCAGGATGTACTGTTACCTGCTGTAGTTCCAATTACAGTTTCAACCAATCACAGGCGGCCAATTGCTTAAATTGTGTTCAAATAAGGCAAACGCCCAGCCATAACCCAACCAACTGTCTGTAACTAACTTCTCTTTTCTATATATCACTTTTATTTTTCTGTTTATAAATATTTTTTGACCATGTGGCATCCCAAAATCACTCTGAACCTATTCTGGCTCTGGGAGCTGCCTGATTTTCTAATTGGTTTTTGCTCAAATAAACTCTGTTAAGTTTAATTTGTCTAAAGATTTTCTTTTAACACAAATGATAAGTTGGACTTTATTAGAAATAAGAACTTTTTCATCAGAAGACACTATTAAGATATTAAAAAGAAAAGCCACAAAATAAGAGAAAATATTTTCATCTCATATTTCTAATGAAGGATTTGTATGTATAATATGAAAAGAATTTCTACAAAACACTAAGAAAGAGATAGACAAAGTAGTTAAACACAAATAAAAGAAGCAGTTCAAAAAGGAACATATATACACATATATATAGGTATATATATATATATATATATATATATATAGTCAGAGAACATTTGAGAAAATAACCTAAATAATTGAATAAAGGAAGGATAGTCTCTTCAATAAATCGTGCTAAAACAAGTGAACACCTATATGCAAAAAACATCAAATTTTATCATATATGATATAAAAAAATTAACTGCAAATATATAATGACTTCATTAAAACCTAATTAATATAATTTTGGAAAAATGTAGCCAACATTTCTAACCTTGGATTCAGCAAAACTTTTAGATCTGTCTCCCAAAACATAAGTCATAAAAGGGAAATTTCATAAATTGGATTTTAAAACATCGCTTCAAAAGACACTTATAAAAATGGAAAGACAAGCCACAAAGTGAGAAAAAGTATTTATAAGACACATATCTGAATCCAGGACATATAAAGAACTCTTACACGCCCAATAACAAAAAGACAAACTAAATTCAAAAACATGGGCACAATGTGTGACAAAAGAAGATACATGGACGACAAATAAGCATATAAAAGTATTGCAACAGCATAATCATCAGGGAAATGTTAATTAAATAAAACACCAATACAAAACTACTAGAACCAGTGGCATTTAACCACTGCTGGCAGAATTGTACCCTGGTAAAATCTAGTTGGAAAACACTTTCCAGTATGTACAAAAGCTGAACATATGTATACTACATAATTCATCAATTTCACTCCTAGGAGACATATATATATTCATACACACACACATATCTAGATATATATATATCTAGATATATAGATCTGTATGTGTATATATATACATATACAAGAATTTTCATCTTAGCACTATTTTAATAGCCAGAAATTCGTAATAAACTAAAAGTCCTAAAAGTCCATCATCAGTACCATGAATAAATAAATGTTGTTATTCTAAAACATGGAATGTGACACAGCAATAAAAAGAAAGAACTACAGGGTACATTTGATACAGACAGGAGTCAGGGAGATACTGGGTAGAAGAGGGTGGTTCCCCAGCAAAGGCCCCACCCTCAAACCTGGAAACCCGTGGCCCCTAAATGAGAAGAGGCATTTCTGTTTTCATGCCCAAACGTTGCCTTTTGGCCTGTCATGTCACCTTATCTGGTAGCCATATAAATCCCAAATCCCAGGCTTCATGAGCAGAGGAGAAGAAGAGCAGAGGAGCAGAAAAGCGGTGCATCAGAGGAGAGAAGAGGAGGCTGAACATCGGCAGTTCATCTGCGGACAGTCGGAGTGATGGGCCGCTGGATGGCCACACTCCAGGGGAATATCATGTTCCACTCCATCCCCTTTCCAACACCCCATCCATCCCCCTAAGAGTCACCATCCTTCCTTGCGTCCACCATCCCTCAAGTCCATGTGTGACCTGATTCTTCCTGGATGCTGGACAAAGACCTGGATACCAAGAAGGCACTAAGCTGCTTAACACTTAAGCCATCTAAAGAGCACTGTACCACAGCCACTGGGGCTTCGGGAGTCCTAGTCACCTACCCTTAGGTGCTACCATAAGGTTGGAGCCCAAAAGCACTCACCTCAGCTCCTGCACCTGCCTGTCTGGGTGCTCCCTTTCCCATAAGGGGCTGGAGCGCCTGGATGCTGGACAGACAAGCCACATCCTTGTGGGACATCTTGTAACAGGGGTCAGTGAACTCTCCTGTTTCACAAGCAACAATATAGATAGAACCTGGAGATATTATATTGAGTAAAAGCCAGATTCAAAAGAGTGTATCCATAAAATTCCATTCGTTTAAAGTTTTAAACAGGTAGAAAAAAATGTATAATGATAGAAGTCAAAATAGTGGTTAATTTCAGAAGTGGGGATAATAACCAGGAGTCTTTGGGGTTATTAATAGTGTAATTTACATCTGGTGTCTACATGGTTGTATTCAATTCATAAAAATATATTCATCTGACACAGTGATCTTTTCACTTTTCTAATTAAAAGTTTATTTTTTGTATATATTTTATATACATATTTTTTATTTCCAATTCAGTTTATTATATTCCAATTAAAACATTTATATTTAAAAATTACTAATTAACAAACTCTAGTGTTGAAATATGTATTTTTTTGTTTCTTCCTCCCTCTTTTGAAGGGAAATAATTTTTGCTGTTACATTAAATATTAATAGCCATAAGTACAAGTACATAATATTGAGCTAAATTTAATCTGGAAACATACCATAACATTCATCTATTTTTAAGTCTAGTAAAGAATAGCCTAACAAATCTTCAAGAATTCTAGTTTTCTTTAAGTGTCATATGCTTTACATTAAAATATATTTTAGTGAGATATATAATTTATATATAAATATGTTCATTTAGTGAGATATATTAAATTAATATACTTAAATAGGTTTCAAATAAGCTAGTTATGTGTTCTAGATGGTCATTTTTTCATGGGTGAGCACTTTTACTATAAAAGTCACTATTATTTACAGTTTTATATGACCAAATTTTACTAATCAGCTGCAAGTAGCCATACAAGTTTCAACCTGAAACCAGTTTGGTTCTTACAGAAAAAAAAAAAAATTCACAAATCAAACTACTTTTGATTTAGTTATTTGTAACTTGTTATTCTTTTCTAAATTGCTAAATATTGTTATTTGCCTTAATGTAATAGAAAAACAAACAAACAGAAAACCTAATGTATTCTGAGTTAGGAGACCTGAGTTCTAGTGTGATCTGTGTTTCCGGGTGAACTTGGATGAGCCATTTAAATTCCCATGTGTCACTTGGCTCATTTGTAAACACGAGAGTGGTGGATTTTATGTAAGATATTCCCTAGCTTCAGTAAATATTGGTACAGACAGTTAAAGTTAGGTAAAATAGTAAAACTGATTTAAACATGACTACACTGCCTGAGATAATTTTTATGTATGAAACACTCACTTTTTTATGATGAAAAGATAAATTGCCACATACGAAAAAAGTATCAAAGCAAGACACCAAGACAGGAATCATGCCAGACAGTAAAACTGTTCAATTTATAAATTTTGAATCTGAAACATAACTTGTTATTTTAGGAATAAGCAGGAGTATTTTTTCATTTCTAAACTGTAGCTGCATACCCAAACACCCATCCTGAAATATTTTCCAAAACATTATGCAACTCTTTCAAATTTCATTTAAATGAAGTACAAAGATTATATTATATAAACTCTATCTATAAAATGAACACTAAGAAAGATGAGTACCTGCAAAGAAATTGTAAAAGGCAGCTATAGGTCACGATCTAACAGATTGTGGCAGTTAAGATATGAAACTGTGTCCAACGTTCTGGGATGAGATGAGTAAGGAAAACGAGAATTTTTTTTTAAATGGCAAGTTCCTAAACATGTTATAGTCACAAAGGCAAATTGATAACTTTGGTAGCCTTAAACCTAAACTCCTGTAATCTCCACCACATGACTTTGCCGATTCATTCTGATAAGAAAGTTCTGCATCTCTGCTTTCAGAAATGTCAGCTCCTACATGTCAGTGGTACTCCTGCTTAGCTCATGCTTGAAGGCTAGCATTCACAGATAACCAATTACCCCACTTTATAACACTTGCAATGAGATAAACACTATCTGAAATCTATAGCTACAGACATTTCATAGAATTAATATTTTATCAAGTGATAAATGAGGATCATAAAATTATCTTTGAAAACAAAATTCAAACCTCAATTTTCAGTTTGAGTTACACCTCTTTCATAAAGCACTAACTGATGTTTCCATCGGATATTCTCTCTCTTGTGTCAAACGCATAGTTCATTTGGACATTTTTATGATACTTGTTGTTATCATTGTACTACAGTGTTTCGTGAATTTTTGTTATCTGACCTTATCCCATCCCTAGTTATCTTGTGTGATCCTTAAGGACAAGAATATCATTACTCTTCCTTAAATCTTTCACAGTGCTTCATAGTACCTACTCAACACAATTAAGTGTTTCTTGCTTAAACAGATAGGTGAATAAATGTTCTAGTTGAAATAAAATAAAACAAAGTAATGGATGGAAATCAATCCCAATAGTAACACATGTTTGAAAAATAATTAGACTAGAAATGAACATCATACCTCTATTATACCTGTGTTATTTCTTTAAAAACCTATTAAGACAGTATGTATAAAAACCTATTAAGACAGTATGTATAAAAACCTATTAAGACAGTATGTATAAAAACCTATTAAGACAGTATGTATAAAAACCTATTAAGACAGTATGTAAGATTGGTAAGATTTCATATAGTCACATGGTGAATAAAAAAGTTTTATAATGCTACGTTCTTCATTTCTCTGTATATTCAAAATACGTCATAATTTAAAAATCCCTGAAACTCAAGGTAATGCTAATATTTCAATACATGCTGAACAGCACACTACCTAGGTTGTGTTATTTACCTTAATAAATAAATATATATATTGGAGATGGAGGCTTGCTCTGTTACCCAGGCTGGAGTGCAGTGGTGTGATCTCGGCTCACTGCAGCCTCCGCATCCGGGGTGGGTTCAAGCAATTCTCATGCCTCAGCCTCCTGAGTATCTGGTTCTACAGGTGCATGCCACCACACCCAGCTAATTGTTTGTATTTTTAGTAGAGATGGGGTTTCACCATGTTTCCTAGGCTGTTATCTAAACTCCTGACTTCAGGTGATCCACCTTCCTCACAAAGGGCTGTGATGGAATTACAGGCAGGAATCACTGCCTCGAGACTTAATAAGTATTTTTTAAAAACAACATGGCAACATGTAACTAATCTAGAGATAACATATGATATCAACTACAAAGAACAGAGTTAGGAACCAGCGTAAAAAGACCTCTAAACCAAGTAAAAGAGGTTTTAAATGTTTTGTGAAAGAGAAAGTACTGGTTTACATGATCAACAACAACAACAACAAAACACTTAACACATTGTTCTACTAAGTTTAGCTACATAGCTATCATATTTATTTAATATTTAAAGGATCAAATGTAAAAAACGGACCCAAGAGAAAGGCTATACAATATAGAGCTAGTGAAGACATTTGATAAAATACATCATTTAGGAAGCCTTGCAACACTTGAACAAATGGTGAAATTGTCCTTGGGGATGAGAAGCAAGGCAATCAATTCTATTCAACACGATCATTACAAACTCAGAAAAATAAGAATTATATATTAGGAAGAATTGTATTATTTGTGTAATGATTAATTTTTTAAGTGTGAAAAGTAGGATTAGGTTCCATTTACTTGCAAGACCTTATTTCTTGGTAATTTGACTGAGGTCAATTCAACTAAAAGACACATTTTTGAACACCTACTAAATGCCAGAAATTGCTTATAAGGTGCAAGTGTGATAGGAAATTTTAATAAATTCTGAAAGATATGGAGTGAAAAACCCTCAATAAAGCTATTTTTGTGAAATCACCTTAACAAGGTGCATTATTCAAATATGCAAGTCAATTGAAGTACAAAATACAATTCCATTGAATGTATTTGGAGGAATTGAAAAGACTTGAGATCTATAAAGAGTCTGTTCATCAAAAGGATAAGGGTTATAGCAAGTTTTCTGCAGGAACGACATTCTATTCAAAAGCAATATAATGTTTTTGGCCCAGAAAGACCTGAAACAAAAACTCCAATATTAATATAATAATATACGGCCCCAGAATCACCTTTTTAATCATAAACTGGCAAGAGATATTTTTCTCTCATTTAAAAAAGAAAAATAAAACCTGTTTCAAAACAAGAGCTGTAATAGAAAGAAGAGGGAGAATGACTTAAAAAGCAAAGAAATTACACATAAACATGATTATATGTATTTTTAAAGCTTTAAGGGTCTTTGAGCTTTATTTAGTCCAACCTCTTATTTTACATTTGAGAAAATTAGATTTGCTGATTATTAATCAGCTTCAGATATAAACCTGAAACCCAGATTCTTTGACTGTCAGTTTACTTTGACAGAATCCCTTTCAAAACTATAAATATATGAAATAAATTAAATAAAACATTTGTTCTTGTTTCGATGATGTGTGATTTATATATTTTCACAGATATTTATGAAAAAATCTAAATAACACACACCATCAGTTTGGTATATCTAAGCTTAAAGAAAGTAACAGTAAATTTTCTATTTTAAATCTTGTCTAGAGACCAAGTGAGCATTCTAGCAAGACAAAGCAATTTAGTATAATAACAGGAAGAAATTACCTCTAAATGCTTCATTATTCTTTCAAAGATGCTAAAGAATATTCCTGAAACTCACAGACACCCACAAAAAACTGACAAATTAGCCTGATGTTTGCAATATATTTTACTTATAACAAAAATAAAATAAAAATATATCTGAAAAATTATTTCACTTTAGAAACATCAAATGAATTTTAAAAATTTATTTGTCTTATAAGACACCAGGGTAGCTATAGACAAATTGGTGGTACTTCAATGGGTTTTAGAACATAATATTAAATTTATATAAGAATCTTACTTTATGAATAAAACTATATTCTATATAATTTTTAAATATTTAATTACTATCATGAATATGATTAAATTCTGAAATTATTATACTCTTTTCAAAATAATTGACCTCACAGTTTAAATATGTGCTTATTGTTTGCAGAGAGATGAGAAGGCTTTGAACTTGAAAACATTTTGGAACTGAAAGCTTTGTAGCCCTAAAAGCTAGATCTAAATTCCACATATGTAATTGAATTTCTATGAAATTTAGCAACTTAAATCTCTGTAAAATCTGGTTTCTTGGTTTTCTCTTCTGCAAAAAGGAGATAATATCTTCAGGGGCATTGTAAAGTTTAAATAAAAGTTACTCATCAAATTTTGTTGAAAAATAAAACAATAGGTTTAAGTCTCGCTTCTTTTTCAATATAAATTATTAGTTTATATTAATGTTATCTCTAAAAAGAGGGGTTCAAATTAATGTAGCTCTTAAGACTCTTTTAATCAAAAAGTCCAGGTAGGTATATATAACAGGGAAGAGAGTCATAAATTGTTGTATTACCATATTATTGAATAATTTCTGTCATATGCTTTCATAAACTGAAATTTAGTGATTATAATTATGGATGTGAAAACAGAAATTATTTTAATTGAAATATAAAAGAATACTTGAAGCCTATTTACTATTAATTCTATCTAAAAGGATTTGACTCACACTTTATTCACCGAATCTTGCATTTTTTTTTCAAACACCACACATTTGGCAGTTTAAAATCCAATGGCTGGGCTTCTTGTGCAGTTCTATGAACATTTAGATAAGAATCAACTGTAACTCATGCATTGCTGGAGCAAGAAGAAATTGGTTCAGCCACTTTGGAAAACTGTCTGCAAGTATCTACCAAAATTAAACATATGCCTCCCTTATGAGCCAGCAATTCCACTCCTAAGTATATATCCAAGAGAAAGGAGGACACATGTTCACCAAAAGACACGTCGAGAAATGTATTCATAGAAACAATATTCACGATTGCTCAAAACTAGAAACACTAAATGTTCATCATAAAAATAGACAATTGAGGTTCTAAAATGGAATACTACGCTGCAATCAAGGAAGAACAAAATAGTGATACATGTAAAAATGTGGATGAAGTTCACGGATATTATCTTGAATAAAAGAAGCCAGCCACAAAAACACCCAAACTATGTAATTCTATTTATAGAAAGTTTAAAAAAAAAAAAAGCAAGCAAAACTCTCCTTGGTGACTGAAGTCAAAATTATTACTGCAATGGGATGCTGAAGTATAAGAAAACCAAATCACGTGGCATCACTGGTCTTGGCACTGGACAGCAGACAGAGGAAGAAGGGTATTAAAGAAATTGTTAGTGAAGGCTGGAAAGAGAATGAAGACAATTTTGTTGGAAACCAGAGAAAATGCAATTTGACTTATGTAGTGACAAAGCAATTATCAAAACTCTGGCCTGAAATAACATGGGCTATAGGAAGTGGTTGCCTTAGTAGGGGTGGGGAGGAATTCACCAGAGATGGGGGTTAAAAGAAATAGTCTATATTTTTACAGAGGCATGGTTACCTTGGTGTAAACATTTATTCCAACTGTATCGATGATTAGCACTTGCTGTTATCGATAATTTATACCTCAATTAATAAAAAGATGAAAAATTATTAAAAAGAAAATTATTTTTAATACCTATTACTGATATGTGTTATAGTTTAAAAGTTGTGTAAAAACAAAGCATTTACAGTTTTGCCATATGTTATGATTGTCTTTTCTTTTTCTTTCTTTTATTTTTTTTTTTTTTTTTTTGAGGCAGGGTCTCATCCTGTCACCCAGGCTGGAGTGCAGTGGTGCCGTCACAGCTCACTGGAGTCTCAAACTCCTGGGGTCAAGCAATCCCCCCACCTCAGCCTCCTGAGTAGCTGGGACTACGAGTGAGTACCAACACGCCCAGGTAATGGATTTTATTTTTTGTAGAAACGAGGTCTCACTATGTTGCCCAGGCTGGTCTGGACCTCCTGGGCTTAAGCAACCCTCCTGCCTTCACTTCTCAGTGCTGGAATTACAGGAGTGAGCCACGATACCCAGCTGTTATGGTTTTCAAATAACATGAGACCCGCAACAGCTCTAGTTGATTTTTACATTGGGATTTTTCATTTATCTCAGTGCTGTGCCATCAACCTCCTTGAATTATACATGTTTTCCACACGTTTTAAATATTAGAATACTAAGAAAGCTTGTATATGTGTCTCCAGCAAACACATGTAACTATATCATAACAACAATCATAAATAACTTCTCAGTCAAAATTGCTTGTTGTTAAGTTTGAGCTTTTTACATAAAATGTCAAGATTTTACATCAAATTTAAAAGGCCGATGCAATCAAAGACATCAAAAAAGCCTTTAAGTGTCAGGGTAGAGTGGATTGACAGATAATCTAGGCAAGGAAATTAAGATAGTTGGAAATCATCACATTAGACTTTGAAACATATATTGTGATGCACATTTACATGAGCGGTTTTCCACGTAGAAAGATGGCACAAATGTCCTTCCATTCATAAGACCCCTGAACTTGGATGGTTCCTTATGTTTTATGATCATTCTATGATCAAAATAAAGCCCAGATGTAGCTAATGACAGGGTTCTCTATATTTCTTCTCCTTTTTTTTTTTTTTTTTTTCTTAAAATGGGGTCTCACTCTGTCGCCCAGGCTGGAGTGCAGTAGTGAGATCTTGGCTCTCAGCTCACTTCACTTCGACCTCCCTGGGCTCAAGTGATCCTTCTACCTCAGCCTCCTGAGTAGCTGAGACTACAGGCATGTGCCACCATGCCCAGCTAATTTTTATATTTTTTTTAGAGACAGAGTTTTGTCATATTTCCCAGGCTGGTCTTAAACTCCTGGACTCAAGTGATCCACCCACCTCCCAAAGTGCTGGGATTACAGGTGTTAGCCACCACACCAGGCCTTCCCTATGTATTTTTAAACAATGTACATCTGAACATTCTGAAAGGAGTTCTTTCCACCTGTTATGGGCTGAGTTGTGTCTCACACCTGCAAATTCACATGTTGAAGCCTTAACACCTAGTACCTCAGAATGTGAACTGTATTTGGAAGTAGGGTCTTTATGGTATAATTAAGTCAAAATTAGAGCATAAATGTGTCCATAATTCACTGTGATTGTTTCCATTATAAGAAGAGGATATTAGGACACAGGCTTGTATATATAAAGAGGGAAGACCTTATGAAGACACAAGAGGATGGCCATTTACAAACCAAAGAGAGAGGCCCCAGGGAAACCAAACCTGCCACATCTTTGACCTCAGACCTCCAGCCTCCTGGGCTGCGAGAACATAAATGTTTGTTGTTTAAGCTCCCCAGTCTGTGGTCCTTTGCTATGGCATCCTTGGAAAACTAATACAATGTCTCCTTGCAAAATATTACATTTGGAAGTAAATTACTGTCTCCTATTTTTTCTTATGTAAATCTATCTTTTCGTATATTGTGCAACTTGTGATAACCCACACCAATGGAATTGGAATGTGAAAGAGATGACTAAGCCAACAGATGACATTCCATATTGCAATATCAAGGGCGAGATCCCTGAGGCAATCTCTTTCCATTGACATACTTAATTCTGCTCATTCGGCAAGCATTTCAATCACCCTCAGGTGTTTGGGTTTTTGTTTTATGTTTTGTCTTTTAGTGTGTGTGTTTTTGTTTTTCTTTTTATTTTGCCAGGAGCTTGGTAAATACTCTTGAGTTAGAGCCTTCCACTCTAATAATCTAAAACTTTGGCACTCGATATTTTAGAATATCTGTAGAATGTAGAAATCGTGTGAGACAAGACAGTGGAGAGGAAAGAACACTGGACCCAGAAATCAGACTAAATTAATGGTCCTGCTTAAGGCTATCTAGTTGCCTGAAGTTGAACAATCTGCTCCTTTTGGGAAGTAATTCTTCATCTGTATCAGTGATTCACAAGCATGAAATCAACTAAAATATCCCAGAGGCTTTCTAAGAGACCAGGGTCTGGAACCTATCCCACTTGGTTTTCAAGCTTGCTTGGACATCAGAATCATCTGTCAAACTTAAAAATACTGCTCTCTAGACCCCATTCTCTATAGATTCTGACTTAATTGTTTAGCTGCTTTCAGGTGTGGCCGTGGCATTGCCATTTTTAAAAGCTCCTTGCATTCAAGGACAACTGCCCTGGACGGTCTGAGTTAATTGGTGTAAGAAAGAACCGTGACGTTTTTTAATTACCCAGGTGATTCCAATGCATATTACTTCCCCAGGTTATGCCCATA
The DNA here is from genome assembly GCF_009761245.1 of Sapajus apella. Taxonomy (NCBI): domain Eukaryota; kingdom Metazoa; phylum Chordata; class Mammalia; order Primates; family Cebidae; genus Sapajus; species Sapajus apella. Next base: position 39,977,927 of record NW_022436948.1, read on the forward strand.
CACAACCATATGATGTAAAAGTAAAATAATGCTCCTCCCAGCTCTAACATTTTGCATTTTTTTAACTTTTTGGGAGACACTAGATACCTATTCAACATTTCAAGCCACACACAGATAGAAATAAGCTTATTTACCTATAGTCTCATTAACTAGAGAGCATGAACTTTCAGTTTTGTGAGTTAAACACCGTTTGAGTGTTTTTGAGTGTTTCTGAGTGTGCTTAAGGCAGAAAGAGAGGAGAGGCTGTGTGTGAAATTGGGTTACCATCCCAGTCCCAGCTGTGTGATGGATGCAATTATTTCAGGAAGGAACACATGAACAAAGATGAAGGCACAAATCGTAATTGCTTCTATGATAGTAATTTAGTTTCCAAGGGTAAAGATTCAAACCAGCATTTCCCATTAGTCTAACAACAATTACATAGTTTTCCCTTTCATCCATTTCTTTCAAGCTTTTCTTATATTTGAAGCTTTCTACAGAGTATTTGAGTGATCTAACATTAACCGCCCACACACTGTATTTACCACTATTATTAGCACAGTGGATGATCTTTACAACTTAGTGAAATTCTCAGAAGCATTATTCCTGATTTTTTTTAAGAGGGCCTCTAAATCGCTTGCTGTTTCTTCTGATTTATAGCTAAGCCAGAATTATTTTCAAGTGACCTTTAGTTTATTCTACTTAAAGCTTATAAATGACTATAACTAGCGGTATGATGTAAGTGCATTTTGAATTTTGAAGTTTTATATTTCAGTTTACATAAATTAGGAAGACTGGAAGATAAAATGTAACAAGATAAAATACAACAATGCACTATTGTCCTCCTTTTAGGTCCCTTAAAGAGCTACATAATTATCAGAAAAAATTAGGAAGAGGACAGGAAAGGGACTGGTTTATAATAACTAACAAGAAAATGTGTTACTTTTTGGTTGAATAGAAAACATACAAATATACGACCTCTATCAAAGTGAATTTAATTTTAGTCTCTATTATTAGTGGGTACAGTAATGAGGAGATAATCACTCTGCTCCGTACATTACATACCAAATCAAACTTGTAGTATTATGTTAACTTCTAAAAAATACTTCATTGTATCAGTAAACACATGCTATTGTGTTAGGTAATAGTAATCAAATAGATTGCATCCAGCGGGAAGTAACCAACCATACCACATATGTAAAAGTTGAAAGAAAAGAGGAAAGAGAATTACACTGCATGATCAAAATGCCATTAAAAGACTTGGACGTAATTATCAGAAAGCATACTGTGAGCTAAAATAAAGGGAAGTTTCTGAGAGCCTGCATTTGGGAATTCGATGAGATCCTGAATACTGAAAGTCATTTATGCATACGTTGAAAACACTTGATAAGGAAACCGTGGTACAATTACATGTTCAGATAGGGTTAGGCTGTTAAGAAGGTACATAGACACTATAACACCTGTGCAGCTCTACGATCTGACAAAGTAGCAGTTGTGTTTTGAAACTATTGGATATAAATATCACCTACTATCCAATTATGAAGTGTCAAAATGCTAAATGCTAAAAGTATCAAAGCTTATCGTCTCTTTATAACATTAAATCAGCTGCTCTTGACTTTTTTTCACTAAGGATTTTGAAAATTGTTATGGACCAAGTGATTTTTTTGAGAAAGGCATCGTTTTAATACCAACCTTTCTGTTAGTAACTTAACCATAGAATGTTGCCAAAACAATTTGTTCTTGGCTTCAAAGAAATAAAATTAAATTAAAAAAAAAAAAAGACATCTCATTTCAAAGGCAATGTTTTTCTCCTCATAAGATTCAGGGAGCTATATTGAGAAGGTGAAAAATGTTGTTTACTGTAACACATTTTGTAAAACAGCCAATGCAGAAATATTGACTGTTCCTTTATCAATCCATTAGGTAGGTTTCGGTACCTTTAAGCAGCTAAACGGTGAAAGATTAGAATCTCTTCCTATTTTCTCCAAACACCCAGACCTGAAAATGAAAATAATTCAGATTCATAAAGGAAGAATCAGTTCTAAGCTATATTATTGTCTTTTAATTTGGAAAAATCATGACCTTGCTAATGGTTTCTGGTCTCCCATGTAGCAAGAGTAGTTACTTTATATTATTCTTTCCTCTATGGGAAGATATTTCACTGTGGTTATCTCTGGGGAAGAATTCTGTAGTCTTCCTGGGCCAATCTAAGCATCTGGAGGAAAATATTAGAAGAAATTAAAACAGTCTGTTCTCGTCTTGCCTTCCTCAAATAATCAATTGTTCTCTGGGGTTTCTTGACATGTCTAGACATACTGAATTGAAAAAATATGTTGGTGGGACAAATTTCCCTTCCTGATTGAAGCCTAGGTATATTAGAAGGAAGATGAAGAAGCAAAACAGAAAAAGATTTAAATAAAATACTGTGTCTCCTTTCCTTATTGCCATGAACTCCATGGTTATTACATTTAAGTGACTTTTTAAAGATTTTAATTAAAAATATTTAATATGCATTAATATTTTACTACATAGAGCACATTTATCCAGCCCTGCCTAGCAGATTTCAAATATATATCTATCTAGAGAAATGTTGGGAAAATCACTTCATTAAACTTGGGAATTACATACTATTATGGGATCTCAAGGAGAAAGAGAACCAATCCAATATTATGCATCATATAGTTTAGAAACGAAAATGGAATTCATTTAATAGAAACCCTTTATATGTATAGCTGATGATACTGAGGCTACTTAGTAAGGTCACATAGCAACAGCAACATAAACTGCATCTGAATGTCTAACATTTGGAAGTACTTTGGGAAGCTGAGGTGGGTGAATCAGTTGAGCCCAGATTTCAAGACAAGCTTGGGCAACATGGCAAAATCCCATCTCTATTTTAAAAAATACAAAAATTAGCTGGGTGTTGTGGTGTGCACCTATAGTCCCAGCTATTTGACAGGCTGAGGTGGGAGGATCAATTGAGCCCAGCAGATGGAGGTTGCAGTGAGCCTATATCATGCTACTGCACTCCAGCCTGGGTGACAGAGTGAGACCCTGCCTCTCTCTCTCTCTCTCTCTCTATATATATATATATATATACACACACACATATATGTATGTGCATATATATATATATAGCTTCCCTATATGTGTATATATATATACATATATCTAACTGCATACTAAAATTCCAAACTGTTTACATTTTAGCCTTAAAATACATTTTTAAAAATATTTCTTTTGTAGCCTTAAAAATATTCCCTATTTTGCATTATTTTGCTAAGATGACACAGCTTCTTACACACACACACACATATATATATATGAAGTTAGATATTTTGTGACTTAACCTTTTAGAGTGTGACAGCTCTGTAAAGTATTTTCAAGAATGTGATCAATTTATAAACATTTTTATATATGTAATAATTTGCATTTTAATGACCACCACTGGCCTAATTCCCTATGGCATCCTCTTCATATCCCAAGTCTGTGTTCAATTCTTCCCACCTTCCCTTTCCTACTTACAGAACTCTTGACTGCCATAGTAATTTTTTCTAAAATATTCATCATGCTATATATAATTAACTCAAATTGACACAGGTTGCAGCACTGAACTTGCGCCCTGGTCTCCTGTGTCTCAGTTCTGGTCCTATATGTCTCATTCCAGTGTTGCGTTAACTAATAATTATATTCTGTCCCTACAAAAACTACAGTTTTTACAAACTAAAGTGAAATTATTATTCAAGGTAGCAATTGAGCACCAGGCTGTATACGTAAAGGTAAATTTTAAGTTGCTGTAACAAAAAACATTCCTCAAAGTATGGTGGCTTATATTAAGATAGAAATGTATTTATTTCTCACAAAGAGCCCATGGTGTTGAAGAGGCTCTGTCTATATTCTGTTGTTCAGAAACTTAAGTTCCTTTGTCTTGTCATACTGCCAGGTATAGTGTGACCTTAGTTGATGCCTCGAGATTGCCACATCTTTATTCTGGCCTGCAGAGAGCAGAAAGAGAGACAGAAGTATACATGTTCAATATTTTCAGGCCAAGAACTGGAAGTGGCCGAATTATTTTTGTTTACATCACCTTCACTAAATCCAACAGAAGCCCCTTGGCTACAAGGGATGCTGGAAAACATGCTTTCTAGCTGGATGGCCACCTACCCAGTTTGAACTCTGAATACGGGGTCATCCAACGATTCCGAAAAAAGGGAATTGTATGATACCAGAGGAGGCAATTAGCCTTCTCTGCCTCACTAAGGGCTATTATTATTTCCTTTTGCTCGCTCTTAGAAAAGAGACGAGGAGTATAGGTAAGTAATGAGGTCAGACCTGTTATTGCAAGGACAAAGTTATCAAAAGCAATGAAGCATCCAATGTAAAGAATCTGGTGGCATTATTCTGTTGAGCAGTGGCCCAGTTTCTACTGCCTAAGAAACTCAATACAAAGTATTAAAAATACCTTTGCTTAATTCCCCAAGAAAAGTGGTTTTAAAAAAAGAGTGAAAAGAAATGTATACATCACAAATGGCATCTGTTTGTGCAGCCAAATTGATTTAGGTAAGTAATAGAGGCCACTCTAATGAACCATAACTGTAATTTAAACGGGCTGTACTGTGCAACATTTTAGCTCACTTTGTAGACCCAGAATATGATTTGCCATAACTGAGGATATACATTACCTTGCTATGAAACCAGTAGGGAGGGCAGCTGCCTAAAGCCGGTAATTTAGCACTCCCTTCCTTAGCAATTTCAACAAAATTGCTGAATAACAGAGATGAGGTTGATAATTGTCTAGCGGACTGGGGTCAACTGTTTCAACTTTCCTCATTTGTCAAAAGGCAGTGCACTTAGTACTTTGAGCAGACATTTCTTAGTGTTATAAAGAACTTCCCGACCAGCTCTTCATCTTGACTCACAATGTAAGAAGACATTTGATTGCAGAAATGTCTCTTCAGCTAGACAATGATGTCGATGGCATCATATTTCTTTACTTCTTACTTTCTCCTATCTTTAATTCATGCCTAGATAAAGGGAAGGAATTAGTCAAATTCTGTCTCTTTAAGATCATTATAAGGCAAACGTATTTGCTGACATTAGACGTTAAAGCAGATCATGAACTCCTTGATTCATGATTAAGAAGCTTTCGTCTTAGAAGCTGTGTCATCTTAGCAAATAATGCCAAGCCGGGAATATTTTAAGGCTACAAAAGAAATATTTTTAAAAATGTATTTTAAGGCTATTACAATGTAAACAGTTTGAAATTTTAGTATTCAGTTAGCCAAAGAAGGTACTCAGAATTAAGAGAAAGGTGTTAAAGAGCCAATAAAGAGTACCTATAATTAGATACCTAGAGGAGTTGGAAAAATCTAACAATGTGAGAAAGGGTAAGTTAAATGCAATTGATAACAATGAATTTTAAAGTCAAGGAAATCCTACCATTAAGTATTTCTCCAGCATTTATTAAGTAGCCATGACACGCTAGGAACTGATGTCAGTATCTTATTAAATAGAATACTGTTCAGTGTTTGTGAGTCAGCCAAGTATAAAGGGGTTCACAAGGAAACTCCAGCCATGCTGCACCCTGGGAGGAGTGCACGCTGGAGGGGAGCCTTGGGAAGCTTGCGCCATTTGCAGTGGGGTAGGAGCCTGGCCTCTCCTGATCTGGTGTGGTAACCTGGGGATTCGATCTGTGAGCTGGAGACCTGTTAACAGAAACTTCTCTTGCATTGCTGGGTTTTTTTTTTTTCCTTTTCACTCAATAAACCTTGCCCTCTTGACCCTCCAGATTGTCTGCGAGCCTAATTTTTCACGGTTGTGTGACAAGAACCCCATCTTTAGCTGAAGAAAAAAGTCCTACAACATTTGCACCCCAGCTAGCAGGGTATTTTATTGTGATGCAGGCATTTCTTCTATAATATAATAAAACTATGGAAAACAATATTTTTTATTTATAGGCTTTGTTGGTCATCTTGAAATACTACAACTTTGTGAAGGTTAATAATATAACAATTGGAGATAATGTAAAAATTATCAAGACTGTCTAAGACACACTGGGCTAATGATAGAACTGAAGAGAAGAGGAAAGGCAGGTCCACTTATCTTGAATCATGGCAACATATAATCAGACAGGTGAGTTTCTCTCGTGCCATTAGACTCTAGGGATTTGCATCTATAGTTCTACACTTATATCTAATATCCCACCTTTCATGCAAAAATACTTTCAGATAAACAAAACAAAATAATACAAAACTTTGTTCTGTGAGTCTCTAATTCTAACTCCTAATTCTCTACTCATTTAACCCTTATAACAAGTTTCTGGGATAGGTTTTATTAATTTTGAGACTAAAAGCTAAGAAAAATATGTCACAGGGAAGCTAAAAGCCTCACCCAAAGTCATATAAAATAATATAGCTGAAGCACTCTAAGAACTTCTCCTATTTACTTGGGTAAAAATGGTATAATCTTCAAAGATCAAAAAAGCAATTTTGAATGTTTCCTTGGTTTCTGATTATTAGACTGTTTTAGTTTTACTAGCTTTCAGCTTTATTGAATGACACAATATAGCTAGAAGAAATTATTAAACTTTTCAAGTGAAAATTACTCAGGGAATCAAACAAATCTAACTTTAAATAAAGCATAATTCTTTCCTAAAATTCATCTCTTTAAATGTCAAACTAATATCTTTTAAAATAAAAATGAAGGCAATCCATTTTACAGTCAGTAGTGTACATTATGAATAGTAATTTTATATTAACAAATATTTAGAAAAGAATTTGTCTTTCCTGTCTTTTGTCTTACTGTTTACAGTCCTTTTCCATTATTTGTGTTTTCTGTTGCTACCATAACAAATTACCACAAATTTAGCAGCTTAAGAAACCCCTATTTATTATCAGAAATAGAGGTACAAAATAATGCAGATTTGTCCTCAGATTAGAGGCTTACAAAGCCAACATCAAGGATGCATTCTTTGCTGAAGTCTCTGGGGATACATTCACTTCCAAATTTATTTTTATTTTTTCCTGGATTTAGTATATTTGTGTGTGAAAAAAAAAACTGGCTGACTGACAGGGAGTGCAAAAGAGGGTGGTCTTAGTTCATTTATACTGCTGTAACAGAATTATCTCAGACTAGAGAATTTATGAAAAACAGAAATTTACTTCCTCACAGCTCTAGGGACTGGTAAGTCCAAGATCATGAAGCTAGCATTTTGTGAGGACCTTCTTGCTGGGTCCTCACGTGGCGAAAGAACAAAAGAGAGTGAACTCACCCCCACAAGCCCATTTTACAGTGGAATTAATCCATTCGGGAGGACAGAGTCCTTCCTCCTAACACTGTTGCATTTGGGATTAAATTTCCAACATATGATTCAGCCATAAAAAACTATGAGTTCGTGTCCGTTGTAGGGACATGGATGACCTGGAAACTATCGTTCTCAGCAAACTGACACAAGAACAGAAAATCAAACACTGCATGTTCTCACTCATAAGCGCATGTTGAATAATGAGAACACATGGACACAGGGAGGGGAGCATCACACACTGGGGTCTGTTGTGGGGGACTAGGAGAGGGACAGTGGGGGGTCGGGAGTTGGGGAGGGGTAACATGGAGAGAAATGCCAGATATAGGTGATGGGGATGGAGGCAGCAAACCACATTGCCATGTATGTACCTATGCAACAATCCTGCATGTTCTTTACATGTACCCCAGAACCTAAAGAGCAATAAAATATATATTTTTAAAAATTTTCCAACACACAAATTCTGAGGGACACATTCAGACTACAGCAGGGAGATCATCCTAACTTCTGTATTTTCCTTCATTTCTTCTCACATTTTCCGTGTGGTCACCTCTCCAGCAATCTGAGTTGAATTGCTCTGATACTTCAAGTCTCTCCCAATTCATCTTTAACCACATCTCTCTGACTCTAGCCAGAAAAAGTTCTCTGCTTTTAGAGGCTCATGTGATTAGATTGACCCCACCTAGAAAACTAGGATATAGTAGCATTCTGCCTACCATATCAGTAATAATACATTTTCACTGGATCCCAAAGGAAATATGACACTTTGCAGTTTTTGCCCTTTTTGTATACTGAGTTTCTTTTTAACTTTAGGAGACGTTTTCTAATATCTTTTAAACTTTTTTCATGAAATAAAAAGACTATTTTTTTTAGTTGTGAGAAAATTCATAAATAAACACCAAATAATAGGGTAACAGATTGTCATAATAATGTTCTGAAAATCAGGGCTATAAAGATGACTTAGATCTACTTCTACTGTACATTTCTAATTTTTCACTATGCTTTAAACCATTTTAAACACATGTTACATGAATAACTAAGGCAAGCATTTCCTGAGCAGAGTGGATCCGTCAAAAATATCCTTTATCCTCTTCATTTTTTAAGAGGAGACAGGAATGCTATCTAGAATGCCAATAAATGAGGATGCATTTTTCTTGAGGAAGCCACTGAAAATAGAAAGAAAGTGTCAAACCAAATATTTTTAGATGGTTTCTTAAAGTGCAGAATTTTTGCATTAAAATATTGATTTCATAATACCGGTTGATTTGGGTTTTCTTTTTTTTTTTTGCATTTTGTTATTGTTTGCTTTTCTCTGTCTCACAGATATTTATAACCCTGTAGTTTATTCCATTTAGTCAAAAAACAAAAACAAAAAAACATGAGCCCCTTTGTTGGCTGTCTTAGACAGAACTCTAAGATCCTTATCATTTCTTTCTTTTGCTCACAACTCGCATGCAATTCACACATATTAACAGAAAAAATATATATATTCCAAATCTAACAATTTTTCAGTACCCTCAATGCAAATCCTTGCTCAGGCCAGCCTCATGCTCCGTGACAACTATTTCAATAACCTCCTGATTGCTGCACTTGCTTTAGCTCTTGCCCTCTAAATCCATCCCCCACAGAGTAGCCAGAAAAATCTTTCTAAAATGAAAACCAGGTCATGTCACTTCCTCCTTAAAACTTGCCAATGATTTCCCATTGCAGAATCAACAAATTCCAAATTCCTTAACTATGGTCTCCAAAATTCTGTGATGTAAATTTCTGTAATATGCCTGCCTGTCAGCGCATACCACTGTTCACTTTACTCTGCTCCAGGTAACTGGCCTTTTTGCTAATTCTTAAGATAATAAGCTCATTGGCCTTTCATTTTGCACTCACTATTCCTTCTCCTTGTTGTCCTCAAATCAAATGTCACGTCTAAAGACATACCTCACCACCCTAGTCCTCTTCTGCTTCCTTACAAAATTGTATGTTTGTCCAAATATAAATTATTTTACTTTGCTTTATATTCATTTACATGTTTTCAGTTTGTTTTCCCATGCCCAGCATCCCCATGTCTACAGACAGATAAACTCCAAAAGACAGGGATCTCTCTGTGCTGCTTACCACATTTCCCAGAGCACCCGTAACAATGCCTGGCCCACAGCCAATATTGATGGATACTTAAAGAACTTTTTTATAACTCTTTAGAGTGACTCTTTTTCTGGTTTAGGATTAGTAACAATAAAAAATAATTCATTGAATATTTAGTAGGTACCAGGTACTGGGCTAAAATATTTATATGTATTAGCTCATTTAAACATAACAAATCTTCTGAGGTGAACATTTGTTTCTTCAATTGGTTCACGTGGAAGTGGAGGCTAAGAAGTCCCGTGATCTGCTGTCTGCAACCTGAAGAAACAGGAAAGGCGATTGTGTGATTCAGTTCAACTCTAAAGGCCTAAGAATTAGGGAGCTGATAGTATAAACCTCATCTGAAGCTGAAAGCTTGAGAACCAGGAGCAATGATGTCCAAGTGCAGGAGAAGATGGATGTCTCAGCTCTAAACAAAGAGAATTTGCCCATTCTCTGCCTTTTTGTTCTATTTAGGCCCTCAGTAGATAGAATGATGCCCACCTACATTGAGACAGGTGATCTTCACTCAGTCTACTGATTCAAATGCCAATTGCTTCTAGAAACACTCTCACATCTGAATCCAGAAATAATGTTTTGCCAGCTATCTTGGCATTCTTTAGACCAGGGAAGATGCCAATCAAAATTGATGATTACAGTGGAGTAGGCAAAGTTATAAAGCACTCTTGATGAAGTTGTGGGGACAGAAGGCATATAAACATAACAGGCAGTCACTATATGCCCCAGGAGAATGGAAGAAGCTATCTCAATTACCAGTTGGACTGACTTGCCATACATGAAACAGGGAAGAATATCTACAAGTTCCAGATCAAAATTCACATAGATTTAGTTACCAACTATACACTTTGCTGATGCCCAAATCCATGTCTCTAAACATAGCACTCTCAAGAATTTCAAACCAAGAATTTAACTCCTGCTCCACCCTGCTGGAGCCACTGCTGCCAGTAATACTTTTAAGGCAACTCCAAGGTTCCTGGGGGAAGCTGGCATGAGCTTGCTTATCTTCAAGGTCTATGCATCATCAAGAAGGGACTCGTCTCCCAAAAATCCTATAAAGTTTGACGAGCTTTCACTCTCCCAAAAATCCTATAAAGTTTGACGAGCTTTCAATCTACTCAGTTCCTGGGATGAATCTGAATATGTGGAGGGGTTGAGGACCCACTTTGAAGAAAGCATCTCTCAGCTCCAACATTATTGTGGGCCATGTACAAGTTGGTGTCAAGAAACATACTCCCAAACTAATCCCAAGATGCAAAGTTTGGGTCAACAGGTACGAATATCTCCAAATGCACCTCCAGGATTTTTTCCAAGACTTGGTGTTATTGGATATGCTGGCCTTTTTGGACCCCTTTTGGCAAGAAGTTCAAAAACAAAGAAGCTGGTGTATCCTCCTGGTTTCATGGGAGTAGCTGCTTCTATCTATTATCTGTAACAAATCATTGAATTCGCCCAGGTCAGTGGGGAGAGTTTACATGGCTGGCGCTTAAGAGGACATATAGTCCAGGAAGATTTGTAGAAGGAAAACTTATCTTATGTAAAATATAAAAGAATGTATAATTGACTGTTCCTCTACTCTCTGCTTTCACATGTAAAATGCATATTCTGCAAGTACTAATCAAAGCGCCATAAGAATGTAACCACTTGTCTCATTGCCTACCCTCCCTGACCATTTTTTTTCTTCTTCCTCTCCCTCTAGCTCTTTCTTCTTTAAATACTGAAGTCCTCAAAACCCTGTTTGGAAAAGGAACAGACCACAGATGCTCCTGTGATTTGCATTTTTTTATCCTCAGGTATGTCCTCAACCTTGGAAAAATAAACCTCAAAATCAAAATCAATTGAGTCTTGCCTCAATCTTTTTTGTTGTTGTTGTTGGTTTACACCATATGAGGAGACACACTATAGTAATTTGGAACCTTATTGAAAGCAACACCATTGTTATATGTTTGGTGCCCTCATATGGCATTGAGATCTTATTCTGCATTCTGATGATAGATCTTGCATATTTTATGGTCATGGTGCTACTTACTGAGCATGAGTCACCAGGAGCTGGCTGCCAAAATTACCTCAAGACTATGACAACAGTATAATTCTTCATTTGATCTTGATATGAAGGATACTTTATATCAGCATACATGCACACACACACACATACCCACAGAGGAAACTGCTCTAGAACTGTAAGTTCTCAAGGGCAGAAATAGGGTAGGTGCAATAAAACATTGACCAAGATAATCAGGGATTGCTTCCAAAGTCTTACTGAGACACTCTTTTATGGTAAAGGAGAGACAGAAAAGAATTTAAGGAATATCCCAAAGCTAGTAACATAGTGTATTTGTCTATTTTCACACTGCTGATAGACACATACCCCAGACTGGGCATTTATATGAGAAAGAAGCTTAATTGAACTTACAGTTTTATATAGCTAGGAAGGCCTCAGAATCATGGCAGGAGGTGAAAGGGACTTCTTACATGGTGGTGGCAAGAGACAATGAGGAAGAAGCAAAAGTAGAATCCCATGATAAATCCATCAGATTTCATAAGACTAATTCACCATCACAAGAATAGCACAGGAAACACCAGTCCCCATGATTCAATTACCCCCTCCTGGGTCCTACCACAATACATGGGAATTCTGAGAGATACAATTCACATTAAGATTTGGATGGGGACACAGCCAAGCCGTATCATTCCTCTCCTGACCCCTCCAAATCTCAAGTCCTCACATTTCAAAACCAATCATATCTTCCCAACAGTCCCCCAAAGTCTTAACTCAATTTCAGCATTAACTCTAAAATGTCCACAGTCCAAAGTCTCATCTGAGACAAGGCAAGTCCATTCCACCTATGAGCCTGTAAAATTGAAAGCTAATTACTTACTTCCTTGATACAATGTGGGTACAGGTATTGGGTAAATATAGCCATTCCAAATGGAAGAAATTGGACAAAGCAAAGGAATAACAGTACCCATACAAGTCCAAACTCTAGCAGGGCAGACAAATTTTAAAGCTCCAAAATGATCTCCTTTGACTCCAGGTCTCACATTCAAGTCATGCTAATGCAAGAGGTGGGTTCCCATGGTCTCGGGCAGCGTCACTCCTGTGGCTTTGCAGGGTACAGCCTCCCTCCCAGCTGCTTTCATGGGCTGGCATTGAGTGTCTGTGGCTTTTCCAGCAGCATGGGGCAAGCTGTCAGTGGATCTACCATTGTGGGGGTCTGGAGGACAGTGTTCCTCTTCTCACATTGCCACTAGGCAGTGTCCCAGTAGGCTGACTGTGTGGGGTCTCCGATCCCACATTTCTCTTCTATAATGGTTCTCCATGAGTGCCCCACCCTGGCAGCAAACTTTTGCCCGGACATCCAGGCATTTCCATACATCTTCTGAAATCTAGGCAGGGGTTCCCAAACCTCAATTCTTGACTCTGTGCACCTCCAGTCTCAACACTAGTTGAAAGCTGCCAAGGCTTGGGGCTTCCACCCTCTGAAGCCACTGCCCAAGCTGTATGTTGGCCTCTTTCAGTCACAGCTGGAGTGGCTGAGACACATGGCACCAAGTCCTCAGCTGCACATAGCTTGGGGCCTGTTGGTCTGGTCCATAAAATCACTTTTTTCCTCCCGGGCCTCCTGGCTGGTGATGGGAGGAGCTGCTGTGAATGTCTCTGACATGGCTTAGAGACATTTTCCTCATGTTCCTGGGAATTAACATTTGGCTTCTCCTTACCTATGCAAATGCCTTCAGCCAGCTTGAATTTCTCCCTAGAAAATGGGTTTTTTATTTCTATGACATTTTCAGGCTGCAAATTTTCCAAACTTTTATACTCTGCTTCCCTTATAAAACTGAATGCCTTTAACAGCACACAAGTCACCTCTTGAATGCTTTGCTCCTTAGAAATTTCTTCTGCCAGATACCCTAAATCATCTCTCTCAAGTTCAAAGTCCCATAAATCTCTAGGGCAGGGGCAAAATGCCACCAGTCTTTTTGCAGAACATAACAAAAGTCACCTTTGCTCCAGTTCTTAACAAGTTCCTCATTTCCATCTGAGATCACCTCAACCTGGACCTTATTGTCCATATCACTATTAGCATTTTGGGCAATGCCATTCAATAAGTCTCTAGGAAATATTCCCACATTTTCCTGTCTTCTACTGAGCCCTCCAAACTGTTCTAACCTCTGCCTGTTACTCAGTTTCAAAGTCGCTTCCACATTTTGGAGTATCTTTTCAGCAATGCCCCGTTCTAATGGTATCAATTTACTGTATTAGTCCATTTTCATACTGCTGATAAAGACATACCTGAGACTAAGCAATTTACAAAGAAAGAGATTTAATTGAACTTACAGTTTCATATGTCTTGAGAGGTCTCAAAATTACGGCAGGAGTGAAAGGCACTTCTTACATGGTGGCAGCAATGAGGAAGAAGCAAAGACAGGAACCCCTGATAAACCCATCAAATTTCCTGAGACTTATTCACTATCATGAGAATAGCACAGGAAACACCATTCCCCATGACTCAGTTACCTCTTCCTGGGTCCCTCCTACAACACATGGGAATTTTGGGAAACACAATTCAAGTTGAGATTTGGGTGGGGACATAGCCAAACCATATCACATGGGCAAGACTGAAAAGACTGTATGAGGCTTTGACTTCATACAAAATTTCAAAGCAAAAACTTAAGAAAAGATAGGCTTTTCCCCCAAGTTAGGCATGAACACCATATAGATTAAATATAGTTTTGTGCATGATTAATGTAAATTACTCAATAAAATTATTGGACTGCTATGACCATTACAAATAAGAGATTAGTAGAATTATATAAAGCTTGACATAATTAAAAATTATTTATTATAGTTCTATTTATGACTCATATTCTTGCATTTCTTGAATGGTGAGATAAATTGAAAGCTGAGCTAGAATTGTAAAGTATCATTATCTTTTCTTTGTCAGGCCCCAAGACCTAGAAATGTGAGAAGCTGGCATGACTGTAGAACAGGATTTTACCACACAATCAAAATGTAATAAATTCTACAACTAGAGTTAAAACTTTCCAATGGGAAAGACTCTCTTGGTTCAGAGACAACATTGTGGCATTCTCTAAGCTCGGTAGAATCTTTTGGGCAAACAAATTGATAATAGTGTATAACAGAGGAATTTTTCCTGTGAGGCCACAAGCTTATTAGTAGTTGAAGTCATATTGCAAGCCTCTTTTTTTTTTTTTTTTTTTTGAGACAGAGTCTTGCCCTGTCACCCAGGCTGGAGTGCAATGGCATGATCTAAGCTCACTGCAACCTCTGACTCCAGTGTTCAAACAATTCTACTGTGTCAGCCTCCCGAGTAGATGGGATTATAGACACTCATCACCATGCCCAGATAATTTTTGCATTTTTATTAGAGATAAGGTTTCACCACATTGGCCAGGCTGATCTCGAACTCCTGACCTTGTGACCTGTCTTCCTTGGCCTCCCAAAGTGCTGGGATTACAAGCAGGAGCCACTGTACCTGACCACAAGCCTCTTTCTTATACAACACTTATCTGGCCACTGTTCAATTTCATTTGTTTATTTACTCCAGGCTGGGGAGGATGTGTAAGGGTGTTGCAAAGGAAGCTCCCCTTTGCTCTGAGGAGAAATGAAAAGGGACAGAAATGAGGCAGTTTATGCACGTGCCCAAGCAGAGCCAAGTCCTTTTCCTGGAGTGGAGGAGAATGGATAGGTTTGCATGGTCTGAAAAGTAAACAGCACAACATGAGTAAATTCAGGGCACTAACAATTAGGTAGTGATTTTTTTAACATAATGAGTAACATCAGATTTGGATAAATAAGAGAAAAGCAGGTAATAAAATAATAAGGGAAGGCTGCTTCACAACTACACTACATTTGGCTTGAATCATGGCTGGTTGCTTATCAACAGTGGAATCTCAAACATCTGACCCCTCTGAACCTCTTGTTTCTTCAAATATCTCATAAGGTGACTATAAGAATTAACTAAATATGCTCCATAAATTACAGATATTTTATCCGATTTATATTAGCAGTCATGACTTTAGGTTCATGACAAAATCACAAAATTAGAATATTAACTTCAAGTTAATCAAGGATATCACAAAGTTAGATTCAAAATTCAATGTCTTTACTGTCTCATCTCTGATAAAAGTGACTCAAATTAAGGCACTGAATTCATTATTGTAACTAGATCATATCTCACTATGCCGAAGTTTTACAGCCTATTTTTTTTTTGCATATGTCTTGCCTTTTTACACTCAATAAAGAGTATTTCCACTGGGCTTCTGCCTTTTAATTATCTGAATATCCAATGCATATGTTGGTAAAAACAATGCTTTTACAGAAGCCCAGTTAACACTAAACATTTTCTTCATTCCACATGGCTTTCTGTGAAGCATTATATGTGAGGAGATACAGTTAGTGTGGGATAATTATCAGTTGTGTGCATAATGTCAAAAGACTATTATTGCGACATCCTGAAGAGTGTTTTCAAAGAATTGTCCTGTAAAGTTGGTGTAAGTCAAATATAGTGCTGCAGCATGGTTCCAAAAAAATTATGGATTTGGACAGCTGTGGAGACACAATTACATTTAGAGTTCCCACTGGCATTATAAGAAATGAAATTGCAAAGGGCATTCTCACTTTGAATAACAGGTGTTCCAGATTCTTCACATTGTTGTTTTCTGAATTGAACCCAAGTCATGAGTTTTGATATTTGCCCTCAGAAGTCTCAATTATTGCAGTTGGCCCATACTTTTCCTATTTGATACTAAGGAGACAGAATCTGGATAATTAAGAAATAATTACATTTTCTGTGATCTAATTTAAATTCTAGCTCATGTCTATATTTGGTTTTAATTTTTTCTTGACCTTCGTTTAATAAATCCTGTAACCATACTGGCTGTGAAGTGTGCCAAACTTCCATCATAGTTTGGCATTTCCTTTCATTCCTTCCTAAGATATAAATGCCTTTAACCAGAAATTATACATGTACTGGAAATAATATGCCTTTTAAGAATGGCATTTCTCATTTATTCCAGCTATGTTATCTTATATATTATTATCTTTTAAGAAAATTAAAAGGTTATTCAGTTATTACCAAAGATATTGACTCAGCTTTTGATTTACAGTGGTTAAGTCAGTTTTTCTTATAATTGAAATGAACTGCAACATAATTACAGTGCAGCCTTTATCACACATCCAAAAGCCAGAAAAGTAATCAACTTTGAACCAGGAGCCAAGTGGAATCGATGTTACACTGTTTGGCTTATCTCAAGGAAAGACTAATTTGTACTATTTCTGTTCTTATTATATCATTTTGTCAAAGAAAATGCAAAAAAAGTAGAAAATTAAAATATATCTAAAAGGCACATCATAAATTTTTAAGTCTTTCTCACAGGAAGAGGTAATAAAATTTATTCATCTATATCAAGAATAAAAGATAAGAAAAAAGTAAGATTTTAAAAAGAAATAGCTGATCTCAAACAAATTCCTGATAAATTTGTCACTTATTTTGGAAGTTTTTTTCTTATGACTCCACAAATTATTATTAAAACAGAGAGGAAGAATATAGTGTAGAAACCATAAAGAGTAAAAAGTGTATAAAGTACCTTAATGAGTAACCTAAAATCAGTCATCTAACTCAAAAGAGGTAACTGGTGATAAGAATGTTTTTCAATCAAAATCTTATTAAGCAGGCAGCCTATTTATTCATTTTCCTGGGAAAAGGCATTTAATATCACTGAATTTATTGTATGCATACATTTTATTTATCTTCATAATGTATCCTTCAGGATAAAGATGATATTTACGCAGGAAGTAGTGAACATTAACAACTCCAAAAATCAAAAGGGAAAAATGCCATTCTTCTAATGAAATGAAGCACTACTAACTAGGAGTTGGAAGGAACAAAAAAATTGCACAGATTTTGTTAGCTTTCCCAATATCCCTGGGAAGCAAGTCCAAGTATATTCTATTTTCTTCCTGTATGTGTTGGCGAAATCTCAGAAAATTATCTTTAATTCATCCAAGAGAACAGATTTTTATGTTATAAAGTATTGCACATTATAACATGTGTATGGCTATTGATATAGTAGCAGTAATTATTTTGGTCCATTTAACAGATCATTTGGAGTTATTATTAGAATATTTTATTTTCTATCTCCTCCTCCATTTTAAAAAAATAATTTGGAAAAACTACAACTAGGCTTCATTGCTGCTTATTTTCCCCCCTTCTTTCCTTATTGTGTTTCAACTTTTGAGAAAGAAAAAAATTCTCTAATCATGCTTTTTTAATCACCAAGGCTTTGGAAGCCAGTGAAATCATTTATAAAGGTGTTTTCCTTTTCTCAATTTTAGCAAAGTGACCAAAGGAAAAAATAAAAAAAGCACTGAGGTCTTCATGATGCTTAAACTATCTAATACTACTATACTTAGTTGACAATTATCAATAAAAAATGTTTCAACCCAGATGTAGGTCTAAGTGTCCCACTTTTGTATTCCTGTCTGTAGGCCTACAAAAATATTTCTTATGATGCAGAACGTTAACATAATGGAATAAAACTGCACTACTGATCTCAAATATTCACACCTCCTCTTGCCTTTGGGTAAACTGTCCCTACCCACTGACAGGCTTGGCCACATAAATTGCTTTGACTAACGAAATGTGAGTGAATAAGACATGCTCCATAGTTCCAAAGATAACCTTTAGAAATAACTTCACAGTTCAGGATCAGCCTCTTTAGCTTCTACCTTCTTCTGCAAAAACAAATTAAACCAAATAGAGGCTATTGCTCTCTAGAACGAGTTTTTGGTTGATAAGGCATGTGGAGCTGAGTACAGTCAGCCAGATATAATGTATAAGAAGAGCAAGAAATAAAGATTTATTCTTGTAAGCCATTAAGATATTGGAGGTTTTTATTACCACAGCAGAAACTATAGAATATCATTGGTACACAACGCTGGAATTTTGCTACTGAATAAATAATACGAACAAACTGGTGCTGGGCTGTGGGCTACACTCAGAGTCTAGAAGAAGTGGCAATAATGTCATGCAATGCAGTACAACTCATACCTATGATAATTTGGAACAAAAAAATTAACAATGGAATTTTGGGAAAAAACTTTGAGACAGAATATTGCTAGCATTCATTGAATGCTTTCTGCATTTGATGAACTGAGGAAAGAATCGCCTTATTTACAATAGCTATGAAAGAAAAAACAAGTCTAGACATTCTGAGACTAGTTGAGATTATTTCTTATCCAGTATCGGAGAAAAATACTTTAAAAAGAAATGCTTTGGGCTATTAAACCTGATTAAGACTCACCCTAAATATGGCTTAGTCTCAGGAAAAAGATATTTTGCCAAAAACTCTGATTGTTTTAAGGTGGCCCCAAGTGAAAGCTGTCAGTTGTGTAAAGGAGCTCAGAAAAGAGAGACCAAGGGCCTGGTCCTAGAGAAGTCAAAAGCTGGACAAATTCAAAGTACATTAAATTATGCTTTGAGAGTCAGGCAATTCTCAGAAATAATAATTATTGCTATTGGCACACAGACTTTGATGGAATCAAAATGAATTTTGTTTTTTAGTTTTTTAAAGAGATTTGTATTGTCAAACATGCCATTAACCTCAGTGAAAAGAAACCTACTAGGAGAATTTTAAAAGGATCTTTGGGTACCCCACTTTATAAGACAGAAAGCAGGCAGGTAAAGACACTTATTTCTTCCAAATAAAGGTCTATTTTCCAATGTCTGTATCAGCAGTGGACAAGAGAGAAACGAAAAAGAAGTACTTACGGATCCGGGAGCTATAAAAAACAATGAACTAGGGAGGAATTCTCAGAGAGAAAATATGGCCTAATGAAAGAACATGTGCCATTGTCAGGATAAGAAGTTCTTACATTCTTTAACCAGTGGCACCTCCATTCTTTCCCTTTGTGAATGGATGGGTTTATTACCATTGTTCTATCTTTGTGCCCTCATTGCACGTTGGTTGCATTTATTGGTAATGAACCCAGTTAACTTGTCTTCTTAAATACTTGAGACGCTGTATCCAGATCTGAAGTCTATATCAAGGACGTGGCATATAAATGCGTGTCTGTGTGTAGCGTGTGTGTGCGTGCCCACAGGAGGGAAGTCAATATGTGCTTAATAAAAGTATAAATTTTGTTCACTCTTCCCACTCACCTAATTTTCCTGCTTAATCAATTTTTCTTATACTAGCTTAGCTTTGGCCAATGTAAGTGAGAAGTTGGGATATATGTCCAACCAGGTGGCTTAAATATAGAGTTGGCTCATCCTCTAGAATTTTTTAACCTCTGCAGAGAGACTAGCATGTCCAGTACAGAGGTTGATACTTTAGCCTGGGCTCAGGAATGAGAAAGCATATTAAGTAGAGCCATACTTGACCTACAATCTTCATGTACCATGATAAATAAATGTTTATCGTTGTAATCCACTGCAATTTTGGATTTGTTACTGCAGCAACTGCTGATTATTGCATTCTGTAATGAGCAGTTAAGAATGATATTTATTTAACAATAGAAGAGTTATTAATTTAAAACTTGTTTTATTTTATTATTTAATTTAATTTTTTAACTGATAAATAATATTTGTACATATTCATGGGGTACATAATGATGTTTTGATACATATAAAATGTAGTGATTGGTAGAAGATCTGAGATGGCCAAATAGGAACAGCTCTGGAGTGCAGCACCCAGTGAGAGCAAAGCAGAGGGTGAGTAATCACCACATTTCCAAATGAGGTATCAGGTGCATTTCAGTGGGAATGTTTGAACAGAGACTTTTCAAAAGAAGACATACGTGAGGCCAACAAACATATGAAAAAATGCTCATCATCACTGGTCATTAGAGAAATGCAAATCAAAACCACATTGAGATACCATCTCATGCCAGTTAGAATGGTGATCATTAAAAAACCTGGAGACAACAGATGCTGGAGAGGGTAAGGAGAAATAGGAACACTTTTACACTGTTGGTGAGAGTGTAAATTAGTTCAGCCATTGTGGAAAACAGTGTGGCAATTCCTCAAGGATCTAGAAATAGAAATTCCATTTGACCCAGTAGTCCCATTACTGGTTATATATCCAAAGGATTATAAATTGTTCTACTATATAAACACATGCACATGTATGTTCATTATGGCACTGTTTACAATAGCAAAGATCTGGAACCAACCCAAATGCCCATCAATGATAGACTGTACAAGGAAAATGTAATAATACGCAGCCATAAAAAGCAATGAATTCATGTCCTTTGTAGGGACATGGATGAATCTGGAAACCATCATTCTCAGTAAACTAACACAAGAAGAGAAAATCAAACACCATATGTTCTCAGTCATAGGCGGGTGTTGAACAATGAGAACACATGGACACAGGGAGGGGAGCATCACACACTGAGGCCTGTGGTGGGGGGTGCTATGGGAGGGACAGCAGTTGGTGGGAAGGTTGGGGAGAGATAACATGGGGAGAAATGCCAGATATAGGTTACGGGGGGATAGAGGCAGCAAACCACATTGCCATATATGTGCCTATGCAACAATCCTGCATGATCTGCACTTGCACCCCAGAACCTAAAGTACAACTTAAAAAAAGAAGAAGAAAATTCATAGACAAGAGAAAAAAATAATAATGTGTAGTGATCAGATCAGGGTAATTAGTACATCCATTTTCTCAGACAGTTATTTATTTTGTCTTGGGAACATTCAATAACTCCCCTTCTAGCTATTTGAAACTATATACTTTTAAAAAACAATGTCATAAGTCTATCAGATAGTTTAAAATTAAGTATCTAAAACATTCATAAAAATAAACTGACAGTTCCTAGACATATTCAGGGATACAAATTATAAACATTCCATCAAAGAGTTGTTCACGTTCCATCTGTGCCATGAAGATTTTGGCTAAATACAAGCTCAATTTTGTTTATCATGTCATTTTCATTTATAAAATTCTGATTCTAAATTAGGCCTATTTGAAAGATAGGTAGCACATTTAAGAGAAATGGTTCACATTACATGTTCTCAATATTTTTTGTTGTCCTCGATATTTTTAGTTTCCCATGTTATTAAAATCTAAATCAGTTTTGGAGAAATTATACAACAAATTATGTGTTCATGTGAAAGAGCCCTTTCCAAATATACAACTTTCTTGGAATATTGTATTTCTTCCTTTAACTTAGTTGCCTACTGATGATGGCGACACATCCAAGATAAGGCAAAAACCCACCTGAGAGTGGGTGTGCCCACTCTCACGGGTTTCAGTGAAAGTCTTCCTTCAATAATGTGGCCTTATGTAAAGGAACCAGTACCTATTGGGACAATTTACTACTTTGATTCTTGTTTTCTTGTATATGTACTATGTTAGATATCCATTTCTATATTTTCACCACTCTTACGTATAAACCTTTGCATATCCACATAATCAGATTTAATTAATTATATTTTACTTCACATTTTCAATTTTCTCCTTTCCATTGATGATATACACATAATGTAATTAATAAAAAAATAGCATATGTTAGTTTTTAAAATTCCATATGTGTAATAGTTTGAATATTAAAATTCTATCAATATTTGATTTTGATAGAATATCTAAAAATAGTAAATTGTATGCATATAGGTTTCTGGGTTAAGGTTGGATCAGATGTTAAACAATTTATATCATGTGGAAAGTTATCCTATTATGCAGCTAAAAAAGTCTCTCCTGTAAGAAAAGTCTGAGCAGCCCTTCTTCACTATGTAATTAGAGAACTCTTTAACTATAGATTATCTCACGCAAAACAATAAAAACAGCTTTTAGCCCTTTTTCTTAATCCTTTAGTAAACCACATTTTTAAAGCAAGCAAACAATTTATGTTTATTCTATGGTTCGTGATGAGTTTCTGCTTGTATGAAAAGTCAAAATTGTACACAATGAAAATTTTCTCTTGAAGTGTGCAATTCTGTCAGAAATCAAGATGATAGCTAGCTGATCTTGACCTCATCAAACACACTTAGTTTTTTAGTCAGGTGCAGTGGCTCACCTGAGGTAAGGAGTTCAAGACCACCCTGGCCAACATGGTGAAATCCCACCTATACTAAAAATACAATTAGCCTGGTATGGTGGCGCATGCTTGTGATCCCTGCTATTAGGGAGGCTGAGGCAAGAGAATTGCTTGAACCTGGGAGGCGGAGACTGTTGTGAGCTGAGATGGATCCACTGCACTCCAGCCTGGGTGACAGAGCAAGACTCTGTCTCAGAGAAAAACAAACAAACAAACAAAATAAAACAAACCAAACACACACACACACACACACACACACACACGAGACATAAAACAGCTCTCAGGTGCAGTTTCTGGTTTGGCCAGAATAGTCTCGAAAGCAATGAGGAGGTTCAGTCCAAAGATGCATCTGGGGACTAGCTCCTGGTCTTTCCATTTTCTATTTGCTTTTCTTGCCAATGGCCAAACAAGGCAAACTAAACGACCAAGTGAGCTGGGAATTGGAATCAAATGGAGTAAACATCATCGTCATCAGCCCTGAAGCTCCCATTTCTTTTATTTGTCTGACTCAGTCCCAGGGTTTTCCTGACTAAAATGTTTGTCATTCTTGACTTCAACTATGATTAAAACTTAGTATTTATCCTATGATTATTGTTTTCTTGCATGACTTGATAATTCAGTAGTTTGATTTCATTCTTAGGAAAGTATTTTACTATATCAACCCCCAACAGAGTCTGGTGTGTGATGTTCCAACCCCTGTGTCCATGTGTTCTCATTGTTCAACACCCACTTAAGAGTGAGAACATGCAGTGTTTGGTGTTCTGTTCTTGTGTCAGTTTGCTGAGAATGATGGTTTCCAGCTTCATCCATGTCCCTGGGGTTGCAGGGGAGGGAGAGTAGGAGATGGGGGGATAGGGGAAGGATAGCATTAGGAGAAATACCTAATGTAGATGACGGGGTGATGGATGCAGCAAACCACCATGGCACATGTATACCTATGTAACAAACCCACACGTTCTGTACATGTACCCCAGAACTTAAAGCATAATAAAAAAGAAAAGAAAAAGAAAAAATAAATGCAGCTTGCATGTGAAAAATAATAATAAAATCAACCCAAAC
Source organism: Sapajus apella (assembly GCF_009761245.1). NCBI lineage: Eukaryota > Metazoa > Chordata > Mammalia > Primates > Cebidae > Sapajus > Sapajus apella. The sequence continues at coordinate 40,001,464 of NW_022436948.1, forward strand.
TCTTTAAAAAAAGTATTTTACTATGTCAAAAGCACAAGTTAATAAAATTATTACTTTTTCCAACAAATTTTACATTCCTCATTTCCCATTTTCTAAGTAAAAACTAACAAAATTTTAACATTAAAGCAAAATCAGTTATTGAAACTAATAATTAAATTTAGTAAATTCGTTACATTTACTAGTGGAGGTCAGAGAGATTTATTTCTGAAATACACAGAATATTTTATTGGAGCACGATTTCTTTCTCAAGGACAATGAAATTTTGAGTAAAGACATCCTGTCCCAAAGATATATATTGGAAGCTGCATGCTTCAATATGCTTAGATATTTAACACTGGGAGAAACAGCACCTTAATCTCCAGCAATACTGATAAACAAAATTTAACCTGTAAGAAAGAAGTATACTGAAACCAACTAATGTGTATATCTTTATCTAGGAAGAATTGGGCACTGTGGCTCACACCTGTAATCCCACCACTTTGGGAAGCCAAGGCGGGCAGATCATTTGAGGTCATGAGTTCGAGATCAGCCTGGCCAACATGGTGAAACCCCATCTCTACTAAAAATACAAAAATTCACTGGGCATGGTGGCAGGCACCTGTAATCTCAGCTACTCAGGGGGCTTAGGCGCAAGAATCACTGGAGCCCAGAAGGTGGCGGTTGCAGTGAGCCTAGATCCTACCACTGCACTCCAGCCTGGGCTATGCAGCAAGATTCAGTCTCAAAAAAAAAAGTTAGAAGCTGATTCTATTATCTTCTTAAGGGCAGATATTATATACTTTTCTACTTCTCTCACCTTTAAAATATGTAAAACGTCATCAAATATTCGTATTGACTTGAACCGACTTTTCATTAGTGAATGGCTAATTATGTGCAGACCACCTTCCTGTTTCTCTGAACTCCCCTATTGAGGTCGTCAGGTGTCCATCTCATTTCTCGTTATGTTTTTCCTTGCTGTGGTTGCCATAGGTTAGTTTATGAGTACTTTTGATTTGGCTTTATCAAGCCATAAAGAAAAAAAAAAAAAAAAAACAGAAAGAATTTGGAAAGAACTTCTGAAAAACTGTTTGTCCACATGATAAATTCATTATGTTTTAGAGCTGGAAGTGTCTGTGGATCTCATCTTTTCCAACCCCTTGATTTTTATAAAATAATTAAATTCAGAGGCACTGTGACTTACCTCAGGATACATGGCTAGTTAAAATTGCAAATAGAGGCTGGGTTTGGTGGTTCACACCTGTAAGCCCAGCACTTTGGGAGGCCGAGTTGGGCAGGTCACTTGAGGTCAGGAATTTGAGACCAGCCTGGCCAACATGGTAAAATCCTGTCTCTGCTAAAAATACAAAAATTAACCAGGTGGGGTGGGAGGTGCCTTCAATCTCAGCTACTCAGGAGGCTGAGGCACAAGAATCACTTGAATCGGAAGATGAAGGTTGTGGTGAGCCGAGATAGGGCCATTGCACTCTAGCCTGGGCAACAGAGTGAGAATTTGTCTCAAAAACAAACAAACAAACAAATTGCAAATAGGAAACTGATTCCTTGCATCTAGTTCAGAAAACTTCCTATTATTCCTATACTATCTCTTAGCTGACAGTTTTACTTTTTTGTTTTGTATTTTACTAAACCTAACAAAAAGAAGTTTGAAAACTGTAAAGCAGTTTCTAATATGTAGAAATCCTTTGATTTCCATTCTATTTACTTTACTGTATTTAGCAACAAAAAGTCTGTTTCAGTATTTATCTCTGCCTAATCAATGCTGTATTACACATGCCTCAAAAATTAGGTTCTAAAACATTCTATAAAAGTAGAATTAACATAAAAGTTGATATAGAATAATTTGATCTTTATGTCATATGTGAAATATTTTTTGTATTTATCAATCAAATTAGGGATAGCAATCAAATTAGGGAAAACAATAAATAAGAATAATTGATTCTTCAGAGAGCGAATTTGAAAGTCAATGCTAAATGTCACTTTAAATAAAAGATAGTAATTCATGTGTATTTTTTAAAAAACTGAAATGGGGCCAGGACATTGTCTGATGCCTGTAATCCCAACATTTTGGAAAGCAGAGGGGAGTGGATCACTTGACATCAGGAGTTTGAGACCAGCCTGGGCCACATGATGAAACCCTGTCTCTACTAAAAATATAAAAGTTAGCCAGGCATAGTGGCACATGCTTGTAGCCTCAGTTGTTGGGGAGGCTGAAATGGGAGAATCACCTGAGCCCAGGGAGTTAGAGGCTGCAGTGAGTTGAGATTGTGCCACTGCACTCCAGCCAAGGTGACAGAGTGAGACCTAGTCTCAAAAAGAAAATAAAACTGAAATGTGTATATGTATTTATATACATATTCTTTAATAAATTCAAAATGTGCTAAGCACGCAATTATATTTAGTCTAAAAGAGTATTTTAAAAATCCTGTTCAACCTATTTACTAGATTTTTTCTTTTAACAGTGAACAAGTAAATTTTTAAATATATAGATAAATAATATATAATAAAAGATGTATTCATTACCCAAGTGAATGTTTACTCATGATTTGGACTATAACAAATTGACAATTCATTTGTTAATATTTACTGATAATAAGATATTAGTTTCTTTATGCATATGAATTCTTCTTTATCAAAAATCTTCACTCATGCACATGTAATCTGAAAATTCTTTTTGGTTGAAGAAAGTGAGATCGTATCAGTTTTTTCCATTCCTTTTTCAAATAGCATTGAAGTCTGCTGGGTTCAAACCTTCTCTTTTCATATTCCTTATCTCTGTGAATGACATCATCATTCATTAAAAGCTGGAAATGTGCCATTGCATTCTCCTCCTTCTTTCAGTTGTTCCATAACCAGTCACTGATGAAGCTCTATGGCTCTTACCTTCTAAATATATTTTTCATGCATTAGTTCTCTCCATCTGTCTTTCCTATTTCCCCCATTGTCTTGGTTCAGAAACTTATTACTCTTATTTGATCAATATAAATAGTAATGTAATATTCCTAGCTTTCATAAGGCCCCATGACTTCCCACACACTGACTTTGATTACTGATCCCTTTCCAAAACACAAATTCATTCACTTCATTCTCTGACTTAGAAAACTGCTAGAGTTTCATGCTCACATGCTAACGTCTGAGTTATTATTATTATTATTATTATTATTATTATTTTGAGATGGAGTCTCACTCTGTCACCCAGGCTGGAGTGCAGTGGTGCAATCTCAGCTCACTGCAACCCCTGCCTCCCAGGTTCAAGCAATTCTCCTGCCTCAGCCTCCTAAGTAGCTGGGACTGCAGGCTTTCACCACCACGCCCAGCTAATTTTTGTATTTTTTAATAGAGATGGGGTTTCACCACATCGGCCAGGATGGTCTCAATCTCTTGACCTTATGATCCGCCTGCCTTGGCCTTTCAAAGTGCTGGAATTACAGGCATACGCCACTACACCCAGCCTGAATTATTCTTTATGACATACAAACCCATCTATAACCTCCAACTCCCCACTGACTCCAGTTAAATTGGAGTTTACACTATTCCTTAAGAATTTTCCAATTATTTTACTCTTGAGTTTTTTATTTGGAAAGCTCAGTACTAACTATTCTTTCTCCTTGTTTAATGAAACATTCTTATTTATCTTTCAATAAGCAATTCAAACATCTCTCATTCTACGACAACTGCCTCTGAAAGTTCTTATTGATCATGGTAGTATTTTACATATAAAAAATAGAACTAACATTTACATATTACTCACCTGCAAGAACTATTGCTAAAATGTTGAAATAGTTTCTGGCTTTACTATTATGTAGTGTCCTAAACTATCTTCCCAATGATCAGAGCTGCCAAGGTCCTTTCCTGGAACCTCAAATCTCCCCATAATTAAATGCTAAAAGAGAAATACCTGATTCTCCAAGGAGGCTGCAGGAACTTGTTGCAATACTGTGGCTAACAATGATTCTGATTTGTCAATGCCTGTATGTTGTTATACTTTTTAGGATTTTTAAATACTACCTCTGACTAAGAAGGAACTCAGAGAGTTAATACTCTCTCAATTTTATAATTTAGAGCATCTCCCATGAGTAGCAACTATTCAATTATGCTAGAGAATCAAGGGAAAATTATATGCCCTTAAAATATCCATAGTTAGCAAGATAAATAATATATTGATACACATTAATATATCTTATATCATATAAATGAGTCACGCGTAATGCAAAAAACTATGTGTTATGGAAGAGGAAGCAATCACTGCTGGCCAGATGAACTCGAAATAAATTGCATGCAATTTTAGTAAAGGTAGACAGGTACATCAGGAAGGCAACTCCCAGATGAGCTGTACATTTGGTGCAAGCAAAGACTAAGATAATAGTAACAGAGCCAACAGACAGACAAATGCTGTCCAGGTCATTGTGCACAGGGGGTTTGCCTAAACATGCCCATGGTGAAAAATCCCATCCTTTAACATTTGCACAATAAGGGAAATAAATCAATGTGAAGTGGCTCAGACTAAGCACCCACATGTGCACTGGAAGAATGGGGTGGAGCCATGAGGAACTGGTGCCTTATGCAGGGAAGAAACCCATGTGTGTTGACCTGGTATTCAGTTTTTGTGAGGTGGAAAACCTGCATGCAGGACCCCTTTTTTCATTAAGAGCTTTCCTTTTGCTTAATAAATTCTACTCTCCTCGCCTTTCAATGTGTCTGTGTGCCTAAGTTTTCCTAGTCATGAGACAAGAATCTGGATTTCAGCTGGACTAAGAAGCAAAAATTCCTGCATTAATAGTATGTGTACAATGATAGTGGTTTGAACCAAACATTTGATATACATAAGTAAATAAGAAAAATTAAGCCAATAAATATATGAGGGGAAGCATGATAAGGAAGACCAAGGAGTGAGCATTTGTTCAATGGGAGGGTTTTTGTGCAATATTGTTTAAAATTGTGAGGAAAAAATAAGAGTAAATTGTCTGTTAATAAAGCAATGGTTAAAACCGTTATGATACATTCACATGATGGAATTTTTTTAAAATGGAGTAGATCCATATTTATTGACAGAAACCACTAACACAAATGAACTTATAAAACCAAGCCAGAGCCACAGTGCACTGTCTCTCTCTAGCTCTGTATCTCACCGTCTCCCTTCTTTTAATTAAAAACAGTATCTGTAACTTAATTGAAGAATTCTGAGAGTTAATAAAACGAAAACTATATCCACCATTTAATAGGATTTTATAGATGTTATTTATTTATTTATTTTTTTGAGACAGAATTTCACTCTTGTTACCCAGGCTGGAGTGCAATGGCAAGATCTCGGCTCACCACAACCTCCGCCTTCTGGGTTCAAGCAATTCTCCTGCCTCAGCCTCCCAAGTAGCTGGGACTACAGGTGTGGTGCCACCATGCCCAGCTAATTTTTGTATTTTTAGTAGAGACGGGATTTCATCATGTTGACCAGGACGGTTTTGATCTCTTGACCTCGTGATCCACCCGCCTCGGCCTCCCAAAGTGCTGAGATTAGAGGCGTGAGCCACTGCGCCCAGCCTAGATGTTATTTTTTATAAGAATATTATTTAACAGAGGCATTGAAGGCATTTAAGCACAGGAATAATATGATAGAAATTGTTTTTGTGAGGAGAATTATTTTTAACCCTTACAACATGTAAGAAGTTTCGAAATTTGAGAAGTGTTTATTTTTTATTAACTTTAGTATTGTATTAGAGTGTAATTTTTTATTTTAATTTTTACAGAGAAAATTTGAGTTTTTTCCACTGATGTTGATTTTCAAAGACAGAAACCAAATTTTTAAGTGTAGACATAGCTGTTTCCCGATTACTCAAAAATGGTTCAGTGGCTTTCTATGAAACTATTCTAAACAACACACAATTACTCTGCTTCACAATTGTTTGTTTCCCAAACAAAACAACTCTTCAAAACCAGAATGCAAAGACTGTGCTAAATAAGCCTCCAGTGACCAAATAACGCATCTCTGCAAGAAACATTTGAAAATTAAAATATCCTTCTCTATTATCTATGCCACAAATCAGGCTGTTTACTGTGGACTTCATTTAAAAGAATATATGATACCACGAAAATGATTTGGGGGGACTTTTATGGGTGAAAAAGAAAGATTAAAATTAACTTCATAGTCCCGTTCTCCCCTAACAATACTCGTTAGATGAAAAGGGACAAGGAGGTATCTTTTGCTGTTAAGATCTATACAGAATTACTTGGTGCATTTTGTTGTTTTATCCAAGACTATTTTCAATATAAAAGTTTTTTTTTTTCCCTATGACTCAAAAGTTCTTACCAATTTGCTACTACCTGTTAAGGAAAGTGGGGACTGCTACTGAGTAACATGTGCCAGCCTGCAAACATGGAGAGTACTTCAAAAGCATACCAAGTTGGTACACTGAAAAGACTTTTTAGGAAAATATTTTAATTTTTGACTTTAAGTTTGAACAAGAAACCAAATGAAAATAAACCCAGTAAGGTCCTAGAAAATTTGAAATTTAACATGTCATCGCTTAAAAGAAATAAAGCCAGTTTTTTTTTTTCCTTATGTGGTCACTTAAGAAATAATGAAATTAGAATAATGAGAAAGATATGCTCACAGATTCTAAAACCAGCAGGCTATGTTCTATGTTATGATTGAATTTCCCCTACATTATTTTGTGGAATCTCAACAGACTAACCTGGTATATTTAAAAATAAAAGAAAAATTTACTTTTGGGTTAAACATAACAATGGATATTATGTGTCTAATTACATTTATATATTTACATAGGACATACACATATATGACACAAATATACATATATGCATAGATCCATTTGATGAGTTATAAAAACAATTTAAGCTAAAATATTTTAAGCTATTTAAAATAAATAGCTTTAAAGGTTTATTTAAGCTAAAATATTCTAATGAGACCAAATTACTGAATTTGATGTAGAAACTTAGTTTCATGTAATCTACAATGTTCAAACTCTTATAAAATTTATAAAATATGCAGCTCCCCTTGTAGGATGTGTTATAATAAGAGCAGATCATTTGAAAAAGCAAGATGTCAATTCCTTGTTGATGCTATCAAATGTTACAACATTAAATATATGTCCAGAAGTGAAGTCTCCATATCCTCCCAATATTTTACTTTCATTTTTTCAACTTATATTTTAGATTCAGGGGGTATATGTGCAGGTGTGTTACCTGCGTATATTGCATGATGCTGAGATTTGGGATGCAAAAGATCCCATCACACAGGTACTGAGCGTGTATCCAACAGTTTTTCAACCTTTGCCCTGAGTCCTTTCCCCCTCTATTAGTTCCTAGTGTCTATTATTGTCCATGAGGACCTGATGTTTAATTCTCACTTATTAGTGAGAGCATGTGGTATTTGGTTTTCTGTTCCTGCATTAATTTGCTTAGGATAGTGGCTTCTAGCTGCATCCATGTTGCTGGAAAGAACATGATTTGGTGATTTTTTATGAATGCATAGTATTCCATGGTGTACAGATACCACATTTTCTTCATGGAATCCACCACTGATGGGCACCTGGGATAATTCCATTTCTTTGCCATTGTGAATCATGCTGTAATGAACATGCAAGAGCATAAGTCTTTTTGGTAGAACGTTCTGCTTTCTTTTGCTATGTAGCCAGGTATGGGATTGCTAGATTAAATGGTTGTCCTGTTTTAAGTTCTTTGAGACATCTTCAAACTGCTGTCCACAATGACTGAATTTACATTTCCACCATCAGTCTGTAATTGTTCCCTTTTATCTGCAGCCTTGCCAACATCTGTTATTTTCTGACTTTTTAGTAATAGGCTTTCTGATTGGTGTAAGATAGTATCTCACTGTAATTTCGATTTGCATTTCTCTGATTAGTGATGTGCAGCATTTTTCATGGGTTTGTTGGCCAATTGTGTGTTTTATTTTTAAAAATGTCACTTCATGTCTTCTGCCCATTTTTTAATGAGATCATTTTTTTTTTCCTACTTCATTAAGTTCCTTGTAGATTCTAGCTATGAGACCTCTCTGGGATGCATAGTTTGCAAATATTTTCTCCTATTCTATAGGTTGTCCGTTTACTCTTTTGACATTTTCTTTTGCTATGTGGGGCTTTAATTAGGTCCCACCTGTTAATTTTTGTTTTTGTTACGGTGGCTTTTGAGGACTTAGTCATAAATTCTTTGCCAAGGCTGATGTCCAGAATGATATTTCCTAGGTTTAGCTCTAGTATTATAATTTGAGGTCTTACATTTAAATTTATAATCTATTTTGAGTTAATTTTTGTGTACAGTGAAATGTGTGTCTTACATTAAAATTTTTAATCTATCTTGAGTGAATTTTTGTATATGGTGAAATGTAGGGGTCCAGTTTATTTCTTCTATATACGGCTAGCCAGCTATCCCAGCACCATTTATTGAGTAGGGCGTGATTTCTCCATTGCTTATTTTTGTCAACTTTATGGAAGATCAGAAGGCTGTAGAGGTAAAGCTTTATTTCTGGGCTGTCTATTCTACTCCATGGGTCCATGTGTCTGTTTTTGAACCAGTACCATGATGCTTGGGTTACTGTAGTCTAATACTATAGTTTAAGTCAGATAATGTGATGCTTCTGGCTTCATTCCTTTTGCTTAGGATTGGTTTGGCTATTTGGGCTCTTTTTTCATTCCATGGGAATTTTAGAATACTTTTCCAATTCTGTGAAAAATGACATTGGTAGTTTGGTAGGATTAGTGTTGAATCTATATATTGTTTTCAACAGTATGGTCATTTTAATGATATTGATTTTTTAATCCATGAACATGGAATGTTTTTCTATTTATTTGTGTCATCTACAATTTCTTTTAGCAGTGTTTAGTGGTTATCCTTGTAGAGGTCTTTCAATTCCTTGGTTAGATGTATTTCTAGACATTTTACTTTTTTGTGTCATTGTATGGGATTGCATTCTTGATTTGGCTTGAATATTATTGATGCATTGAAATGCTTATTTGTGTACCTTGAATTTGTATCCTGAAACCGTTCAGGAACTTTGGGCAGAGTCTCTAGGTTTCTCTGTAGGTGTAGAATTATGTTGCCTGTGAAGACGGTTTGACTTCTTCCTTCTCTAGATGGATGCCTTTTATTTCTTTATCTTTCCTGATTTCTTTGGCTATTCCTTACAGAAATATGTTGAATAGGAGTCATGAGAGTGGCCCTCCTTTTCTTGTCCCGGTTCTCAAGGGAAATGCTTCCAATTTTTGCCTGTTCAGTATAACATTGGCTGTTTGTCCTAAATTACTCTTTTTTTTTTTTTTTTTTTTTTTTTTTGAGACGGAGTTTCGCTCTTATTACCCAGGCTGGAGTGCAATGGCACGATCTCGGTTCACCGCAACCTCCGCCTCCTGGGTTCAGGCAATTCTCCTGCCTCAGCCTCCTGAGTAGCTGGGATTACAGGCACACGCCACCATGCCCAGCTGAATTTTTTTTTTATTTGTAGTAGAGACAGGGTTTCACCATGTTGACCAGGATGGTCTCGATCTCTTGACCTCGTGATCCACCCGCCTCGGCCTCCCAAAGTGCTGAGATTACAGGCTTGAGCCACCGCACCCGGCCGTCCTAAATTACTCTTATTATTTTAAGGTATTTTCTTTCAATGCCTAGTTTGTTGACAGTTTTAAATTATGAAGGGATGTGGGATTTTATCAAAAGCTTTTTTTTTTTTTTTTTTGCATTTATTGAGATGATCATATGGTTTTTCTTCCCCAAAACATATTTGAAAGAGATCAATTAAAACGTAGAGGTAAGGAGAATTATGTGGGGAGTTCCATTTAATTTAGTTCACTTATTTTTAAAGAAAACATTCACTGCATACAAATATCAGGTATTAGTAAATGTCAGGTAGTACATATATAAAGAGACATTTACTTTCCTTTATAGTCATGGGAGGGCTGATTGGCTAGCAGTAAATGGACAATAGTGGGCTAAACATAAAATGGTCACCAAATCAAATGGCTGTTTAAGAGTTATTAAGAAAGAAAAGAAAAAACGTAACTTGAACATCAATGGAATATGCCAAGATTTTTTATTCAAAGAAACATTTTACCTTGAATATTCTTTCATTCAAGTGACAGTATGAATAGATACAGATATGCAGTTTTTCAGGCTTTCATAATAGATATATGTAGTATATATAATATTACATTCAAGAATATACATATTCAAGAATAGTCTTAAGGTCAAAATTTCTTGCTTTTGTGAAGAGCTTTAGATATTAAGTACAAAACAACATAGAAAAACCTATGTTTTTTTTCTTTGCTTTGCTTTTTATTCTTCATCCAGAGGAACGTATTTAAAATAAAAAATAGCTAAGGTATATTTTACTACAATAGAGAAACTCTGCCTCTAAAATTCAGGGGGAAAAAAATCTGACTGAACAGCACATCAGGGCTTCAAACGCCACTGCAATTTCCCTCCGACTGATATTCACAATCCCTGAATTACAGAGGAATTGAAAACAGCAGAGGCAAACTTAACAATTCAGTAGTCAAAACTGAATTGCTTTATCATCAAAATAAAATGAAATATATTGGTAGCCTTACACATAAACAATAAAAATCTTTACTCCTTGGAGAGGTTTGTCAGAGTTGATCTGAAAATTGTACAAAGCATATAAAATTACTGTATTTGTTCAGTTAGAGTTTTACTCTAAATAACAATAACTTTTATCTGTTTATCCTAGTCCATTCAAGAGTTATAAATTTGTAATTCACACATATATGTGTTATCCATTTTCTCAGAAACTCACAAAGGGTGCAATGGAAAAATTAATATTCACCAATATGTCATATTAAACTTGCCAACATAATTCATGAATGTCCTTCTCTCTGACATGCCTAAGACCCTGCCTCACTCCTAAGGCTAGGTCTTTTGTTAGTTCATGTGTCCAGGATTTAAAACAATGCCCATAGATAAAAGATGGGTATTATCTGTGCTAAGTGGATCAGTTGAATGATGGGAACAATCCTAGTGCTGTTCTTAAGTTTTATATTTTACTAAAGTTTTAACTAAGAGACAAGTCTGGACTTTGCAGAGGGGATGCTAAAGATTTGGAAACACTGAAAAATATTGGAAAATCACAGGGAAAATTTTTCATTAAAATAGATTCCTGTACTCTGCCCCCAGCAATCTCAGTTTAGTAAGACTGAAGATGCAGTGGGGATGTCTGCATTTTAAATAATAGCCCCAGGTGATTTTAAGGTCATTTTCAAGGTGACCAAAACCAAATATTTGTACAAAAGAGCTATAATGTACCATTCATCACTTTTATGAGCAGAGTAGATGTTAGAGCCACTGAAATTAAATACATGTGCCTTATCAGATGTGACTGTGTCTGTATGTTTAAGAGCATGAATTTAAGTTACTCCAAGCCATTATGTTTAAAATAAATTTTAATAGCTAAGAGAAAAATTGAAGCCTTCGAACAAAATATAAAGCTTATATTTTCTAGGAACTGACAGCTGGCCTGTACTATCAAGTTGGAACCTAGCAGAGAAGTGGGTATTGTAAATCAAAAGCCTGAATTGACTGATACTTACTGACATTGTATCTTTAAAAAGACGACGTACATAAGAAGACTGGGATACTCAGGATCATTTAGCACAAATTGCTCCTAAAAATCCAGCTTTGAGAAAGGAGATGAAAACTATTTAACTGTATTATGTCTAGGGAGACTTGATACTAAAACAAACAGAAAAAGCAAGCTACAAACATCTTCAACATGCCCAGAATTTCTTTTACTTTAAATTGGCATTAAAATTTTATTCTTATTTAAGCTATATACTATTTTAGTTATGTTGTTTAACCTATTTTTAAAATTTTTCATATACTCGCACATATAAAATGTAATAACAAGGGATTTGTAGGGAAAAAAAGCCCTCAGCATTTATATACTTGCACATATTAAAATTTTTTAATATACTCGCACATATAAAATGTAAATAATAAGGGATTTGTAGGAAAAAATAAAAAGGCCTCACCATTCCCAATTTTCAGTTCTGCAACCTAAAGGAAATCAGTTGAATCATTTTAATTGTTTATGATTTCTACCTGATGATCATATTCATATTTCTAAATTATATGTTTTATCACTTTTATTTCTTAATTTTTTACACTAATAATTCATTATTATTATAGTATTTAGTTTACACTGCCTAATATAGCATTATTATTAAGATCAAGTGGGCATATTCTGAAGACTTTTTCTGTGAAATGAGAAAATATCTTTTCCCACCAGCTCTCCTTCCACCTCCAAAAGTCTTACTATCACATTGTTAAATGTGAAGCTATTTAATTCTTCTCATCCATTATTAAATCTGCCAATGAATTGAGTTTTAAAGTGAAACATCTGTAAGCACTGTTTGTATTATATAATTTAATGTTGTTTACCAATTGGTACACTGGCTTATACTTTCCTTGGAATTAATTACTGCCAGTCTTCCACCTGTCCCATCATTTGCATTTATTGTCCTCATGTTTTTCAGTTTTTAGAATTATTTATACTGTCAAGTTCTCTTTTTCCTGGATACATCTCTCTTAAATATCTCTTTCCAGAGCTTTCCTTTCTCCTGCTTCAATCTGGCCAATCACACTCAAGATGATCTGTACAGCTTTCGTTTCTGATACTACCATTTTGGAATCAGTGATGCTTCTTTCTTGGTTTATGCCGTCATCTACCACCGGCAGATCTTTAATATTCTCTGTGAGTTTTTGGAGATACTTTCTGAATTCTTGAATGCTTTTTCTTCCCTCAGGATTGATAGTTTTGGTATAGAGTTCAAAGTTGAAAATACACTTTCTAAGAATTCTGAAGACATGTCCTGTTGTATTCCAGGTTCCAGAGTTGTCATTGAAATGCCAAATCCTTGTTCCTTTGAAGATGTTTTTGTTTCTTCTTTCAAGCTATTAGGATCTCAAGTACGTATTGAGAACCAACAGGTGCCCTGGTTTATTTACTGGAATCACATCCTAGAAGAAAACACAGAAATTAAAACGAGGTAAGCCTGAGCCGACCTGGTATCTGTGAGCATAATAAAAGTGTGAATTTCATATATCTATGCTTTTTACAGTCTCCTCACACAATATTTGTTGGATCCTTTCAATTAAAAAAAAATTTATCTTTCCAGTACTGAGTTGTTATTAAATACATTGCAAATTCACCATAGGTTTTCTCTTTGTAGAAACTCTGTTAGTTATGATTAGACAGCCTGATATCAGACAGAGCAGGGGCTCCCAGCACCTGGGCTGTGGACTAGTACAAGTCTATGGCCTGTTAGGAACTGGACCACACAGCAGAAGGTGAGCAGCAGGCAGGCAGCTGGAGCTTCATCTGTATTTACAGCCACTCCCCATCGGTGGCATTACCGTCTGAGATCTGCCACCTATGAGATCAGCCATGGCATTAGATTCTCATAAGAGTGGGAACCTATTGTGACCTGTGCCTGTGATGGATCTAGGTTGTGTGCTCCTTATGAGAATCTAATGACTGATGATCTGTCACTGTCTCCCATCACCCCCAGATGGGACCAGCTAGTCACAAGAAAACAAGCTCAGGGCTCCCCTGATTCTACATGATGGCGAGTTGTATAATTCTTTCACTATAAATTATAATGTAATAATAATAATAATAGAAATAAAGTGCACAAAAAAGTGTACTGTTCTTGAATCATCCCGAAACTATCCCCCATCCCCACTGTCCAAGGAAAAATTGTCTTCCTGGTGCCAAGAAGGTTGGGAACCACTGATATTGTTAAAAACTCTCACAACAGTATTTGTCAAAATAATATTCTTGGACTAAATTCATCACAATCATTTTGGGTTCTTAAGTATGACATTTCCTGGACTCTATCTCCAAAGCCATGAGTAAGAATCCCTGCTGGTGGAATTCAAGGAACCGCCATTTAAATGTGCATTCTTGATAATTCTTGTGTAAACTTAGTGTGTGGTCACTTAGGCAAGTTACTAACTCCCCTGAGGCTCTGTTTCTTAAAGAATAAAATCAGATCATTATAGTCCCTACTTTAGAGAGTTGTTATAAGGATTAAAGAGTTAATATCTGTAAAAGATTTATAGCAGTGCCTGTTATACATAATCATAACTTAAGTGTTACATTTGTCATAATACAGTAAAAACACCAAATCACATCAACATGTAGGTAGATATATCATTAGATTTTCTATTCTCAGCAATTACCCACATATACACAACAATCACAAAATGATACACAGACACAAATTGACTAACATGAAAATATGAGTCTCTTCTTTTGATTTTTAGTGTATGTGGCCAAATTTCATAAAAGTTCATTTAAATATTTCTATTTTAATACTTTAACTTGATGTTCGAGGAGCAATGCAATGTTTACCTTTCCGTAGTCTGTATACAAGAAGTGTGGAGTTACCAACAGTGCTCTTGTGATCTACTGCAAATGGCTAATGGATGCTGGGCTTAATATCTGGGTGATGGGTTGACAGATGCAGCAAGCCACCATGGCACATGTTTACCTATGTAACAAACCTGCACATCCTGCACATGGACCCCAAAACTAAAAGTGAAAAATTTAAAAAATGAAAAAAAAATCTCCTGTGTCACTTTCCCACACTTAGGCAGGCATGCCAATTGAACTACCTGAAAAACTCACTACCACGTTCTTGCACCTCTACATCATTGAACTGTCTCTATCTATAAAGTCCCTCCCCTGCTAAAACTCCTCTCACTGACTGTTACTTTAAATTCTGATCAGTTAAAAAAAATCAACCTGATCTTTAAAAACTGATCTTTGAATTGAGATCAGTTACCACCTGCCCCCTGGTGAAGATTATTACATGGGGGTCTTCCTCTTTTGTCAATGAATCCCTAGCAGTAGGAATGCTATCTGGTGTGTGCTTTGCTACTGCTTATTGAATTAAAAACAATGCAAATGATACAAACATCTTAAATGCTTACTAAAAAGTGTGAGCATTTTTTCTAAAATATAATAATTTGATATCAGAAATTCAGTAGAAAAACAAAAATAATTTCTAAGGTGACTCCTACAGAAGTACAGAAATGATGTGTAAAAAAAGGAATATGATGCACATAACTAGAAAGGTAAAGAGAGAGGTGGCTGACATATCAGAGAAATTGGGCTGATAAACCAATGAAGCTTCAATGAATATCTACTGCACACAATCCCATGGCTGTTTTCACAACCAGAAGTATAACAATCTATCCCATTGCCTTGATTAAAATATACAAGTTATTTAAAACAAAGTAGATTAATTATTTAGTAAGGTTTAATAAATTAAATAATGCTCACCCTCCCATGATAGGTATTAGACAAGCTGGTGTCTCAGTGTGCACATTTCTGTTGTCTTAATTAGACAGTATATGATTTATCAGGAAGCATGTTCAATGTGACGAATAGCGCCTCCTCTTCTGTGCATTTCATCTGCATTCATCCATTATTTTTTGGTGACAGCACAATATCTACCTATGGTAATTGCATGCTGGTAATTTATTTTTAATATCTTTCAGCTGGTTTGGAACTTAAAAATAGATAATAACAGCAATGAGTCTTACAACAATATAATTTCTCCCTCTTTATTAGACACAAAATGACTACCTTCTGTGACATAGAAAAATAGTGAAAAGAATTTTCTAAGAGACTTAAACATATTAGAAAAATCCATTCAGCAAATCATTATATGGTGAATGCTAAATCTGTCATCTAAATTTAATGAATGCATATCTTATTATTTCATCCTTCTAAGTAGAGTATCATTTTAATCCTTTTTTCAAGTAAATAAAGTATTAAGTAGCATTAATTTTCTAATAAACTGAAATTAATGACTTTTAACTCTCCTAGGTCTTTAAACCATTTTGGTTATATTTCTAACACTATATATAATGGCTGGGGCTAATCAGAGAAAAAAAGGCAGTAAAATAAATAGAAATTGTCAGGTTAAACTATTAAATATGGCCGGGTGTGGTGGCTCATGCCTGTAATCCCAGCACTTTTGGAGGCTGAGACAGAGGGAACACGAGGTCAGGAGCTCAAGGCCAACCTGACCAACATGGTGAAATCCTGTCTCTACTAAAAATACAAAAATTAGTTGGGAATGCTGGTGCACACCTGTAGTTCCAGCTACTGGGGAGGCTGAGGCAGGAGAATCACTTGAACCCGAAAGGCACAGGTTGCAGTGAGCTGAGATAGTCACCGCACTCCAGCCTGGCAACAGAGCTAAAAAAAAAAAAAAAAAAAAACTATTAAATATGTTTGTAAGTGAAGCCAGGGTGTAATATTTGGGGATTAATTTGTGTGTATTGTGAATAAAAGTGAAACATATTAAATCAGAAGTATATATATTGATCTGCTAGGTATAGGATCATAATTGTAATGCTCTCTGAATCTTTTGACCTATATCCTTGAAACAAAATGTGACTGGCCAAAATCAATGACAGCTTGAGGATTTTGCTGCTGCCAACATCTGAGATTGACATTACTTCAGAGGATGGGTCCAATTTTGAACAGTGGTAGGCCTTTGGTAAGAGAAGTGGCAAATAAACTGATTTGTTAAATCCTTCCTCTCAGTAGGATGGAAAGGTGCTTCTTTCTTTCCTTCTCTCTTTCTTTCTCTCTTTCTTTCTTTCTCTTTCTTTCTTTCTCTCTCTCTCTTTCTTTTTTTCTCTCCTTCCTTCTTTCTTTCTTTTTTTCTTTCTTTCTTTCTTTCTTTCTTTCTTCTTTCTTTTTTTCCTTTCTTTTTTTTTAATTATAGCTTAAGTTCTGGGATACGTGTGCAGAACATTCAGGTTTGTTACATAGGTAGACACATTCCATGGTGGTTTGCTGCATCCATCAACCCGATCTCTTGAATACAGTACACTGATGGGTCTTGACTCTTTATAAAATTTGCCAGTCTGTGTCTTTTAATTGGGGCATTTAGCCTATTTACATTTAAGTTTAATATTGCTATGTGTGAATTTGGTCCTGTCATTACAATGCTAGCTGGTTATTTTGCCCATTAGTTGATGCAGTTTCTTCATAGTGTTGATAGTCTGTACTATCAATTTTGGTTTCTTTTTGCAGGGACCTGTTGTTTCTTTCCATATTTAGGGCTTCCTTTAGGAGCTTTTTGTATGGCAGGCCTAGTGGTAACAAAGTCCCTTAGCATTTGCTTGTTTGTAAAGGATTTTATTTCTCCTTCACTTATGAAGCTGATTTGGCTGGATACGAAATTCTAGGTTGAAAATTCTTTTCTTTAAGAATGTTGAATATTGACCGTCACTCTCTTCTGTCTTGTAGGGTTTCTGTAGAGAGGTTCACTGTTAGTCTGATGGGCTTTCCTATGTGGGTACCCCAAACTTTCTCTCTGGTTGACCTTAACACATTTTCCTTCATTTCAACCTTGGTAAATATGATGATTATGTGTCTTGGGGTTGCTCTTCTTTAGGTGTATTTTGTGGTGTTTTCTGTATTTCCTGAATTTGAATGTTGGCTTGTATTGCTTGGTTGGGGAAGTTCTCCTGGATAGTATCCTGAAGAGTGTTTCCCAGATTGGTTCCATTCTCCCATCACTTTCAGGCAAACCAATAAAACATAGGTTTGGTCTTTTCACATACTTCCATATTTCTTGGAGGCTTTGCTTGTTCCTTTTCATTCTTTTTTCTCTAATCTTGTCTTCATGCTTTATTTCATTAGGTTGATCTTCAATCTCTGATATCCTTTCTTCCTCTTGAACCATTCAGCTACTGATACTTGTATATGCTTCATGAAGTTCTCATGTTGTGTTTGAGCTCCATCACATCATTTATGTTCTTCTCTAAACTGGTTATTCTAGTTAGCAATTCCCCTAACCTTTTATCAAGGTTCTTGGCTCCCCTGCATTGGGTTAGAACGTGCTCCTTTAGCTCAGAGGAGTTTGTTAATACCCACCTTCTGAAGCCTACTTCTGTCAGTTCATCTAACTCATTCTCAATCCAGTTTTGTTCCCTTGCTGGTGTGGAGTTGTGATCCTTTGGAGTAAAAGAGGCATTCTGGATTTTAAAATTTTCAGCCTTTTTTTACAGGTTTTTCTTCATCTTTGTGAATTTATCTACCTTTGTTTTTTGATGTTGGTGACCTTTGGATGAGTTTTTGTGTGGTCGTCCTTTTTCTTGATGTTGATGCGATGGCTTTCTGTTTGTTAGTTTTCTTCTAATAGGCCCCTCTTCTGCAGGTCTGCTAAGTTTGCTTGGGTTCCACTCCAGACCCTGTTTGCCTGGGTATAACCAGCAGAGGCTGCAGAACAGCAAAGATTGCTGCCTATCCCTTCCACTGGAAGCTTTGTCCCAGAGGGGCACCCACCAGATGCCAGCTGGAGCTCTCCTGTATGAGGTGTCTGTCTACCCCTGCTGGGAGGTGTCTCACTTGAGGAGGCAGTCTCTCCCTTACCAGAACTCAAGTACTGTGCTGGGAGATCCACTGCTCTCTTCAGAGCTTGCAGGAAGGAACGTTTAAGTCTGCCGAAGCTATGCCCACAGCCACCCCTTCCTCTAGGTGCTCTGTCCCAGAGAGATGGGAGTTTTATCTATAAGCTCCTGACTCAGGCTGCTGCCTTTCTTTCAGAGATGCCCTGCCCAGAGGAGAGGGATCTAGAGAGGCTGTCTGGCTACAGTGGCCTTGCTGAGCTGCAGTGGGCAGGGCTGAACTTCCCAGCATCTTTGTTTATACTGTGAGGGGAAAACCACCTACTCAAGCCTCAGTAATGGCAGACGTCCCTCTCCCCACCAAGCTGGAGTAACCCATGTTGACTTCAGACTGCTGTGCTGTCAGTGAGAATTTCAAGCCAGCGGATCTTAGCTTGCTGGGATCCATGGGGGTGGGACCTGCTGAGCAAGAACACTTGGCTCTCTGGCTTCGGCCCCCTTTCTAGGGGATTGAACAGTTCTGTCTCTCTGGCATTTCAGGGCCACTGGGGTATGAAAAAAGAACTCCTGCACCTAGCTTGGTGTCTGTCCAAGTGGCTGCCCAGTTTTGTGCTTCAAACCCAGGGTCCTTGTGGTGCAGGCACCCAAGGGAATCTCCTGGTGTGGGTTGCAAAGATCATGGGAAAAGCATAGTATCTGGGCTGGATAGCTGGATAGCACTGTCCCTCATGGCACAATCCCTTCTTTTGGCTAGGGGAAGGAATTCCCCAATCCCTTGCACTTCCTGGGTGTGGTGTTGCCCCATCCTGCTTCTGCTCACCCTCCATGGGCTGCACCCATTGTCTAATCAGTCCCAGTGAGATGAACTGTGTGCCTAGGTTGGAAATGCAGAAATCACCCACCTTCTGCATTGATCCCACTGGGAGCTGCAGATAGGAGCTGTTCCTATTCAGCCATCTTCTGGACTCTAGGAAATGTGTTCTTTCTTAGCAAAGTACTATTTGCCTATATTGCTGACTATCCATTATTTGTTTCTCTTCATCTTCTACTTTGTAGTTTTGGAGATTTTCAAGGTTTAGCATGGTATTCACAAGTGATGAACATGAGAACTAAAGAACAATTTTACAGTGTTATTTAAATCTTGAAACTTTGATTGCTTATAAATACATCTAAATATAATATATAAGGATCATGTTCTTTATATTTTCTTATAGAACTAGATATCACTTCAAGAGATGGTTAAGATGACAAGTGATAGTAATTTATTCACATAAATTAAACAATTTTTAAATATTTTTCTGTGATAATAATTTTACAAAATTCCCATATGTTGTTTGAACTTGGTTTATTTGAAGTCTGAGTATTGTTTTAAGAAATTTTTGACAGTTATTTTCTAATAATACAAGAGAGAAACTTTGACAAGAAATTAATTTTAAGAAGTTATCTTGGAATTATGGTGATTCAAGGAAAGTATTGATTGACATTAATGTCAATTGATAATAATGTGGTTTTTTTTGTTTGTTTTTTTTTTTTTTGAGACGGAGTTTTGCTCTTGTTACCAAGGCTGGAGTGCAGTGGCATGATCTTGGCTCACCCCAACCTCCGCCTCCTGGGTTCAAGCAATTCTCCTGCCTCAGCCTCCCGAGTAGCTGGGACTACAGGCATGCGCCATCATGCCCATCTAATTTTTGTATTTTTAGTAGAGACGAGGTTTCACCATGTTGACCAGGATGGTCTCAATCTCTTGACCTCATGATGCACCTGCTTCGGTCTCCCAAAGTGCTGGGATTATAGGCATGAGCCACTGTGCCCAGACATGATTGTGAGAACATGATTGTTAGAAAATCATGATAGTTACAATATATTTGGTGGATTTGCTGAATTAAAAACAAGAAAAATAATTTTAAGTAATAGAAATATTTATTTAGTAATTACATGTTTCTATTTTACTATGTATTCAAATATTGTTTATGCATAAAACAACAGATGCTGGAGAGGATATGGAGAAATAGAAACGCTTTTACACTGTTGGTGAGAGTGAAAATTAGTTCAAACATTATGGAAGGCAGTGTGGTGATTCCTCAAGGATCCAGAAATAGAAATATCATTTGACCCAGCAATCCCATACTGGGTATATACCCAAAGGATTATAAAGAATTCTATTATAAAGACACATGCACACGTATGTTTATTGTGTCCACAAAGACTTGGAACTAACTGAAATGCCCATCAATGATAGACTGGAAAAAGAAAAGATGGCACATATACACCATGGAATACTATACAGCCATAAAAAGGATGAGTTCATGTTCTTTGCAGGGACATGGATGAAGCTGGAAACCATCATTCTCAGCAAACTGACAATAACAGAAAACCAAATACCACATGTTCTCAATCATAAGTGGGTGTTGAACAATGAGAACACATTGACACAGAGAGGGTAACATCAGGGCCTGTTGGGGGGAGGGGGGCTAAGTAGTAGGATAAGCAGGGGAGTGAAGGCCTAGGGGAGGGATAACATTAGAGGAAATACCTAATGTAGATGACAGGGTGATGGATGCAGCAAAACACCATGGCCCATGTATACCTATGTAACAAACCTGCACGTTCTGCACATGTACCCCAGAACTTAAAGTATAATAAAAAAATAAATAAATAAATAATAAACTATCAAATAAATTTTTTAAAAGAAAAAAGTACCAAGATATGTGCAATAATTAACTTCTGCTACCTTTGATATTTTGCAAACGTTCAGTGATATCAAAAACTTTCAGTAATGTAAAAAAAAATTATATTATTTGAAATTTTTAGTAAGGTTGTTTTTGTCAAAGTAGGGTGGTGGAGCATATATGATGTAATATTACGGGCTTGATTATAATACTTAGTTAGACCCATATAAGTAAGCCTCCATTTGCACCCTTCACCACCGCTACAAAGATTGGGGGCAAACTAGTCTTATATTTAACTCATTACTCACTTTCTATAGATTACTCAATTTACTCCCCCGCCCCGACCATGCTCTCTATCATTGAAAATCACACTGTTAATCATCTATTTGCTCTATCCAGGTTCCTTAATATTGAGGACTCATATAGTGTGAGACTCTTCAAAATTACTGTACCCTTTCATTAGAACAAATCTTACTATTTATTCTTAATTGCTAATTCCAAAAAAGGTTTTAGTTACAATTTTTGCAAAGACCATCCCTAATCCATTCAATTTGTTCACTTCTCTTGCAACATGATATTATTTTATTTTTGCAACAAATACTTAATTACTATTTTGTTCTCTGTCTTCTCTACAAGATGGTAGGCTTCTAAAGAAAGATATGATATCGAAAATGTTCATCATACTTTTCTGTACACAGTGTAATGTCTGCCTTATGATATCTATGTGTATATTAAATTGATTTGAATGAAAAGTACCTCTGAGTAGCGCCAAGAGTAGAATCATTTCTATGGAAGTTAATCCATGATTTCAGTAAAGCATGAAAAACTATAATGAATGATAATAAAATAAGAAATATGAAAATAATCCAAGAAAAAAAATGTTGCTAAGAGGAAAACCCCAATGTTACAGTCCATATGCTTTTACCAATAAAATCACATCTCCATTCCAGTAAATGTCATTCAAGCATGTTAGCATTATTTTTAAATTTACAAATGCTGTGGGACTACTTTTATGAGGAATACTTTTAAAACTCTCATTGTAACAAGTTTTCAGTTAATTAAATAATGAACGTTTAGACTCAAAAATGACTGCATTGAAAGATAAAAATAGAATATGTCAGAAATTTGTACAATCGTTGTATTTTTCATTGTTTAATCACTCTAATTTATTCTATGTCCTAGCATTTAAACAGTCTTGAGCTTTAGAAAGACATGAGAAAAGTTTCTGCAAGATTTAATTGCTAAGAAAATAAATCATCTACTTCATATTTATTACCTATAAATATATGTTTCTAATTTAGCACATTCTCTAATAAAAACACTCCCTTTTACTTAGAAATGTAAGTTAGTTTACTCTTATGTAGGCTGACATAAGGAAATAAATTAAAATCTCTCTGTAGAAATGGAATGTGGTAACAAGTTAAGTTTATTGTTGCTGCAGTTTATCTTCTTATGAAGGAATTATATCTGATATTCCAGTCATTCTCTCTTTAACATTCATTTGTCATATTTTAAAATGTTTTAAAGCAATCATTAAAGCATCTATGTTGCTTTAACAGAATTTAAATTTATAATAACACTACCCCATTGATACACTGATAGGCTACCTCAAATCAAAACCCCTGTAAAAAATTTAGTAAATGCCAATTCTTCAAGAAGTATTGAAATTAAAAGCCTTACTAATGTTATTGGATTTGTACAATTTAAATCTAATCTAAACTAGTTATATTACACAGGAAAAAAGTTGTATTAAGTGTTCAAAATATCAGTTAAATACCAAATTCATTATTTCAGTGTATTTCTGATCTCTTTTTTTATGCTTTGATGATATGAAATTTGAGTTACTGGACAGGTTGCAGGATCAAAAATTATTTTAAGCTGTATAGAGAACTATATAAGACCTTTATATTTAACCCTGGCCTTCTTAAAACTGTATTTACATTCACGTGCCCATCTCCCGGTTACTGACACAGAAAGCAGATAAACTAGTTGATCAAGAGCAGAATTGCCCTCACAAACATAACAGATGCAGGATGTCTCCTAAAGAGAAATGACAAACTATGAAAATGTCTCTCATTATATTTTTACAGAACTCTGATGCCACCAAACGATTCTTTGAATTTAGGTGGAAAAATTTCAATCACGAAATTATAACAAACTCTGTTCTAAGGAAGGTGCAGAACAAGTATCATTTCTCAATATTCCTTCTTCATCAATAATAAAAAATGCAAGCTTCCAAAATAGTACATGCAATAGACTCTCAAACAAATAATTCACAAAATGTCAAGAATATATGTGTATTTTTTTTCACATACACAATTATATATACCTATGAAACATAAATTTATGGATTACTCAGTATAGCTCATGCTATCTGGGGCTCAAGAAATATTTCTTGAAGAAACGTACAAATAAATGCAAAATATATTCTCTATAAACACTGTATGTATACATGCAGCAGCATTAACACCAACAATAGAATGTAGACTCCAAAATCATACTACCTTAACAAAAATTTACCAAGAAATTTTAATTATTTGAACCTTTAAGTATAAAAATTTATTTCAGTTCAGCAATGAAAGAGTAGATTTACCCATGGGTAAATGGACATATACAGATTTATATTGTATATTATCTATAGACATTAATTTGCATGACATATAAAAATTTTAGCCATTATTTGTTGAATAATGGTATGTCTAGGGCACATAAAATATTCTACTTTTATTATTTATTTATTTTGTGCCATGATTCTTTGAGGCAGATAGTAATTTTATAGATAAATTCACATATTAAATAGATTAAGCAATAAATAGGTTTGTCTTACAGAAGAGGCAGAACTAAAAATCCAGGCATGTCCGTAGCCCAGGGACATGTCCTTAATACATATTTTAACTTGTAATTTTCCATCTTTCCATTAAATTAAGAATTACTTTCATATATAGAAATAAGTATGATAAATACATTGATAGTGAGAGAGCCATGCTTTCCTGCTGAAGTGCCTTCATAGCATTAGCTATTCTAAGAAATTTAGAGCTTAAATAACATATAATATTAGTAGGGAGAAATGAACCATGGTATAAATGCAATGGAGAACGCGCAGTTCCCCCAAATTTCTATTTATAAAATGTATGACATTAGAATTAAAAAGTTTAAAATTATAAAAATTATTAAGATATTTATATAGCCCAACACTCTAAGGTACCTAAAAATAAAATATATCAACATGTAGAGTACATAACATGATTTTATTGTTTTCTTTTGGGGATTAATTTTTCAATAAGGTATAAGATGTGATTTCACTAATTTTATTGTTTTTTATATTGAAGTGATCACATCCCTGTATGATATCATAAAATGAACATAGTTTTGTATTTTACTTTGGCAAGTAATGTTACCTAGGTAAGTTGTGATAATGTTCAGGACAATTTCTTCAAAGAGTATTGTCAATATATTTTATTATATGATAATCGCCTTGTAAATTTGAATGCCCGGATTATTGATTTTCTTAATTTTATTTTGATTTTAGCTTGTGTGAAGGCTACAAAAAATGTGTAAAATGTTTTGATCTTCTTTAAAGAAAGCATTGACTACCAACATTTAAACAGTAGGTAAGATCTAGATGCCTTACAAATTAAAAAGATAACATCTATTGATCATTAAATTTTTTTCAAAATACAATTCAATTTTTCTTTTTGTCTCATTTTTCAACTATATTAATCTTAGAAGATAATTATTAGCAATTTGTCTTTAGCATCAACCCCAATATTTTCTGTGAAGCATGAATGCTTGTTCTGGTAAAATTTCACCTCTGAGCGTCCTCTATATTTTAGACAATACATGGAAGCGTTTTGATTCAGCAGTTAGGAAAAAAACTTCATTTTGCAATAAATATCTATACTGACAACATATACCTCAAGGACAAGTTTCTGATTATATGAAATAATTATTCTTTGATTTTCCTAAAGACAAAAGGAGAATGAAAGAAGACATTCAAAATTATTTTTCACCTTAATGTCTTGCACTGGCATTTTTCTATCATTTCTTCAGGCATATTTTCTTTCACAATTGAGACTGGCTTTGTTTCCTTTGTCCCCTTTTAAGGATTTTAAAACTGTTTAGCTGCATATTTTATTACAGAAAATTTAAACACAAGTGGAGTAAATTAAATAAGATAAATTCCTGTGTATTCTGCCCCCAGTTGAAAATTGTATCGACATTCTACCATTCATCTCTGATATGGTTTGGCTGTGTCCCCACCCAAATCTCAAATTTTAGCTTCTATAATTAGCACATGTAGTGGGAAAGATGGGGTTGGAGGTAATTGAATCATGAGGGCAGGTCTCTCCTGTGCACTTTTCATGAGAGTGAATAAGTTTCACAAAATCTGATGGCTTTATAAAAGGGAGATCCCCTGCAAATGCTCTCTCGCTCTTAACTGCCACCATGTAACATATGCCTTTCCTCTTCATTTGCCTTCAGTTATTATTGTGAGGCCTCTGAAGCCATGTGAAGCTGTGAGTCAATTAAACCTCTTTCCTTTATGAAATTACACAGTCTTGGGTATATCTTTATTGGCAGTGTGAGAACAGACTAATATAATCCCACTCCCTAACATGGCAGTGATGATAAGGATGATGATGCTTATGATGATGATGATTATCAAAGCAATTTTTTGAGGTAGCATTTACATATGTTTAAATATACTGATATTAAATGTACAATTTTGTAGAATGAATTATCTTCCCCATTAAAGGCACACTTCTGTTTATCTGTCTTCCCAGAAATTTCCTTTGTATCTCTTCCCAGAAAATTTAGCCTTCTGAGGCAAACACCCTTCTAATTGTTTCAAATCAAATTATTATTGCCTGTCCTGGGACTTCACATAAATGGAATTATACAGTATGTATTCTTTAGTGTCTGTTTGTTTTCACATATCATTTTGTTTATGAGATTAATCTATGTTTATGTGTGTATCAGTACTTAATTCCTTGTTATTAATGAGTGGTATTTCGTTCTATAAATATACAGAGTGTATTTATTTTTTCTTCTGTTGGTATTTGGGATGTTTCCGGTTTGAGGCTGTATATAAAACTGTTACAAACATTCCTGAAAAAAAGTCTTTTTATGAAAATATGTTTTTATTTCTTCTTATAGCAACACAAAAGTGGAATTGTTGGGTCAAAAAATAGGTGTATGTGGAACTTATTATCAAACTGCCAAACCTATTTTTAAAAAGATTAGGTTATTTTCTTCTTAATGTGTGAGATACGGTTCCTACAAATTTTCATTATCATTTATTGTTGTTAGTCTTTGTACTTTTAGCCATTCTGATAAAATTTATAATCAGTGGTATTTCATTGTGATTGTAACTAGAATTTTCTTAACTTTTTCTTGTGCGTTTTGGCCATTTTTATCTTCCTATAGATTAAGTTCATTTCTATTTATTTATTTTTATTATACTATCATTGATTAAAGGAATTTTTAATATGTATCCAGGATACAAGTCATTTGCAAAATGTTTCACAAACATTTTCTTTCAGTTTTTACCTAGCTTATTCAATTATCTCTTCATACATGTCTTTTGATGACTAGACATTTTAAGTTTTAAAAATCTAATTTATTTTATTTTTTATGCTTCTGTGTCCTGTACAAGAAATCTTCACTAAGAAATAATCTACACTTCCTTTTAAGAGTTTTTATAATCTTAATTTTTAAAAATATGTGTAATTTATTTCAAAGTAATTTTTGCATACAGTAGAAGATAATGCTCATTTTATTCATATTGATATTCAGTGTTGAAGTTCTATTTATTTAAATGACTGTTTTTCCCCTTGTATTGCTTTGGTGTCTTTATTAGCAACCAACTGACCACGTAATTGTGGTTTTACTTCTGTAATATTTATTCTGACACTGATAATGCTATAATTATGTCAATAGCATACAGTCTTTTCTTTATCGTATATATTTGAGTTGTATAACATGATGTTTTGACATACATATACAGAGAGAAAGATTATTACTACAGTCAAACAACTTAACATATCCATCATCTTACATAGTTACTTTTTGTGTGGAAAGGAGCACCTAAAATCTACTCTCTTAAAAATTTTCAGTATACAAAATAATATTATTAACTATATAACATTATAGTTAACCATATATGTCATATAATGATATAGTACTATTAACTATAGTCTTTATCAGATTTCTAGATTCATCCTACACAACTTTAGTTTGTAATCTGTCACTTACATTTCAAAAAGACCACCAGGAAGACCCAGTGAAGAAAGGGTAGTCTCTTTAATAAACAATGTTGGGCAAACTGGATATTCACATGCAAAAGAATAAATGTCTTACATCACACACAATCATAAATTTAAAATAGATTATAGATCTAAATGTAAGACCTGAAACCATGAAACTTCCAGAAGAAAACAGGGAATAAGCTCCTTGATATTGGCTTTGACAATGAATTTTTGAATATCACACCAGAAGTTCAGGTGACAAATGTAAAACTAAACTAGTGGGACCTACGTTAAACAAAAAAGCTTCAGCACAGCAAAGGAAACAATTAACAAAATGGAAAGGTGGCTCAGAATGGAAGAAAATATCTGATAAGGGGTTAATAGCCAAAATAGCAAACTAACAAAACTCACAAAACAATAGCAAAAGGTCAAATAACCCAAATCAAAAATGGACAAAAGATCTAAATAGATATTTTTCCAAAGAAGGCATAGAAATGGTCAACAAGTGTATATGAAAAGGTGCTCAACATCACTAGATCATCGGGCACATGCAAATCAAACCCATAATGAGATGTCATCTCACTCTTGTTAAGACGGCTATCATCAAAAAGAGAACAAAAGAACATATTGGTGAGGGTGTGGAGAAAATAAAACTCTTATACGCTGTTGGTTAAAAAATGTAAATTATTAGTACAAACTTCATGGAAAACACTATGGAGGTTTCCTCAAAAAATTAAAAATAGAACTACCATATGAACCAGCAATACCTCTGCTCGGTATATATCCAAAGAATATTCACTATCTAGTGGAATATTATTTAGCCTTTAAAAATCAGCTATTGCCATTTGTGACAACATGAATAAATCTGAAGAACATTATGCTAAGAGAAATAAGCCGCACATAAAGAAAAATGTCATGTGATCTCACTTATATATGGAATATAAAAAATGTCAACTGCAAAAAAAAAGAGTAAGAATGGTGGTCAGCAGGGGTAGAGAGGGGGAAGAAACAGGGAGAGGTAGGTCAAAGGACACAAACTTGCAGTTCCATAGGATAAATAGCATCTTGTCTTGATTACTCAATTTATTATTGAGTCTTCAAGAAGTGTGAGTCCTCCAGGTTTGTTCTTTTTCACGATCAATTTTGCTATTCTAACCCCTTGTCATTTCAAAAAAAAAATTTAAAGCAATTTATCAATTTCTACATTTATGTTGTTTATGGTAGATATTACTTGAATCAATAAATTAATTTGGAAAGGACTTCTATCTGAAATATATTGGGTCTTGCCCACCATGAAAATGGCATATTTTTCTCTACATTTAGATGTTTTTCACTGGCTTCAGAAATACTTTATAAATTTTGATTTAAAAGTTTTCACAATTTATATTGTATTTATTTCTCAGTAGGTTGTAAATTTGATGTTATTACATTTTTTCATGTTCCAGTTGTTTACCTCCAGTATATAGAAATACAATTATTTTGTACATTCACTTTGTATCTTGAGACCTTGCTAAACTTATTTATAAAATCTAAAAATTGTAGCTGATGCTATATAATTACCGTGTATCAATCTTCTAATATGTGATAGAGATAATTTCATTTCTTTTAAATTATTATGTTTCTCATTACTTTTATTTTTTATTATTCTTTGCTTGCCTGGATGGGTTATTCAGTAGCACATTCAATAGAAATTGTCAGAGGAGACATCCTTGACCTGCCCCTGATCTTATGGTGACCAAATTCAGTTTTCATCACTGAAGTAGGATGAGGTCTGGAAGTAACATTTCTTAGTTTTAGAAAGTTTTTTCTTATTTAGCTATAAGTTTCTGTGAGAGTGCTGAATTATGTCAAATGCTTTTTCTGCATTTATTGAATACTCGTATGGTTTTTCTACTTTATTTTGTTAATGTGGTGAATTGCATTGAATGATTTTGGAATATAAAACATCCTTTTATTCTGGAATGAATTCTACTTGATCTTGGTGTTTCATCTGTTTTCATATATTCCTGGATTATTTGCTTTAAAATATTTTGCTTAGGAATTTAGAATCTGTATTCATGAGAGATCTATACATAATTTTCTTCCCTTGTGATGTTTTTGTGAGCTTTTGCTATCAGGATAATGCTGGCCTAATAAAATGAATTGGAAAACCTCTCTCCTCTATTTTCAGTCAGATTTTGCATAAAATTGAAAAATTGTTACAGTAGTTCCCCTTTATCAGCAGGGAATACACTTCAACCCCCAGTATGCAAGAAACCATCCATGGTACTGAACCCAATTGCTACTGATTAGAACACATTTCCGTTCATGTCTTCCACTCACAAATTTAATATCTTTCCTATCTTAACTAAGTATTTATCATGGACAGCAGCCAGAACTTTTGCAGTTTAAGGTAGGACAGCAGAACTAGCATAAATTTCTTTTTCTTCCTCGCAATTCCACAAAGAGATTTGTTCTTGCCATAGACCTTAGCAAATTCAGTATATCACCACTTTTTTTTCTTTCCTTAAGTTAAGAACTTGCACCTTTTTACTTAAAAGAAGCAATTTACGCTTTCTTTTTTGGCAATTTGGATTACCAGCATCACTACTCTTGCTCTTCGGCACCGTTACGAAGTGAAATAAATATTACTTGAACACAAGTACTGTGATAAAATGACAGTAGATCTGATAACAAGAAGGCTAAGTGACTAACAGGCAAGCAACATACACACCATAGAGACACTGAAAAAAAGGAAGATTCACATCCCAGGTGGAAGGGAAATGTACAGCATAAAATTTCATCCCACTACTCAGAACAATGGGCAAACTTACGTGATAGGCTGGGTAACTGAAACTCAGGAAAGTGAAAAAATGCTTAAGAGAATTTACTGGTGTACACACCTGTGCCTAGAGTTTCACAATAAAAAGGTTGATAATAGTTAATTCAATTCATGTGATAGATATAAAGGTATTGGTATTTTAATGTTTGATCAAGGAATTTGAGTTACTCAAAATATTGCCTTATATGATTTTAACACATGTATAATTTTTAATCTATCAAAAATTTCTGGGGGAAAGAGTGGAGGCGCGAGCTGCTCCCGGTGGGCTCCCTTCCCCCTTCGGCGACCCCCGCTCTGACCGACTGGTCCCCGAAACGGTGGCGGCGGTTTGTGGTCGTTAGTCCCCGGGATTTAGGACCAACATTTGGAGACCCGACGGGGAACTGTAACAGGGAATGAAGAAAATACTGATGGAACAAACGGATGCAGTAAAGTTCGAACTGGTACTCAGAATGAAGCAGCATTACTTGCTTTGATGGAAAAGACTGGTTTTGTGGTTTTCTTCTAATTCCTAAGTGGGCAATAGAACCCAATCATTTAAGTTAATTTTTTGCATAATTTTGCAAATAGCATTTCACAGATATTAAAGCACTTGAAGACAATGGTTATAGTAGATTTGATTACCAAGGATCACTGTCTGTATTGGAGATTAGAACAATTATATGACCAGAAGCATCCGACCATTATGTAGAAAGAAATGATGAGACAAAAAGATTAAGATACAAATTTTGTGCAGTATTAAAGAAAAAGCAGTCTACCATTGTGGCCCTTGAAAATAACTGTAGATATTTTCGTTGTTAGACACAAATTATAATTTTGCTGTTAATGTATTTAAGGATTTTATAGTTATACTTTGTGTTTTGGTATTTTTTGTATTGTTATTTTAATAATAAGTGTTACGGGTTTTTATTGTTGAAATCATGTGTTAATTTTTGTACTTGAATTCAATTTTTGACATTAAATATATGATGCTTCTAAAATTTTTAATAAAAAAAATTCTGATATTGATAATTTATATTTTCTCTGTATTTTTTCTTGACAGTCTTACTGGAAGTTTATCAGTTTTATACAACTTCAAAAACTCAGCATTTGGTTATGTCAATTTTCTCTGTTTTCTTTTCTTCTTCTATATCTATGGATTCTTTTTTGTCTCCCATACATCTGCTTTAAGTCCTTGAGCATATTTATAATATGTTAAACAGTTGTTTTAATGTCCTTGTTTGCTACTTCCATTTCTTTGTCCTTTTTTGCATCTGTTCTATTAACTGATATTTTTCCCTGATTATAAACCACATTTTCCTACTTCTTTCCACATCTAGATATTGTGAGGTTTGCATGTGAAACATTATTAATTTTATATTATTATTTTTAGATTTATTTTCTTCCTTTGAAGTGTGTTGGATGCTGTTTTAAGTCACTTACAGAGCCTCTTGATTTTTTTGAGGTTGGTTTCAACACTTTTTAAGGGTGGATCTAGATTAGTCTTTTTCTAGCACTGGTTTAGCCCCATGACTAATACCCTGAGAACCAGTTTCATATTGTACAAACTGTGTAGTTGTATAAGGGCCTAAACGATGAGAGGCTCTGCACTTGGCTTAATCCTCTACTATCAGTGTCTTGAAATCCTTAAATAACTTTACATCAAATTTGTGTTTTATGTAATCCTATCTTTTTGGTTGCTGTTTACAGCGGGAGAGAGCCCTTCCTAACACTGGGTTCTCCAGCAAAATAGGAGAAATTGGATAAATAGTGATATATACATAGATGGAGATTTATTATGAGGTATTGACTCATGCATTTATGCAGGATGAGACACCCCAAAATCTGCTGTCTGCAAGCTAGAGGCCCAGAAAAGCTTTTCATATAGTTCAGTTAAAGCACAAATGCTTGAGAGCCAGGAGAGCCAATGTCTTAGGACAAAAGAAAATGAGTACCCCAGCTCAAGAAGAGAGTTTACTCGCTCCTCTATTCAGGCCTTTGATGGATTGAATGATACCTGTCCATGTCAGTGAGAGGAGTCTTCTTTACTCAGTCAGCTGATCAAAATGCTAATCTCTTCTACAGACACCCTCACAGATGCACTCAAAAATAATATTTTAGCATCTATCTGGGCATCTCTTAGTCCAGTTAAGCTGATACACAAAATTAACCATCACAGTCCCATAAGGAGTCATAGAACTCCTTCATATGAAAGAGCAGAAATAAGTAAGATAACATGAATAGATTGAAGGTTATTTTTGAAATGCAAATATACATTTTAAAATTAGAAAATAGAAATTATATATTTTACTTGTTTAATACTGCTGAATTTTGAAACTGAAAATTTCTACCTTTTTTTGCACAAAATTGTTATTGTCAGCTCTTTCATTCCTTGATGAAATTTTTGTATAAGTTTTAGATATTTAAAATTATAAGTGGTATTTAATATTATTCAGTTTATTACAGGAAATAAAATTACATATTTACAGAACACATATTTTCTGTTATATGTGTTATATATTATTTAATTTATATTAGTACAAAAGCACTAATTATAAACAGATGCAAACACCTGTAAGATACCTAGACCTATCCTGTAGATATTTGTAAATTTCTGGTATTCAAACATTGCCCAATAACTTTCATTTGAAGCTCTGCACACATATTGAGTAGTAATAGTGAAATGTGAATTGAATAATGTTATACTATTTACATACAATTAAAAATGAAAATTTTTTTAAAAATTATCCTACGAGGCCAGCACTTTGGAAATATAATTCAGACTAACATTTTAGGTTTAGGAACTAGTTTCACATAGAAAACTATTCCACTTTATTCTTTTTCAGTATTGTTTCCCAAAAGCACAGCTTCCATAGAAATGAACTTATGAGTCTCCTTGCAGATAAATTTCCCAAACAAAGGAATGGCTGGGCCAAAATGCCAATAGTGTTGAAATTGAGAACTTCTGCCACGGTGTAAGTTATCCTATGGATTAAAAAGGTCAGAATCTCAGAACAGATTTATCACGAAAGACCTGTTCACCAATTCACTGACTCTATGCACTAGAGGGGTTCAGAGGAGACTCTCTTTACTACAGCTGTGAGAAATATATTTGCTAGAGGAAATCCAGTATCCTTGAAAAGCTATGTGGTAGCTATTTATTTTCTGTATAGCAGAAATGACCAGGGGAACTGCTGTTATCAGAATAGCCTTCCTGAATTCAGTGGGGACGATGAGAATCCATAGCGGCAGTGACCAAACACAAACAGTAACACTTAATTGCCAAAGAAAGATGGTTACCGTCATGGCCAAAATAATTGAAGCCAGCATTGTAATATTTTGGCCTGCCTAAATTTTGGCCAATTTAGGCTAATTAATCTTAATGTTTCTAGAGCTTAACTAGATGGAAAATCTAATAAAGTCTTATTTAATTTATATTAGTACAAAAGCGCTAGGTCTGGTGAATAGAAGTCTGACTTGTGTCACCCCACTAGAAAGTACATTTTTAAACTAATTCAGTTAGGAGTTTATAGCCAAAAGCCTTTAAATAAAAAGGAGCCAACATTCTCTTGAGGATATACTGCTCCAATGTTAAAAATAAAATAAAATAAAATAAAATAAAATCCCAAAACTTAAAATTTTCCTCTTTTGTTCTCCCAAGCTCACTAAGGTAGCTGTGCATCAGAGAGACGGAATAACCAAAATTTTCAGTTCCTTGGTCATATCCTCTAGACTGACACTAACTCCTGGAGACTCAAAACACTTCTGTGGTTCAATAGTCAGAACAGGGGTATATGGAGGTCAAGTAATGAGCAGAATTTTGGTTTAATAAGCCAAATATAGTTTTTAAACCATTGTGTTGATATTTCCTCTACTTCAGAATGCATAATTGGAATAGACAGACTCAAGCCCTAATAGAATTCCCATGTTGGCTTCCTGACCATGAAAGGTCAAATGGAGGCACCAGAACTGCTTCTACATAACAAATATTAAACCAATAGCAACACCAGATTCCTTGAGAGATTTCAATTACTGGTGTCACATCTGGAGTGATGGTAAAACACAGAGAGAAGTTCCTACCTCAAACAGTCTAGAATTCTCTGAAACCCTTCTTACATGGGATACCATAAATGAAAACTTAGATTTCTCAGTTCTAGAATCATGGCCTCTGAGGTTTTCTTGAAAGTAGCACTTTTGATAATACAGTGAATTAAACATGCCCATGCAACTACACAATGTATTACCCACACCCACACTGTCAAAGACCCTGTCAGGGAAACAGAAGTGGAGAGCTCAGTAACTATGAGGTGATACTAAATAGATTCAAGCTAACCTTCTACTGTATGGTTGACATTCTTTTCCTTGATCAAAATTATAAACCCCTCCAAAACATAATTTTCCCCCAAAAGCAGAGTAAATTAGACTAAAGCTAGTTCATCTTCCAATTTCAGTTTAGTTTCATTTACATGTTCTTGCTCATAGTAATGGTGTTACCATGGGATACCCCGTCATTGTCCCAGTTAAAATGGGGAATGAAGAGTGTAACTTCAGTTCTTCTTTTAGTTCCATTTACTCAATTTTCCGTCATGCTCTTCACTCATTTTAATATTACATTTTCTTAGAAAAACTCTCATTCCTCCTAGATATTTAAATTTGCATGTGTGTATAAATAGCTACACATGAAACGTTCTTGTTAGTTTGATATACTTTTTGTCTGTGGGCATATTTTCTTTCTTGCTCTTAAAATTATTTGCCTGTTTCTCTTACTTGTTTGAGGATGAGATTTACCACAGGTATTAAAGTTATTGATTTCCTTCTTAATATATTTTGGCCCCATCCTATATAAATTTTGATATGCATTATTGTCCTTGTCACTCATTTCCAAATACATTTTTTAATTTCCAAAATATATTTTTACTTAATTTAATTTTATTTCAGCCTTTTGTTGCTTTGCTCTCCTCTACATGTAGGAAAATATCCCTTCCTTATTCTTAACGTTTATGATATTTCCTCTTCTCTGTGATCAAAGTTTTCACAAATTCCACTGAAGCAGGTAGGGGTGTGAATATTTTGTTGTTTTGTGTTGTTTACATTTATATTCCATTAGTTCTGTTTGTAGATTAATTTCTTATGTCTCTATTTGGTTGCTATTACTGTTTTCTTTTTTCTAATCTTGAATTGAAATCATTTGATTTGTGTTTTAATTTTTTGCATAATTATAGGAGGTGATTGAGCCTGTGGTCTCAGATTATTGCTTAGGATAAATGCTACAGGTTTCTAGATATATCATATTTTCCGTTTTGAGTTAATGTTTGCCAAAAAGAATTATAAAAGTTTTCATAATTCTCAAATCATTTATATATCTTTGATTATCTTAGATTTAAAATTTCTAACACATGATCTCTTCCAATATCACTTTTAAAGGAATAGAGTGCAAAGAAGTTAGTTTGCTAAATGTCATGCAGCTAGCTACTGCCAAAACTTTCATTTTTTTTTTCCACCTAACTGCAGGGTATTTTTCTGTTTCTTACAGCACCTATTCTTAATAGTTATGTTGTGCCTTCTTTTAATTTTCTTACTTAAATGCCTATTTTATGAATACTCTCTCCCAGATATTATATTACAATTGTCTCTCGTGAGATCAATTTTGAGGTAGTTGATACTTTTAAAAAGTTATTTCCTGCACAGTCATAGACACACACCCACATTCAATCATAGCGGATTCAACCCAAGACAACCAAGGCTTTACCAAAAATAAATCTATTTGCTTAAAAATAAACAAACAAGCAATGAATCCTTCCTTCAGATTTTATTTCCTCATAGCTATTTAATAGCTATGAGTGTTAACAAAGATCCACTATTAAATGTCAAGATAATTAGTTTTCGTAGCTTCCTAAGTATGGTCAGAATAAAATAATAAATTCAGTATAATTTTAAGGGGTCATAAAAAATTAAGCCTTTAATGACACATACCTTAAAATCATCTAATATCCTCAAAATTACAAATATTATCTTGCTTTCCTTAATAAAGGAGAAAAAATTTATAAGGAGAATAAGTATATTTCCATTCAGCATTTTTCTAAATCGTAGTTGAATTGTGTCATTCTTATTTTTATGTTTCTTCCTAGTATACGTAATCATGGATAATTCAACCACACTAGTAATATGTCTATTTTAAACAGTTATTAATATCAGGAGAAATAATTGTGCCCTTTAGAGGGAACAAACCAATCTATTTCCAGCATATGGTATCATATTTTGAAAAGACGAAGATGCAGCTTTGACATAAGAATAGAGAAACATGAGATAACCACTTCTTTCACAAAATCTATTCAATTCCAAAAAAAAAGTGTTCTTTCTTTTGGAGCAGAAAGAAAAATATCCTATAAAACTACCAGTCATGTTAAATCATAATTATTTATGTAAATCATAGTCATCTTAACTTAAAAGTGATTTTTTGTTGTTGTTATTTTATAGAACAGAATCAAGTTCATTACATGAGAAAGGCCCAGAGTCAAAAGTGACCAGAGGTACGAAGGACATTGCTGTCAGGGACTCTCAGAACTCCTAGGCCCCAGAGGGCAGATTGCCACAGGCCTAAAGAGGCACACTAGTGGGGAAGGGCAATGGCTGAAAACCATACTGGCCTTTTTCAACCATTTTGCTGAGGGCTTACTACATTTCTCAACCCTACTTGTATAGTACAATCACCTGGAAAGCTTTCTAAAAAGTGCCAATAATTCTGTTGCAGCTCAGACCAATTAAATCGAGCTTTTGGAAGTGAAGTTCAGTCATCAGCATTTTTCAAAGCTCCTCTGACAAATGTAAAGTGAAGTTTGGTTGAAGAACTCTGGAGCTGAATTCTGGTCACATTGCTCTCAGAGATTTGTCCTTGAGAGATTTAGGAGCAACGATTGACAGTGGCTCCTAGAGAATCTGAAGATTTTTACCTTCTCATTTCTTTAGATCACGATTGGCTTGCCTCTCAAAGAAGTAAACTTTGACTCGGAGCTGCCATTTTGGGCTCTTTTAATTGTTCTAATTTGAACTTGGCTTTCATCTTTCAAATATTTCATCTGTCTGCACAATCGTGCATTTTACTCCTTTAAAAAACAGAAGATCCATTTTCAGCATATACTTTTACCATCCAACTTCCTGAGTCTAGTTTTCTGTGTTTTCCTGAAACGAAAACTAAAAAGAGAGTACTACCATATCTCTGAATCCACTAGTTAGAAAAGCTATGGACCAATAATGAACACAGCAGAGCAGCTGACATAGAATGCTACCTAATGTTTGGTTTACAATACAGTGGGAGTCCAGCCAGTCAAGCATGGACCAATGTCAAGGCATCTGGTCACGCACAAAGATTCTGCAAGTAGATGTTTGGTAGCAAGTATACAGGTCTTGATCTACTTACGACCTATGCAACTTACGACCATTCGACTTTACGACCGCAATCGCTAGCCACGACTTCTCCACATCTGGCAGCGCAAACGTTGCCCAGCTGGGCATACGACAGTGCGAACCAGCTTCCGGCAGCACTACCAAGAAAGAAAATTATGATATATAACAATAATGAAAGAAAATTATGATAAAATATGACTTAAAGATTTTTATAACATCATTTCACAGCACTGTACATATAGCCTACTCAACTTATGACCACATCATGTTACGACTGGTCTGTCAGAACAATCGTGGTCGTAAGTCGAGCACTAGCTATATAAGATAATAGGATGAGATCTAGCAGCAAAAGACCACAAGGATATGGAATAAAAAGCTGGGAGATTCAGTGTAGTGTCTGGAATTCCAAATAGAGAGAAAATTGATTATAGAAATAGTGTGCATGCGTAGCAAATGTCAAGCTATCAGGGCTACACAAAACAAATGCTGGGTCCCAGGAATTCCTTTCAGCAGAGAAGGATTAACAAAAGAGGCCTTTAGAGTAATCAAGGAGATGTTGGGTGTAGCAGCCATGTTAATGAGAATAAGGTATTGTCTCAGTGAAAGAATCCAAAATTGGCACAAAACCTAGAGGAGGAAGAATTCCACTACAAAAATCACCTTGACCTTTTTCTAGGTTTCAACATATATGGATCAGAATATTCTAGAACCTAGCAGTGCAATCCCTGGAACCCAGATATCTGAGTTTGCTTACTAGAGCTGCTAGTTTGGGTAATTTAAATAATCTTTGACTTATTCCTTTTCTGTAAAATGGAGGAAGTAGCAGACCTGCTTTGTTATTTTTACATAACTGAAGTTTCAAAACTTAAGAATGTCTGCAAACTTCAGTGGTATAAAGACAGGGAGTCCAATCTCT
This sequence comes from Sapajus apella, assembly GCF_009761245.1. NCBI lineage: Eukaryota > Metazoa > Chordata > Mammalia > Primates > Cebidae > Sapajus > Sapajus apella. Next base: position 40,039,915 of record NW_022436948.1, read on the forward strand.
AGTACCCTGAACATGTCTCTAAGTCTGTTTTCTCATTAAGGACTGAAAAATAAATAAGAAATATTTAAAAATTGGTACCAAGTTTGAGAATCAAAAAGAAATTGCCCACTTCAAGATCCTAAAACATTAAAGACACTTTTAGTTTCTGTCATTCTTTTAGCTGTAGGCAGGTATGTAGGGAGTATATTTGCACATCAAATTATTCCATGGAGAAAAAAATATATATTATAGGCTTAGCCCTTAATATTTAACTTATTTATTGATTTGTATATATATTGGAGCAAATATATAGAGAATATTTTAGATGGAAAAAGAATTCATTATCATCTTGTTTCACAAAAACCAAAAAAAGAAAAATGAAAAATTTTTAATTCTAGTCCAGGCTCTACAACTACCTGCTATGGGACTGAACAAGTCATAGCCTCTGTCTTTGAAATTCAGTTTCCACATTGGTGATAGTAAGAGGGAGGCGATGTCTTATGCTAGAGCTCCATGATCCTGACCAAGTCCAAAGTTTCATTTCTTTCTTTTTTTTTTTTGTTAAGGGATTTTTTTTATTTATTCATTTATTATTTTTAAAATTATACTCTAAGTTCTGGGGTACATGTGCAGAACATGCAGGTTTGTTACTTAGGTATACATGTGCCATGATGGTTTGCTGCATCCATCAACCCATCATCTACATTAGGTATTTCTCCTAATACTATCCCTCCCCTACCCCACTGAAACCCCCCAACAGGGCTCGGTGTGTGATGTTCCCCTTGCCGTGTCCATGTTTTCTCAGTGTTCAACTTCCACTTATGAGTGAGAACATGTGGTGTGTGGCTTTCTGTTCTTGTGTTAGTTTGCTGAAAATGATGCTTTCCAGCTTCATCTATATCCCTGCAAAGGACATGAACTTATCCTTTTTTATGGCTGCATAGTATTATATCAATAAATTATAATTTATTCAAAAATATAATTTTTACAACTTCTTTATTATTTGAAACGTGGGAGAATCTGTCCATTATGAAAACAAATTCTACTGTTTGTCCATCAGTCACACTTAGAGATCAGAGCTAGATTCAGAACATCCTTTTCTTCTAGATCAAATGGCCTATTTCACCCTGTTTGGATGTGTTTAGGTGAGGAATTGTCATCCACTCCTCACAGGCACAGTGGCTTTTTTCCCTGAAAAAATCCAGGCATATAGCAGTACAATCTTCACACTCCACGTTCTCAGAAAGCCAAGTTCATCTGATGAACATCCCCTCCCTTTGCCTCCTTCCCAAGTGTTCTTAGTCTACACCTCCCACCACCACTCCATGGGTTTCTAGTTGGTGGCCTGAAAGATAAGGAAAAGGGGCATGGGCCATATTCACCAGCCTGGCTTCAGGTTCAGTATCTACAGAATTACCCTGATCTGATCACTGTACTCAGTAAGATAACCCATGCAATACCCTAAGCCCAGCACCTTTTTAAGTATGAGCTCCTATTAATATCATCAGTGTAATTTCCCCAATAACTTTCCATCAATTTTTTTCTAATGATTCATCCATCAGTATTAGCATCCACATACTACTTTGATAACTACTGAAATTATCCACTCTATGGGAGACAGTGTCAATCTGAGTTTTTGGTTATTGCAATATGGCAAAATGGTGTATCTCCTGTTCCTTAGATTTTGACAGAATATCGCTTGACTCAAAGAACTACGTTCTATTTTTTTCTATCAAGTACTGCTGACTTATAAAAAAAGTACATTTTCCCAAAATACAGCAATTGATAATTGATGGCAATTATGTGCTAGTTGTATCTTTAGAAAAATTATAAATGATGTATAGAAATTATATAACTTATTTTGATAACTATAGGAAATATTTTAAAGCACTTACTTCTGTTGTATGTTATAATTAGTTAGAAAAATTAAAGAAAAGGATTAATAAGGAAGAAAGAGAAGGAGATTAAATTAAAAATGAAGTGTGGGTGATTAAAAGCAAAAGAGAGTAAAGAAAATGAGAGAAGAGAAATAATCAGAAGACTGGAAGGGAAAAGAGATAGAGATAGAAGTCCATTGACAGCAGAGGAAACATATTCTAAAAGAGAAAAATGAACACTACTGCCAGAAAATAATGGAATGCCACCAGGTGCTCAAATCAGGGCAGGATTATAGATACAAGACGAGCTACTGATTTTCTTGCCCTGATCCATCAAAGAAGTCTAATTTCCCGGTCATGGAACCCAGCAACATCCCCTGACTCTAAGCCCTATTCTTTCAGTTCCCAGCTCTTGGAACGCCCTTATTCCCAGCTGCCAGTTTTGTCAAACTTGTTCATACGCCATCCACTGATGATGATTTGTCTAGCACAAGGCCACACTGACCCTCTCTTTTATCTGTTGTAACCCCAAGTATTGTGACACTGTAAACCACTCCACTGTCTCTGCCACCACTCAGTTTATAAAATTGACTTTAGAGAATGTTATGCTATCATTTCCTCTTTCTGATCTAAGTGACCTGCTGAGAGCAGCAGGCCCCGATTGGGACCTTTCTATAATGAATGAATTCTTGATCATATGGGTCATCCTTGATGACTGGTTCTTAGTTTCCGAAAATTACTTACGGTACTAGAATAGAGTTCTAAGGCATTTGCATTGCACAGACTGGAAATGAGATTGCTGGAAGGAGAAAGTGTGGAGAGTAAGCATAGACCTTGTCAACTTTTTATTTTCCCAAGTAAGATAGTTTCTTTTGAAGAATGTAAATTTGTCATTTAACCCTCCTGTTTAAGACCTTTCCTTTTAACAAGCTTCATAGGCCTTGTAGGATCTGGTCCCTAGCTGGCCTCCCAGACCATCTCAATCCATATCCCTCTTTGTTATCTGCAAATCTGATCTGTGCACACACGGAGGCCTCCACAGAAAGATATTCCTTTCTCCTTTTGCCTAGCTAACTCTTACACATTCTCCAGGGCTCAGTTTAGATACTACTTCTTTATTGAGCTCAAATATCATCTCTACCTAGTCATCACCTCATTCCTCCCCAGATTAGACAGGCTGCCTCTGTTACACGTTCTGATAGCACAAACTACTCTTCCTTCACAGCATTTAGCACAATATGATATGTGTATGCATGTGCGTGATGAATTATTTGATAAATATGTTTCTGACTTTATGAGCTCTACCAAGAAATAAATCAAAGCTGATAGTGTCATTGTTGTATTCCTTTTGTCTTTTATCTTGGGAATCATTTAAATATGGTAAGTACTAAGAATAGCAGTTGTGAAATGATTGGATTAGTTGTTGGCTAAAGAAAAAGAAAATAAGCTTTCAAAGAATTAAAGTTAGTTTTATTTAAAAGTCTTATTTAGAACTATAGACTGAGGCCTATAACCCAGAAGGGGTCTTATAGAGAGGTTTTGTCAGACTGTTCTGACACAATATTTTAGCCCACTGTTTATGTATAGAGAGTGGGCGTTTAGAAAATGTAAAATCATATCAGCCTTGTTTAGAAGTTATGTTAAAGTTGAATTACAACAGAATTGGGATGGAAGAGTATGCTTGGTTAAAGGTTACAGAAGCATAATCACTAATACCTTCCGACAGACATCTTATGTGTAGGAAGAAACAAAAACACAGGTCATTTATCTTTTAAGGAGTATAGTCACTCAAGCAAGAGATGTCAGGAGCCTTGTGTTCTATTCCATTTTGTCTTCAAAGTATCTTTCTGGCGAGTTGTACATAGTCACAGAAGCAGGGATTTGTGAAATTATGTTGGTAAGCAGAAATGAGCAAACATGGCTTCTTATGTTTCCTACTTTATCACACAAGTTTTTCCTTTTTGGTCAAAAATTAACCATCTGGTTATATTTATAAGACCAACATTTGTCTCAGGTAGCTAAGAAGACTCGCTTTTTGGCAAGATTGGTAATAGTTAGTTGTACTTGTAAGGAATGAGTATTGGGCCCAATGTGTATATTTATCTATTTATTGAAAAATATGTTTTGGAGTGTATCTATTTTTTAATTAATCTCTTTTTTTAGATGTTTTCTTAATTTTCTACCTAATTTAACACCTTAACCTATAAGAATACTGTAGATTATATACAGCAGTATATCTTTAAAATTATCCAAGTGAGTTATAGATTGGAAAAATACATGATAAACATTTAACAATATTTGAACATATATTTGTATTACTTTATTAATTATATTTTGGCATCTATATTATTAGAGTCTTTTTATGAAAAGCAATTTTAGGATAGAGTTGATAGTAAATGCTATTAGAAACTATGGATGACAAAAATTTACCATTTGATAAAATTTTTAGTTGACAGGTAGATTAAGTTATTTTTATTATATGCAGTATTTTAAGATAATTAGAATTATGACTAACAGTATCACATAAGGACTATCAGACTTTTATAAACTTTATATAATATTTAAAATGTTTATATTAATTGTACATTTATATAAATATAACTTTAGAAATATTTAATATTTCAATTAAAACTATGACATATTTTTATTAATTTATGTACTTTTTAGACTATGCATATTAATTGAATATTTATAAATGTGACTGAAAGGAAATATGGTATTCTTTATTATTTGATAATATATTTATATAATTTATTAAATAAGTCTTGAGAAAACTTTGAGTAGGGGAATATATTGTTCTTGGTAGCAGCATGAAAGGTTTTTGGTTATATTATACAATTTAGACATAAGGAGCAAAAAGTACAGAATTAATTTATAAAGGAAAAAATAATAAATATTCCTTAGACTTTCAAAATAAACATTATATAGCATCAGACCACAACAGTAGTGAGAAATAGAAAAAATAATCTTGCAGGAGTAGAAAAAAGTTTGAAGGAGAAGGTTATTCTCTCAGTGAAGTAAAAAGATACACTTGTTTTTAAAGGAAAAGGACAGAAGGTGGTGATTTTTGTCCTGTAAATTATGTGTAGCAAGGTATATCAGAAGTTAAACTTTTGAAATATAAATATAAGAAGTTTTAAAAAATAAACTGATTTTAAAATTAAAAATTAAAATCTGTGGTGATTTTATTAAAAGTAAATTAATAATTTAAGAAAACCTTATTCTAACATAAAGTAGAAAAATTTTTTAATTTTGTATGAGTATACTTTTAATAGTAAATGTTAATCTTTAGAAAAACATAGTTTTATTAAATTATAGCTAACAGTTATCTATAAAATTTCTTTCATAATTTTTTTACAAATTTTTTATGACATATAGTCCATTTATGAGCTTTGTCTTTAAAAAGAAACTCATTTTAATTTTAGGAAAAAAATTGTAACTTTTTTTTTTGAGGTGGAGTTTCACTCTTGTTGCTCGGGCTGGAGTGCAATGGCACGATCTCAGGTCACCTCAACCTCTGCCTCCTGGATTCAAGTGGTTCTCCTGCCTCAGCCTCCCAAGTAGTTGGGATTACAGGCATGCACCACCACACCTGGCTAATTTTATATTTTTAGTAGAGATGGGATTTCTCCATGTTGGTCGGGCTGGTCTCAAACTCCTGACCTAAGGTGATCTGTGGGCCTCGGCCTCCCAAAGTGCTGTGATTACAGGCATGAGCCACTGCACCTGGCCAACATCTTTAATATATATATTTAAACTTTTTAATTAAAATATATTTTTAGGTCCATACATTTCTAATATTTTTATCTCATTGTTTTTTCTCATAAATAACCTTTAAATAACCTCTAAATCAGATCAAATTATTTGTATTAAAGAGATTTTTTTGTAATTATGATTTTTGTATATTGCATACATGTTGAGCATTTTGTATTTTGTAACCTTAGATTTTAGTAAAACCCTAGGAAGTGGGAAATTTTGAATTATCTGTCATGTCATATTTTATAGATACGAACTATTTTATTTTTCTTAGAAGTAGGTTTTCTTATAATTTTAAAAATTAGAATGTCCCAAACATTTAATGACTATTTATCAGTTTAATGTAACTTTTTAAAAATTATACTAAAAGTTTACTTCTGTGTTTATATCATTCATATTTATCTAATTTAAGAGTTTACCTGGATTATTTATGAGCACTAAGATATTAGCCAAAGCTAGTCATCATTTTAAGTTATTTCCCTGTTAACCATTTAATCTTAAAGTTAAATACATCAATATTTTGTTGATAACTCCAAAGATACAGCTGTTTTTATTAAACCAATAATATTAAATTAGTCATTAATTTTAAAATTTTTAAAAAGATTATTTTCATTTTGGCTTGGTTTCTAGTTCTATAATCTTTGTTTCAAACTTTGACACTTTAAATTATATATCAGATATAAATATAAATTTATCTGACCAGTAAGTGAAGGCAAAAATGTATGCTGACAATTTCAAAGAAATGTTTATTTTTATTTTATCAATAATTTTAAAACTGCTTAGCTATTAAAGATTTATTTAAGTCATGTGAACTTGGAAAATATTTAAGAGCGGATGGCTGCGCTATGTGCTCTATTCTGTTTTGTCTTCAAGACATCTCTCCAGAGAGCTGTGTGTCAGCCATCACAGAGTCAGGGGCTTATAAAATTATAATGACAAAGAAAAACAAAAAAGGTGACTCTGTATGTTCGCTAATTTGTCTCACAGAGTGAATACTTTCAATTTTTTAGAAAGGTCATTTTAGCACCAAATAATAAAGAACAATCAAATCTTAGCACTGAGAGAATTTTAAAACTAAACTTCAAATAGCTTGACCAAAAAAATATATATTTTATATATATATAAAAAATATTCTATGAACTAAAAAACTCTTAATTATGTTCCTGAAATTAATCTATGATCTATCCTTTCTCTGCACTTAAAGATCAATTGTCCTAGATAAAAGACATAACCATTCTATAAGTATATACGCTTTTTATGACATTGGCAAAAAATGTACTGAAATGGCACAGAAAAGGTTTTTTTATAAATACAAGATCCTGCTTCCTAGTGATGAGAACCATGTATAAAAGGAATGCTCTCATTTCTAGCAGAAGGTAAAAGTAGTTTGAAATTTATCCTGCAAACTTCTGTTGCTTCCTGAGACTGTGCTCACAATTTCCTTAGGCTTGTTTTATCTTGTTAGTTGACGCCAAAAGTTATAATGTGTGTTCAGTTATTTCTGTTGTTTTGATTGTCGATGGGGTGTGACTGAGAAAACTGAGGTGTTAAGCCTCAAGTGTGAATGTCTGCAGTAAAATTAAAGCCTTAGATTGAGTGTAATATTAGGAAGTAGTTAGTGGTTAGTCATATGCCTGTCTAAAGGCCTCAAGAAAACGACTAAAACATGTATTTGATGTCTTTTGTTTTTCTACAGTTATGAAGCAGACTGAATATTTGATGGCTTGAACCAAGGCACTATCTTGCAGTGATGTAACGTATTTTCTATTGATATCCTATCTGTCACAGTCAAAGAGGTCCAGACATCATATAACCGCATGTAAACTCAGAAAATAGAAGATATACACATACGCATTGAAAATATAATGACAAGCCATTTATGTTATGTTTAAGAATCGCAGTAAATATATAAAATAGCATTGTTATGAAAATTGAATATTAATCAAATAATCTATCTTTTCTACATCAAAAATATCACTTTATGTTTGGATTAACTGTTCAAACAGGATACTATTTTTGAATTTAGCTGTAACATTTTCAGAAGATTGCTCATAGATTTAGGTAATTACCAAAAGGAGTGTGAAAGATGCCTAATATTTATAAATTTAGAACAGTCTTTTCCTAAATATCCAGACATGACCTAAATCATAAAGCAAGTAGCTCACCACTGCTTGAGGCTATAAGTGGGTCAAGATAATAAGTAATTCTAAAATTTGTTCGCTCATCACATAAGGGGGCTATAATCTGTTTTGATGTTGCACTTCCATGAACAGATGATTATTTTTAATGGAAGTGTTTCCATGGACCTTGAGTACTAGTAAGCTGACAGCAATGACAGAAGTGTGGCAACAACTTGCCCTTAAGTTGTATTTTAGATTGCTGGATAAGCAGTATTTTTCTCTTATGGTATTTAATAGCTGGTTCTTGTGCCAGCACTGTAAGTTTTGCTATTACTTTTGTTTCACATTCTGCATGAATCTAATCATAGGACATTTATAGAAATAATCAAAATGAAGAGAAGACACTGGCTATAGTAACCTAAATAGAAGATCATTTCACTGAAGTTTTTTTGAATCTTCCCTCGAATAAAAGCAGGATAACAGCAGAATGTTTTCACTGATTGTGGTGGATGTTTGTTTTTTATAATCTTCTCTGTGATATCATATGCCTTTGGAGCTGAAATGTGAAATAGGTTGAAACATCTAAAATGACGTACACTAATGTATTTCATATCCTTGTTCTTATCAATAAATACATTGAAAGTCTGGCTGCACACATTCCCCCATGCTATTGTAGGGAAGGTTAAAGCATCTCAAAGGAAATACAGCAGTACAGTGTGTCTTGAAGCTATCTGAAACTCTGGCCATCTTTTTCCCCAAATAGAAAATTTGCTTGAAGACAAGGATTTGTATCCAAGTCATCTGCACCTTTCTAGAACTGTAACAAGGACAAATGTATCTGTTTATGTACCTACTTGATACTAGGAAATCCACTTTACTTTGATATTTATTTATAACATGAAGCTTAATGAGTTTTTACTCTGATAGATCAAACTTTGCTTAGGCATCAGAACAATGATCTAGGAGACAGTTTCTACACAAACCATTAGCTAGACTAAGAAAAAAAAGACAGAAGCCTCAAATAAATAAAATTACAAATGAAAGACAAAACATTACAACTGGTGCCACAGAAATACAAAAAAACTCACAAAAGACACCTGTGAACAATCATATATAACAAATTGAATAGCCTAGAAGAAATGAGTAACTTCCTAGACAAATACAACCTGTGAAGACTGAATCATCAAAAAAGTATAAAATCTCAACAACTCAATAATGAGTAAGGAGATTGAATCAGTAATCAAAACTCTCTCAACAAAGAAAAGCCTAGGTCCAAATAGCTTCAGGGCAGAACCCCGTGGAACATTTAAAGAAGAACTAATAGCAATTCTTCTCAAATTCTTCCAGAAAATTGATAAAGGAAATACTTCCAAACTCATTTTATGGGCCAGCATTACCGTGATACCAAAGCCAGACAAAGAAATGGCAAGAAAAGAAAATTACAGTCCAATATTCCTGATGATCGTAAACAGAAAAATCCACAACACAATACCAGAAAATTGAATTTAACAGCACATTAAAAGGATCATACACCATGTTCGATGGGATTTATTCCTAGGATGCAAGAATAACTTAACATAAGCAAATCAATTAATATTATATGCTATATTAACAGAGTGAAGGATAAAAATTATATGATTATCTCAATAGCAGAAAAAGCATAGGACAAAATTCAACATACTTGCATTATAAAAACAGCTAGATACAGAAGAAATGTACCTCGACATAATAATTTATGACAAGTCTACAGCTATCATACTCACTGGTGAAAAGTCGAACGCTCTTCCTCCAAGATCAGGAACACAGTAAGGATGCTTATTCTTGCCAATTCTATTCAATATAGTATTGGACATCCAATTTAGAGCAAGAAAAAAAAAAGGCATCCAAATCTAAAAGGAAGAATTAAAATTGCCTATTGATGACGTTATCTTAGATAGAGAAAATTCTAAAGATTCCACCAAAAATCTGGAAGAACTGACAAATTCAGTAAAGTTGCAGGATACAAAATCAATACACTAAAATCAGTTGCATGTTTATACACTAACATTGAACTATTTGAAAAAGAAATTAAGAAAACAATCTCTTTATAATAGCATCAGAAAAGTAAAAAAGTCAGGCATAAGTTTAACCAAGGAGATGAAAGATTTGTAAACTGAAAACTATAAAACATTGATGAAAAAAACATTGAAGTCACAAATAAACTGAAAGATACCTCAAGTTCACGTGTTGGAAGAATTAATATTGTTAAAATATGCATAATGCCCAAATGCAATTACTAGCAAAATTTTAATTGCATTTTTCACATATACAGAAAAATCAATTCTAAAATTCACATGGAACCACAAATGATTCCAAACAGCCAAAGCAGTCTTGAGAAAGAACAAAGCTGGAGCAACACACATCTTGACTTCAAATTATGTTACAAATCAAAAGAGTATGGTATTTATATAAAAAAAAAAAAAACACGTAGAGCAATTGGACAGAATAAAGAGCTGATAAATAAACTCATGTGTGTATGGTCAACCAACTTTCCACAAGGCTCCAAGAACACACAATGGGGAAAGGACAGTCACTTCAATTACTGTAAAGTAATGATGGTACTGGAAATTAATGGTACTGGAAAGCTGGATATATACATGCAAAGAATGAAATTAAACTTTTTTATTCCATATACGAAAATTAACTAAATATCAATTAAAGACTTAAACATGAAACCTGCAATTGTAAAACTTCAAGAAGAAAACAGGGAAACAGCATCTTGACTTGGCCATGATTAGATATTATTTGAATATGATGCCAAAAGTACAGGCAACAAAAGCAAAAATAAGCAAGTTAAATTCCAGAAAGGCTTCTGCATAGCAAAAAAATAATTAATAAAATTAAAAGGCAGCCTATGAAATGGGAGAAAATATTTACAAACCATATATCTGATAAGTGGCTAATATCAAAAATGTACAAGAATCTCAGATAACTGAGTAGCAACAAAAAAAAAAAAAAAAAAAATCTAATTCAAAAATGGTCAAAGGACCTTAATAGATATTTCTCAAAAGAAGGTATACAAATCCATTGCCTACTTGTATGCTAAAAAAAATGCTCAACATCGCTAGTCATCATGGAAATGCAAATCAAAACCATAAGATATCACCTCACACCTGTTAGAATGGATATGATTATAAAGTCAAAAGATAGCAAATGTTGGCAATATGTACAGAAAATGTAACCCTTGTACAGAATTTGTGGAATGTAAATTGATACCGCCATATGGAATACACAATACAGCAATTCCATTTCTCTGTATATATCCAAAGATATTGTAATCAGGACCTCAAAGAGATATCTCCACTCCCATGTTTCATTGCAGTATTATTCACAATAGCTAAGACATGAATACCACCCAGATGTCTCCAGATGGATGAACAAAGACATCATATTAGATAGATAGATAGATAGATAGATAGATAGATAGATAGATAGATAGATATAAAATGGAACATTACTCAGCCTCAAAAGAGAAAGAAATTCTGCTGTTTGGAACAACATGGATAGGCTTGGAGGGCATTATCTTAGGTAAAATAAGTCAGACACCAAAAGAAAAATACTGCATGATTTCACTTCAATGTGAAGTCTAAAATAGTAAAACTTAGGGAAGCAGAGAATAGAATAGTTGTTGCCAGGGGCTGCACAGAGAGGAAAATGAGAATGTGATGATTAAAGGTAATAACTGTGTCTGTTTACTGTTATACATAACTATACTGCCTTTTATACTTAAAGTTGCAAAAAGGGTCTGTCTTATGTTAATTGTCCTCACAACAATAATTATACCAAAAAACCGAGTGTCCAGAAAACTTGGGGTGATAGGTATGTTCATATATACATACACATACATATATACACAACTTTATATATGTCAATCATACCTAAAGTGATTTTTTTTTTAAAAAAAAAGGAAATGTTAGAAAACCTTCATGAAATAAGTAACTACTAAATGGAGCTTTTAATAACAGAAGGGTGAATGGTTAAAATTATTGACTTCATAAAGTGGAAATGATAATATCCACATCATAAATTTGCTTTGAATATTAAACAAGACAATATCTGTGGAGTGCATAACTCACCGTCTAGGCTTTTGGTCCCTAAGACAATTTCTGGCATATCATAGAAGCTGTAGGATGTTAGATTTGAGAGAGAGTATTCCAGATGTATGAAAAAACCTAAGAAAACATTTTGAAAGATGGAAAGATTTTAGGTTAAAGAACAGAATGTTCATTCTGTTGTGGCTAAAACACACTACAGAACAAGTTAATTCGATACATTATAATTCTTTCTTAAACACACTTTAACTACCAAAATAATTAGTAAAGTAATATCAAGTTATAATGCTTCAAAATGGTCTATAAATAAGAAAAAGGAAATAAGAAAGAGTCATCGGTATCATACTCAAATCCAAAACAAAAGTGAAACTATCTTGAATTTCAGCTCACAACCATTTATTTTCTTCACAAGTCATAAATTAACAATTATTTACCTAACCTGTTAAGTTTAAAATATCACTCTATATTTAGAAGATGCTTAATGAGATTCAAAAGAAATTGTGTTTTTGTGTGCAAAATGGGGATGATAGTAGTACCTACTTCACCTGTTTGTTGTAAGAAGTATCTAAGTTAATAACTGTAAAGTTCTCAGAACAGTGTCAGACGTAACAATTTTTGAATAAACGTTAGTTGTTATTACGATGGTGTTCTAAATGTTGTTTCAATAGATGGCAATGTTCACATTAAGACAGAAGTAATTGCATAGACTTTTCATTAAACATTTGCAATGATTTTGTCATTGATGGGTATAGAGACAAAGTTTTTGGCTTTGTTTTTCATTCTGTATTTCTGTGTTACTCTGGCTTCCCTGAGACAGGGTATTGCCTATTTAAATTCCACATACACTTCAATGTACACCTAAACACTATCTTTTCAATGAAGTATTTTTTGCTTTCAACCCCCAATTCTATCTACCCCCAGCTACCTCCCGTAGCATGACATAATTCCCATCCCATTGGAAAAGATCTATTCACTCACTGATCTTACTCAGTTTTGTGTTCTCTTTTGATTTTAGAATTCCTTGAGATCAAGGATTATCTCTCATCCTTTTTGTTTTTCTCAGTGAGTGGAGAAAACTTTGTACACTAGAAGTGCTTAGTAAGACTGTTATATGCTTAATGGAATTAACACAATTGACGTGAGAAGTAGTAACTGAAAATGACAATAGTAGGATAAGCTGTCACTGGTAGGAGCAGGTTTTAATAAGAATAAAATATGTCAGGTCATCTATTGTGGACCATCTACTGTCCCAATTTTGTATGTTGAAATCTCAACCACTAGTACCTCAGAATGTAATCACATTTGTACAAAGCATTTTTATAGAGGTAATTAAAGCTAAATAAGTTCATATGAGTGGGTCCTAATCCAATAAGGCTGGCATTCTTATAAGAACAGAAAGAAATCCCAGGGCTGTGTGCATACGAAAACAGGACCACATGAAGATAGCAGCAAGAGAGCAAGAGGGCAGTTGTCTTCAAGCTAAGGAAAGTGACCTCAAAAAAACCAATCCTGTTGGCACCTTAATTTTGGATTTCTAGCTTCCAGAAACGTGAGAAGACAAATTTCTATTGTTGAAGCCAGCCAGTCCCTGGTACTTTGTTATGGCAGGCCCCGCAAACTAATATACTATCTCCGTTAACTTTCCAACAGATCTACGTCAAATTAGTCAAGGTGCTCAAATAAAATATGTTAAATAAGTGAAGGTCATGAAAAGCAATTTAGCTTCACAGTTATGGGTTGAATTGTACTCCTTCCTCACCAGAATTCATTTGTAGAAGTCTTAATATTCGGTACCTTAGAAGGTGACCTTATTTGAAAATAGGATAATTTTGTTATTGGTTAAATTACAATGAGGTCGTATTCGTGTAGGGTAGACCTCTAATCTAACATGACTGGAATCTTTATAAACAGGAGAAATTTGGGCATGGAAAAAGGCACACAGGGAGAATGACATGGAATTTTGAAGTTATGTGTGAAGTTTCTCCATGGTTCAAAGCAGGGACTGTTAATTAATTCCTAATGACTCTAGTTTTCCTTCCTATAGATTATAATGTTAGTCTGTAAATAGAATACATTAGAGTCACAGCTTTGAAACTATAAAACTGAAAGAGTTGAGATCTGGATACTCCTTTTCCCATTTTCAACTTCCCATCTTGCCTTAATGCCACTGAAAACACTCTTGAGATCTAGCTAGTAAATGTCGTATTCTGGAACAAGAGAAAAGGAAAAGCAAATTTCACTGGCACATTGCCTTTTTACAGGCTTTTGATGAGCATTTTCAAAGAGGATAATTGTAACTAGTTGTGGGGATTTCATGCAACAATTCAACCTAGTCTTAGAAAAGGTATTTGCCTATTCATTGACATTGAACATTGAACTAACAGGTAAATAACAGATGGCTAAAGAAATCTGTCTATAAAACATACTTGTGGAATCATGCCAGGCATGGTAGAAGCATGGTAGCTTACTCCTATAATCCCAGCACTTTGGAAGGCTGAGGCGAGTGAAACTCCTGAGCCCAGAAGTTCAAGACCAGCCTGGGCAACATGGCAAAATCACATCTCCACCAAAAATACACATAAAAAATTAGCTGGGCATGGTGGCATGTTTCTGTAGTCACAGCTACTTTGCAGGCTGAGGTGGGAGAATCACCTGAGCCTAGGAGGTAGAGGTTGTAGTGAGCCGAGAACACGCTACTGCACTCCAGCTGGGGTGACCGAGTGAGATCCCATCTCAAAAAATAAAATTTAAATAAATAAGTAAAACGTATTCATGGAATCAGGCTGGCCAATCACGGACCATCAGAATATACTTGGGTTTTTTTTTCTCCGAGACAGAATCAGAAATTCTGATCCCTTTTACCCTCTTTCTGCAAAAATAACCATTTACAATGAAGCTAACAAAGCATGTGATTCCATGCTCCTTTTTTGCACTAGCCCCTTAGGACAGGCCCTAGCAACATGTTCCCATGGTCAAATGGTTTTTGTAATACTTTGGAGGGGGGTGGGGGGATATATATATATTCTTTTTTCTTAAAGAAGGCCCTCAAAATTTAACAGATTTCTGGATCCACTCATCTTTGTAACAGCAGCATTCAGAAACGTGAGAGGTTAATGCTCTCTGCCTATATCTTCAGGAAAATAAAGATGCAGGACCTAACTGGGCTTAGCTAAATTATGGCCCCATTTAACAGCTGATGGGCTCACTCATGGATAAAGAGGTTAGAAGTGCCCATTTTTCAAGCACTGATACATGAGATAGAAACTAATATTTAGGTAGACAGTGAGGGCAGAAGAGTCCTCAGCAGAGCTTCTCTTCTAACAAGAGGAAATTACTTTTTTTCCTAACAAAGAGCAGCCTGAAATATCATGCTGAACTAAGTAAGGAAGCCAGAAGCTTGCACTGGGGGATGCCTGCAGCTGCACTGATAGAAAAGAGCTACCTGGGGCCAGATATGTCCACCATGGGAGTTCCATCTTACCTTGTTTTGTTAGCACATGGACAGTAAAAAACAAATGAGCAACATTTCTTTCTTACCTGCATAATAAAAGATTGGGGTAAGAAACCACCTGCATAATAAAAGATTGGGGTGGGAGTTGCCAGAGATTTGTGCCGTATGCATGTGGCACACCTGTTCCTAACTTGTTTTTCACACCGTATGTAGATCAGACACCGCCTCCCCAGTAGCTCATCTATAAAACCCCCTGCATTTCACTGCAGAACGGCAACACATTTTTTCATGACTCCTCTCTGTAGTAAAGATCTATTCTCTTTCTTTCACCTACTAAATTTCTGCTCTTAATCTCACTCTTTGTGTGTCCATGTCCTTTATCTCCGTGGCCTGGGATGTCACCCCAGAAAACAAGACCACTTCAGCATGGCCCCCAGAAACTGATAATGTGCTTTCTATGACACCATTAGAAGTTATCTCATATTGGACTATATATTCTTTTACTTCGTTATTTAGCCATTGATATTGCCACCTTGACTCCTGCTATATAGGAATCATAAGTCAGAAAAATCAAAGTGATGGAAACAATGGATTGGGGGACAGGAGAGAATAAAAATAGACTAGAAAATATTTTGTACTTTTATCTTGAGAGAGAGAAGGTCTCATCCTGTCACCCAGGCTAGGGTACAGGGGCATGACCACAGCTCACTGCAGACTTGATCTCCTGGGGGCCAAGTGATCCTCACACTTCAGCCTCCTGAGTAGCTAGGACTGCAGGCACACATGACCACACCCAGCTAATTTTTGTATTTTTTTTTTAGAGACAGTCTATCAGGGTTGTCCAGACTGGCCTCAGGCAATCCACCTACCTTGGCCTCCCAAAGTGCTGAGATTCCAGATGTGAGTCAGTGTGTCCAACCTAACAAAATAATTTTGAATAACATTTTTTATAGGAAGAAATCAATCAATGTATGAAAATAAAGCTCATCTTAGGGAATCACAATGGGCTTTTAAAATGTGATTCCCAATGTCTTTTAAAAGATATTTCCTTTCTGAAAAGTTTAATTAATTTCAAAAGATGTTAGAAATATGTGAAGACTAAGACATAAAATATCCTGTATAGGAGTGACAAAATTAAAGAGATGACCAAAGAATTTAAGGCAACGACAAAAGAAAAAAATAGAATTTCCATTTCAGCACTCAAGTTGAGTACTTAAAGTTGAGCGAGGCCATCAAAAGTGAAAAAAAAAAACTCTCCATCTTGTTTGATTTTACCTTTTTTCATTTCAGTAAGTTAAAGAAAAGATTAAAATCTGCCTTATTTTTTAAAACGACATCAAATATTTTCTTATCGGAAAACCATTATCTGCTCATTTACTATCTGAAGGTGATAATCAATCAGTTTGTCACCAGTTGATAAATTAGCCTTTGTTACTCATTCTAGATATGGTTCTGACTGCTTATAGAATGATTACATAACTTCAACTAAATATAGCAGACCTTGTGTTAATTAAACCTAGTATTAGTAATTAATTACTGTTAGCATTTTAATAAACAAATTCAAAATAGCACAATAAAAACCTATGCAATATTCAAAGCAATCAAGGCATTCCATAAAAATTAGTAGATCTTTGACTATGGGTATTACACATAAAATTATTTTTAAATTTCTATTTATCCTTTCTGTTCCAAACCCCATTCCCAACCCAAATCCAGAAAATTGCATTTGTTTTTCTATTCCTCAATTTTCATAAAGGAATAAAATGTCATAATTATCTGTATGTATTTCCTAAATTTTAATATAATAATTTTGGGTAATAAATCTATTCTCCTTTGTATTTGAAGCACATATTTTTCAGATGAATCATTGTAGTTTAACTTGTACATCTAGCTGTAATAGTTAAATGTCCATAATCTCCAAAATAATTTCCAAAGAGCTCCTTAGGAAATGATCTAATTTGACATTCACTCGGAAATTAATCTCTGTGAGTGGTCACTGTCCTTCAGTGAACAATAAAATAGCCTACTGAATTTATTGCATTTGATTTTGTAAATTGAAAACAAAGGCTGTCCTATAAGCTATGCATTTTAATAACTAGTTTTTCAAATACTGGTTATTTGCATAATGCTAATAGTATGCAATAGATACACAAAACTTTTCAGCTAAATAATGAGAAATCACTTAACAATAAATTTATTTAAGTATCAGTGACTAACATTCATGTTGACAAGATAGAGACCACTATGAAAAAATACCCTTAGTATTCAATAAATAAATCAAAACGTGTTATTTCAATGGGTTGCAGCTTCCTTTGCTTCTGTCAAGAATAACTGATAATCAGGATAGCGCCAGAGAAGGGTTCAATTTTCAGGAAGTTGCACCTGTGATTTCAGCTGCTGCAGGTCAATGGCAGACACTCAAGCTGAAATTACAGAAGCTATAAAACTGTTGACAGCAGAACTCAATTTTATTACCCTCACATTTCAAGCGAGTACATCAGGAATAGGGTTAACCAGTTGCATCCCAGACTGTAGACACTACTGTCTTATAGAGAGCCAGAATTTTTTGACACCTCTTTTCATATTTGTCATTAATTTTTATTTGAATAATAATAGCTATCTTTCACTAAGTACTTGTTATATATCAGGCATCTTACTAGATGTTTTATATATTACGGTTCACAAATAAAGGAACTGAAGCTCACAAGAGATGAATAATCTGCCCACCTTTCCAACTATACCATGATTTGAATTGGCCTGCTAGATTCCAAACTGTATTATGCAGTAACCCACTCCTCATAAGCTGCTTCCTCAGAAAAGCAGCAATGGCATCACTTGGGACCTTTTAGATATGCAGAAACTCAGGTATCACTGAGGCAAAATGGACAAAATCTCCACTTTAACAAGATCCTCACATGAACCATATGTGCATGCCACTCAAGAAGCGCTGCAGGGTGGCGAGGTGGCTCATGCCTGTAATCCCAGCACTTTAGCAGGCTGAGGTAGGTGGATCATTTGAGTTCAGGAGTTCAAGACCAGCCTGGC
Source organism: Sapajus apella (assembly GCF_009761245.1). Taxonomy (NCBI): domain Eukaryota; kingdom Metazoa; phylum Chordata; class Mammalia; order Primates; family Cebidae; genus Sapajus; species Sapajus apella. The sequence continues at coordinate 40,058,234 of NW_022436948.1, forward strand.
CAACATGGTAAAACCATGACTCTACTAAAAATACAAAAATTAGCAGAGTGGTAGCGGCACACACCTATAATCCCATCTACTCGGGAGGCTGAGGCAGGAGAATCGCTTGAGCCTGGGAGGCAGAGGTTGTGGTGCCACTGGATTGCACTCCAGTCTGGGCAACAGAATGAGACCCTGTCCAAAAAAAAGTATTGCACAACACTGTTTCATTGAAAACAGTTGAAATGACCTGATAGAGCTTCTGTATCTTGTCAGTGAATTAAAATCAGTGGCCTACTTGCAAACATATCATTCACATTTTTAGTAATACACAAACTAAGAAGGAGGGCTTCAGAAAAGCAGCATTCCAGAAAGCATTGCTAGGAAATAAAGGATATCGGATTTGTCCTAACCAAATTCAAAGGTATTTTGTAACTTAATGTCCAAATCACAACAATATTGTTTTCTCAACAAAAATAACTATAGTAACTCTCATGTTTTACTTAAAAATCAATTACATTTATCATTTGTTTATTCACTCATCCATTCAATGAGAATTTGCTGAATGTTTACAGAGTTGTTCCCAAACTTGAGCTGGTATGAGAAGCACCGGGAGGGCTTGTTCAACCACAAATTTTTAGGCCCACACCCTAGAGCTGCTTTTCTTTTCTTTTCTTTTTTCCGGCTCCCCATCTGGCAATCGAACCCCGGTCTCGCGTGTGACATACAGCTTCTGATTCTGTGAATTTCTAACAAGTATGAAGACTGTGCTAATGCTACTACTCCAGGCACTGTACTTGAAAGCCACTGACTCTGAATATGCTAGCCATTATACTATTTTGGAGACTATAATGAATTTGGTACTGTTTTTCCCCAGAAACTTACATATTGTTGGTCAACCGCAATGACTACTGTCAGGTTCACGACTACATCAAAGGTCAAGCTGAGGTCCAGAGGGAGTGGGTAAAAGATGAGCAGAAAGAACATTTTGGGGAGTTGGACCTAGGCAGGTGAAAGATGATTTTATTCAGCAGCAGCTCTCCTCAACAGCTTTCTCTCATACTGTCTGCCCTGTCTCAGCTACTTAGTCCAGTGGTGCCCACACACTGCTGTGCGGTCAGCTCTCCCTTGCCTTCCCGGTCAGCAGCTTAACTCTTTCTCTCTCTCAGCACAAGTGAGCCAAGCTGTGTCCTGGCTCTCCCTTGTTTGTCTGCAAAAACAATCATTAAATGAATAAATGACTGTCAAGCCCAAGCAATCATTAAATGAATAAATGCTACTTTATGAGTCCGCCACATAATTCAGCATTCCAGTGAAGGATACTGAAGTTGGAGATATGAATAACCCAGATCCAGAGAGCGGCATACGTAGTGCGGATAAAATTTTAAAAGCAAAAACAGAAAGTGGTTATTCAGAGTACAAGGGATACATCATAGAACTGCCCCTACTAAATGTAGGGTGCTACATTTAGCCAGATAGGGATCCTAGAAGCAAAATACTGAAATAAAGTTAGTTGAAAGAATAGATATGAAAATTCATTTTGATAAATTATTCTGAAAATGTGGTCCAGGGTGAGCAGGATCAACATCACCTGGACACCTGTAAGAAATTCATCCCCACCTGAGAACTATTGAGTCAGAGACACTGGGGCTCAGCGTATTTTAACAAGCCTTTCAGCTTCTTCCAAGCCAGATAAAGTTTGAGAACCACTGCTTTGGCTGCGGATAGGATACCTTGTTTTATTGCATTTCACTTTATTGCTTTTTGCATGTATTGCAGTTTTTAATCGTCGGAGGTTTGTGGCAACCCTGCATCAGGCAAGCCAATGGGTGTCATTTTTCCAGTAGCATGTGCTCCTTTTGTGTCTCCAGGTCACATTTTGGTTATTCCAGTAATATTTTACATTTTTATTATTATTATTTCTGTTATGGTGATCTGTGATCAGTGATCTTAGATTTACTATTGTAATTTTTTTGAGATGCAAAAAAATGCACACATATGAGATGGCAAACTTAACAAATAAATGCTGTATGTGTTCTCACTGCTCCACTGACCGGTCATGCTTCCATCTCTCTCCCTCCCAGAGTCGCCCTCTTCCCCAAAATGCAACAATATTAAAATTAGGCCAGTGAAAATCCTACAATGGTCTCTAATTGTTGCAATAAAAAGAAGAGTCTCCTGTCTCTCATTTTAAATTAAAAGCGGCCGGGCGCGGTGGCTCACCCCTGTAATCCCAGCACTTTGGTAGGCCGAGGCGGGCGGATCACGAAGTCAAGAGATCAAGACCGTCCTGGCCAACATGGTGAAACCCCATCTCTACTAAAAGTACAAAAAATTAGCTGGATGTGGTGGTGCATGCCTGTAGTCCCAGCTGCTCGGGAGGCTGAGGCAGAAGAATTGCTTGTAAACCAGGAAACAGAAGTTGCAGTGAGCCGGGATCATGCCACCACACTCCAGCCTGGCGATAGAGGGAGACTCTGTCTAAAAAAAAAAAAAGAAAAAAAAACAAAAAATTAAAAGCTAGAAATAATGAAGCTTAGCGAGGAAGCGGTGTCAGAAGCAGAGATAGGCTGGCAGCTAATCCTCTTACATCAAACAATTGGCCAAGTTGTGAATGCAAAGGAAAGTTCGAAGGAAATGAAAAGTGCTACTCCAGTGAACACGTGAGTGACAAGAAAGCAAAATCATCATATTGCTTATATGGAGAAAGTTTCAGTGGTCTGAATAGAAGATCAAACCAGCCACAACACTTCCTTAAACCAAAGCCTAATCCAGAGCAAGGCCATCGCTGTTCAAATCTGTAAAGGTTGAAAGAGGAGAGAAAGCTCCAGAAGAAAAATTTGAGCCAGCAGAGATTGTTTCCTGAGATTTAAGAAAAGCAGCTCTCTCCGTAACATAAAATTAGAAGCTGAAGCAGCAAGCGACAATGAAGAAGCTTCTAGTTATCTAGAAGATCTAGTTAAGTTTATTGGCCAGGTGCAGTGGCTCACACCTGTAATCCCAGCACTTTGGGAGGCTGATACAGATGGATCACCTGAGGTCAGGAGTTCAAGACCAGCCTGACCAACATGGTGAAATCCCGTCTCTACTAAAAAAAAAATACAAAAATTAGCTGTACATGGTGGCAGGTGCCTGTAATCTCAGCTACTTGGGAGGCTGAAGCAGGAGAATCTCTTGAACCCAGGAGGCAGAGATTGCAGAGAGCTGAGACTGCATCATTGCACTCCAGCCTGAGCAACGAGTGAAACTCCATCTCAAAAAAATAAAAGATTATTGATGAAGGTGTGTACACTAAACAACAAACTTTCAATGTAGACAAAACATGTATTGGAAAAAGGTGCCTGAATACATGAATAATATTCTATGGAAAGCATAAATTTTATAAGCCTCCCTCCTTTGGAGGCACTCAGGACAAAATCAGTTTACAGAAGACACAATTTATGCACCTAAAAAGTAGGGCTTAGAATGTTTTATTACAGAGGTATCTTCCAGTTTTGAAAGTCAGTGATTCTAGAAGCCTTTATTCCACATTTTGCCCACTGTAGACAAACACTTAAAATGAAATTTCTTCAAATCTATTATTTTTATTAGAAAATAACTTAATTTTCTCTAAATTGCAGTCATATTCATTAGCTAAGAACTGATAATTGAAGGGTTGAACTAAACTGCTCTTACTGCATCAACATGGAGATAAGCATCATCTATCTCTACATATTACCTGGTTCTGTTTAAGGAAAACTTGTGCAGGATCTCCAATTTTTTGCTTAAAAATTACAAAAACAAAAAAATGATATTCTGTAATGTTCCATAACAAAAGAAAAATCAAACTAAATGAACATAAAAACATTAGCCTAATATGTGGAAATCAGAAACAAGTTTCCAGGACCTCACCTAACAGATATTTAGAGTTGGATTAGAATCATCTGCCAGTGAAGTATTGCTTTGCTGTTCAAAATGAATGCTATAACAGCTTTCCAAATTATCTACATTGCCACCACAGGTGATATATCTTTGCCAGCCACATCAAACTAGCTGGGGAAAAACATAAGTGCCAAAATGCATTTGCTAATGAATTATCTTAGGAGAGAAACCCAGAGAGAGCAGCAAAGTAGATTTAAATTGGTGCCGCCACTGAGGCAGACAACTAGACAGCTGGGAATTATGGCGCGGCAGTGTCAGAGTGATAGAAACCAAGTGAGCATTCTAATGATCTAATGAGAGACAGACTAAGATTGGGTCAAAGATCAGGTGCCAAAAACTTAACAGAAAAGCTTCACTGGTTGTTAATAGTTGAGATAAGTAAGTAATTCAATGACATTTAATGGTCAGATACAGATACTTTTACGTAATTCAATGATATGGTCATATACAGATACTTTTATGTAATTCAATGACATGGTCAGTTCCAGATACTTTTAATTTAGTTATTTTGTAAAGTTCACTTATGGGCAGAACTACGTGATCCTAAAACACTTAAATTTACCAAATAGAGATAATCCAAATTATCTGGGACTTCCTCCACCTTGCTTTGAGACAAGAACCACTTCCTCATATTGTGTTTGGAAATGGGAGGATTGATTTTCCTAAAAGAAGGTTTGGGTTCGTCAGCACTGGTTCTATAGTCTTTGTCCAGAATGTGTCGGTAGGTTTAAAACAATAAGGCACTCAGAAAATGAAGGCCTGTGGTGAAAACAGAGTAAAAACATGATTCTTCGTGTGTACTCAGGTGTTTGCAACATAAACCTGGAATTAACATACATTGGTCAGAAAGTTTAATAGATATCAATTTGATCTTAGTAGTCTGCAAATAAGCTATAATAAAGACACAAATAGTATACTTAGGATCTGTCATTTGGCTATGTAGAAGGTTGAAAACAATGTATTCTGTGTAAGCATTCCATAGTTTCTAAACTTAAGGCTTGTTGATCGTGCGCTCACCAACCGTGAGATTTACAATATACATAGCATGCTCTTGTGACTTTATATCCAAGCAGAATCAGATTTTTTGTAAGTACAAATGCTTTTATATTCAGCACCTGTAAAGCTATCAGATATTTGAGAAGATTTTAAACCTGAACCAAAGGGTTTAATTTCAACAACTTAGCTAGGAATAGGTGAAATCCTACCCACTTAAGATTTCTGCAAATTAGTAACAAAGTGTAAAATGAAAGGAAGGGTCTCTTGGAGATTTGAAATTCTTCTGTTGAGGGTCCTGTCTTCTTTATTCAAGAAGTTTGTAGTCATTTTAGAATTCACTCAAGCACCAACTCCTTAATTTAGACATCACAAGATGAGTCATGGCAAAAAAATACAAAAAGAGAACCACCACCACATCAAAAAGGATGAAGAGCCAGAGGTCCAACCAGTAGGAGTGTTTGGGAAGCCCGTTTGCTCCTGACTGAGGCCACACATCAAGGTTACGCCTCCCTGCCCAGCTCAAGCCTCGAAGCTCAGAGGCACCATTTCTACCGGCAACACCCGGCATGTCCACCCCCATCTCGCTCCTGCAACTTCCGAACAACCCTAGAACCTGAAAATGCCTCGGTTCCCGGAATATGGCGACCAGATTCTTTAATATTTGTTTTTAATTGGCATACCTATCTATAACAAAAGTTATGTAATTGCCTTTCCAATATAATTATCTTTGAAAACCATCTCAACCAAATTTTTGCTCTCAAAAAACATATTTTTTTTTTGTTTCAATTATGAAACTTTCTTCACATATTGGAGTCATGACTATTATGATAATTGCAGTCTTCACTATTGGCATATTGTGGGACCTAGACAGGAGAAATATCTGGATGCTGACTTTGTCTTGTGGGCTTGCAATGGTCACAGATGTTGATACTAGTAATATAACAGTATGGCATGGTTAGTTATCTAAATGAACTAGCAAGAAAATGAATTGTTTACCAAGTAAAATTAATGCAATGCTATAGTAATATAGTAATATTTTCCTATATTTCCTTTTGTGTTGTTTTTCACATTCAGTAATGAACCAGTCCTTTTAAATAGCATTGTCTTTATCATTGATAAAGCATTCCTAAAATCAATTCAAAGTTCCAGACTTCTATCTACTCAAAGAAATATACATTATGAACTTAACTAGTAATGTTCAAATTTTCATTTTGTTCTTTTTAAAATGATGAACGGCTATATATATATAAATATATATATTTTTTTGAAAAAGCTAGGTGCACAGCATAAACAGTAAATAAACAATATTTGCATAAGAAAATGAAGAAAACAATTCTGCGAAAACAGAAAACAATTGCTTAATCACCTCTGTCCTAGCACTACTTGTTAGTCTGAAACCTTTTCTGGGAAAAGATGTGTTTATTAGACTGAAGAACTGAGTTTTTGAGAAAATAATTTGGCTGGTTGATAAAAGTCAAATTTTAAATTATTGCACAAGATATTCATATTATCTGATTACATACAGCATTAGACAATCTCTACAAAAATTTTCAAATTGTTTATTATTGTCAATTTGGTCCATTGATCAAATTTTTGGGTCAATGTTTGTTCGTTTACTTAGACTAGTGAGGTCTTAGTTTATATTGTTGGGGGTTATATTATACCCTGAGGTCACCCCAACCAAAATTTCTAACACATGAGCAATGGGTTAGTGCCTGTGGGTTCATTTAGATATTAGTTTGTATCAGTAAATTGAAACTCCATTGAGTCTTCTCGTCTTATTTGGTCATATGCGTCTCTTCACGGATAGGTCAATTTCACTGAATAAAAGTAAGAGATGGCTAAAGCCTCGTGTAGCCATTCATACAAGTCTCTATTTGGGGAACAAGCGATTATGCTACCTTTACACGGTCAGGGTACCACGGCCATTAAACCTGTGTCACCGGGCAGGCAATGCCGCTAATACTGGTAATGCTAGAGGTGATGTATTTGGTAAACAGGTGGGGATAAGGTTTGCCGAGTTCCTTTTCCTTTTTTTACTCTTTCCTTAAGGGCATGCCTGTGTTGGGTTAACAGTTTGAATAATAGATTATTTAGGGTATAAGTTATAAAAATTGAGCTGTTAACTAGCAGTAGTTATTCCGGTCTGATATAAGCTTATGCAGAGGAGAATATTTTCATGTTACTTATACTAACATTGTTGCTTCTATTAAGTAATAGATTAGTACAATGTGATTTTAGGAGTTCAGTAAAGTGAGTGAAATTAAAAATAATGAAATGCTGAGCTTGAACGCTTTCTTAATTGGTGGCTGCTTTTAGGCCAACTATTTTAGTGAAAAATCTTACTGTCTGTGAAAGGTTGTTTCTTAGGGTCTGAAGAGCTATCCCTCTTCAGACTAACAGTTAAACTTCCAGGGGATTAAATAATTCTGTGGGTAAATTTAAAGTTGAACTAAGATTCTGTCTTGGACAACTAGTTATCACCAGGCTCCGTAGGTTTGTCGCCACTACTCATAGATTTTCCCACTATTTGTCACGTAGACAGGTGTGCTCTTTTAGCTTTCCTTGAGTAGTTCACTTGGTTTCAGGGAGCATTGTGGTAGCTCCCTGACAAGGTTATTTCTAGTTAATTCATTATGCAGAAGGTAGAAGGATTTGTCTTTGCTTTTTAATGCTTGGTTAAGCTTTCTGTCTTTCCCTTGTGATACTAGATCTATTGCACCGAAATATAATTTCTATTTCCTATACTTTTATAGAAGGTAAATGGCTTAATTAATATGTTTTAATAACATATTTAAATGAGGTTAGGGCTAGAATTAGCTCAAAGTGATCAGGTTAATGGTGAGATCTTCCGGGTGTAAGCTGGATGCTTTAGGTTAAGCTACACTTTGGTTTGTCCAAGCACACTTTCCAGTACGTTTACCATGTTACGACTTATCCCCTCTGTATCAGTATATAGAGTTTTTGGTAAAGTATTTTTACATGATATTTGAGGAGAGTGACGGGCGGTGTGTGCATGTTTCATGGCCTTATTCAATCAAGTTCTCTGTTCTGGATTTACTGCTAAATCCTCCTTGAGTCTTTAGAGTTCATAAAGGTTATCATAGAATTTTCTGAGTTAGAAAATGTAGCCCGTTTCTTTCCGCTTCATTGGCTACACCTTGATCTAATGTTTTTATAGCTGTGCTGTGCTTACTTTTTGACCTTCGAAGGGTTTGCTGAAGACGGCGGTATATAGGCTGGGGGCAAGTGGTGGTGAAGTATATCAGGGTTTATCAATTATAGAACAGGCTCCTCCAGAGGGCTATAAAGCACTGCCAAGTCCTTTGAGTTTTAAGCTGTTGTTTGTAGTATTCTGGCAAACGATTTTGTTCATTAAATAACTGAGGTTTAGGACTAAGCACAGTGGGGTATCTAATCCCATTTTGGGTCTTAGCTATTGTGTCTTCAGGGTGTTAAAGCCACTTTCGCAGTATATTTTATTGTAGCTGGAGTTTTCTACAACTCAGATAAAGATTAGTTTTATTAAGGGTGGACCTTAAACACTCTTTATGCCAGGTTCTATTAACTTGAGTTAATCATACGGCCGCGGTAACTGGCATGAAATTTACCAATTCTATTAATTAGTGTAGCTTAAACTTTCATTTATTGCTAAAGGTTTGTCACTGCTGTTTCCCGTGGGGGCGTGGCTAAGCAAAGTGCTGTGAGCTGCGTGCTTGATGCTTGCTCCTCTTGTTTTGAATAACCTAGAGGGCAGTTCACAGGGGTGTGGATACTTGCACGTGTAATCTCACTGCGAGCTAATAGAAAGGCTAGGACCAAACCTGTGTGTTTATGGGGTAATGAATACCCATCTAGACATTTTCAGTTAAGCTACATTAACTTGATAAATGTTTAAATAATGGGTATGGGGAAATGAGGTTGTAGGTAGGAAGTTTTGGAGCTTGATTGGGAGCATATTTACTTGAATTAGAATATAAATTTAAGTGTTTTCTGGAGGGCTTTATTTGAGGTATGTGAAGAGAAATTGTAAGTAGTTAGTACTAAGTACTAATTGGAAAATATACTATGATTGTAGGAGGTGAGTATGTTTGGTAATTAAATGGGGGTATACTGGTTAATTTTTACTAGTTGAGGGATATGTCTTTGGGATAACTGCCTCAAAAAATACAGGTTGATTTGGATTTTTGAGTATTATGTCTTGTTCTTGGGTTATAGGAAGTTATTATATTGAGGTGAAGTAAGATTTGTGGATTTTATAAGTGTGGGTAAATATAAGTGCAGGTAAATTATTATATATGTCCTACAAGCATGAACTGAATAACACTTTATGGTTGAGATGTTGGTCAAGACATTCAATTTAAGCACGATCATAGCATGAAAGCTTAGGAAGATCACATTCAGGTATCACAGCAGTTGGTTGGGAAGACTTAAGCCTCCTGGCAATGCTGACTGATTACAGCCTGAAAAATTAAGATACTAAAGGCGTGTCATGCTCTCGTGATTGGTTAAGAGGGTGATAGGACTGATATCATCGAGATGTCTTATTTAAGGGGAACGTGTGAATGATCTTAATGGTTAGTTGTAGAGTTTATAATTTCTAGTAATGGGAGTTCCAGGTAGACAAATCACTAAAAATTGTTTATTTCTGAATTACATTATAACTTATAAAAATGAAAACATTTACCATCTAAAGAATATTGTGAGCAAATATATATCTAGCATAAATAGCTGTGTTACTACACACACACAGAGCAAATGTCACAGTAATGTTTTAGAGTTGCATTCCAGAGAGAAATATATCAGGGACACGACGGAAGTTGAACCAGGTTAAAAAGGAGTGGTGGCTACTATGTGAAGAGAGTTTTTAAATCCAAATATGGGCACGACATTCAAATACCAGAGTGGCACAGAACAGCTGCTCAGGGAAAAGCCTTGGAGGAGTCCAACATTATTTGGCCCTTCCTTTTCTATATTTCTAATGTGCTGGTTTAAAACTTTGACTTTAGACCTTTAGTTTCTCTTGATACTAGTTTCTCTGTACAATTTTTGCAAGTTTTTTTTTTTTTAATTTGCTCTTAGGTAGTTGGATCATTTCTCAATGTTACTCTAAATATTATCTTTTAACATTATATTTTGAACTTTTTCTAAGGGAGTGAGCTGGAGAAACAACTTTTAATTAGAGTACATACCCCAATCTTTATTAACACTATAATTCTAGAAAGAATCTTCTAACAAACATTCATAGGTGATGATGAAATTTAAAGAAAAGGAAATATTTCCCTCTCAATAGAAAAAAAGGTTTATTCAAAACTCTATAGAATGATACCTGCTAGAAGACCCAGTGGCCTAATGGATAGGGCAGTGGTCTCCTAAAATGATCCCTTCTCATCTAAATGCTTCTCTATTGAAAGAATTATTATCACCCAAGGAAAAAATTATTCATATCTAATAACCATAAGTTCCTTTAGCATAACTGGGATTTCCTCAACCTATTCATATAAGTGAAATCACATTTCTAACAGTAATTCAAATTTCACTGGTTCTTACCCACATCTAGCCATATAAGAATTGCAGTAATTTGAAAATGCATGGCTGATATTCCTTCTCCCTGCTTAGTTATTCTGCAAGTGACCAGAAAATCTCTGACAACTAGTACACTCTCTGGCCAATTCCTGTGAGGTACTTCCATTACCCTCACCGAGGTTTGCCACAATTCTTCAAAGATAGCTGCTGCCCACCAGATACCACCAAAGACAGTTTTTTGTTCAGGAAGATGTGGTGGTGAATCCTGGGAGAATTCCTCTCTGAACTGTCTTTTCCATTCTGCTAAGAGGATCTCAAAACCTTGATGCTTACGCATCAAAATTTTAGAGGGCTTTATTTATAACTCCTCCACATTGTGTAGGATTCAGTGGGGAAGGAGGGAGTCAGAAGACAAACCTAAATGTTAGAAACTATAATATTCCCAATTATTAACTATTGAAATATATCTTAATAATTTCACATAATTTTCTTTACATATTTCCAATCCTACAGGCAGGTTTGTGTAAATATATTTGACATTATATGAGGGGGGTGTGTGTGTGAGTGTGTGTGTGTGTGTATGTGCGTAGAGAGAGACAGAGACAGAGAGAAAGAGAGGAAAATAGAGAGATATATATTAGTCTCACATAACGTAAGAGTAACATAAGCAAAATTTTTTTAAAAAGAACAGAAAGTTCTATTGCTATCCAAAAGCTCACATAAGGAGAAAGGGGGAAACTTCCTGCTTATGTATAAATTTATACACCTGCCCAGACACAAACGCATGTGTGCATGCAAAACATCTTGTTCTCATAAAACAAGAGTTGGCTGTCATTCACATTCCATAATTTGAGAGACATTGATGACACTTTTATCTCACAATTTTCCTAAAACCGAAGTCTAAAGTTCAAAACATTCAGATTCATCTGTCTCAAGTTTTTGCCTCGTTTTACATTGAGCATGAAATTATTGATTGGCTGTACCCACAGCACTGTGTCCAGGAAAGATACATAAAAGACTTGCAGAAGAAGAGGGGTGTCAACCATCCATTAGCTCAAAGAATTTCCTTTGCCTTCCAAAGCTGAGTCAGAAAGACATTCTTCCTGTAAAACAGTCGACAACACTCCTACCCAACTCCACAGCAGAATGCAGGGGCAGTGGCCAGGGATCACACAGCACTTAGGTAAAATGAAAAGACAACACTCTTTATAAACATAAACAGAGATAAAGTCAACTCTGTGAAATGTGCAGCAGGCATTTTTCAAAGCAAATTGGAGCGGGGAAATGCCCTCTAGATTTCCTCTGACAAAACTCTGGCATTTAAGTTGAACTCTGATTTCTGCACTAAATGGCCCATACAATGTCACTTCATCCTGAAGATCTAATAAATCCACAGTAAAGAGTTTTTTAAAAACATAACCTGAGAAGCATGGAGGAACAGCAAATGATACAGCAGAAGACAAGGACCAGAACCGGGGTTTGATAGAGAATATCCAAGAAAATCAAACCTTAATTCAGCAAGTGAAGGAAGCTGAGAAATGATTTAGTTTATATCAAACAATGCTCAATGTTGCATGGACATTTACATCAGATACCTCTCTGAACTGGGAAGTCAGGGAAGCGTAAATGTAAGGATGATTGGGTGAACGTTGTTTGAGAAGCATTATTCTTGCCATTTTATGCTTCTGGATAAAAGTCTCTCTCCCCATTGCCTCATCTCTGTTACTTTTTCTGAAGATGTATTCATTAGAAAGGGTGTAATGAAGAGCTTTTGCAGTAGATTATTCTAGATACAGTTGAATATCTGGGCTCTATCCTAAAACAGAGGGATTAGTGAACATATGCATTTAGAATGCCAAATGCCAAAACCCCAAACCCCTTCTGTGATAGTTTGGATCTGTGTCCGTGCCCAATTCTCATGTCCAATTATAATCCACAGTGTTGGAGGTGGAGCCTGGTGGGAGGTGAGTAGATCATGGGGGGAGAATTTTTCATGAATTGTTTAGCACTCTCCCCTTGATGCTGTTCTCATGATAATGAGTGAGTTCTCACTAGATCTGGTTGTTTAAAGTGTGTAGCCCCTTCCCACCTCACTCTCACTTCTGCTTTTGCTGTGGGATGTGCAAGCTCCTGCTTGGCCTTCCACCAAGATTGTAAGCTTTCAGAGGCCTGCCCAGGAGCAGATGCTGATGCTATACTTTCCTGTACAGCCTGTAGAACTGTAAGACAATTAAACCTCATTTCTTTATAAGTTACCCAGTTTCAGGTATTTCTATATAGCAATACGAGCACTGACTAATGCACCTTCTAAAACAGCTCTCAGGAAGCTGTTAGCCCAACTGTTAGTCTCCACATAAAATATAGAAAAAATTTTCTCTGGGGAATCTCTCAAGTCCAAAAGAAACAACCTACACATACAGACCTAAGAGTTTCCAATAAAGTGATCACGTAGATTATCTTAGCACAATGTTTCTTAACAGTGGCATGATTAACATTTTAGACTGGATAATTCTTTGTTGCATGGGGCTGTCCTGTGCATTGCAGGATGTTTCGTAACATCCTTGTCCCCCCTCTCCCGTTTAGAGACCTGTAGTTCTTCCCTTCCCTGATTTATGACAATAAAAAAATGTCTTCAGACTTTGCCAAATATCAGGTGAGAGAAAAAAAATCACAGCTCGTTTAGAATCAGTGCCTTGGAGTGACACTTTAACTATCCTTTCATATCTCCTACTCTCACCTTAATTGGAAATACCAAGTATCCGAAGAAAATCTCTACATAGAAAATAAAGACCAAAATAAACAAAGAAAAAAATAGAAAAACAGACTATGAGAAGAAAGTTTCAGAATATATCTTTAATTGGATAGATTTGTCATTGCATTAATACAGCAGTCACAAAGTCTTTTCAAATACCTATTGAGAGAAAAAATATGAGTTCTTGAAAATTAAAAATAAGAGGAAAAAATAGATGGATTAGAAGACAAAGTTTAAATATATTGAATAAATATATTAAAGCAAAGAGAAAATACTAGAGAAAATATACTAAATCCAGAAAAGTAGTTTTTGAGGCACAATCTCTAAATAATAGGGGCAATTGAAAAAGATGAAAACTAAGGAGGAGAAGGGATAAAATAAATATTTCAAGACAATATTTGAGAAAAATTCATGAACATCTATCATTAAAGAACATGAGCCTCCTAACTTATCCCAGCAAAATGCATAAAGATAGTTCCAAGCCAAGGCATGTCACAACTCTCTGAACACCCATGTCAGAGATGTACCACAATCAGCAAAATAAAAGGAACCAGAATGACTTCATATTCTCCACAGTAACACATCTGCCATGATTCCCATGACAAAACCCCACAGGTTAGGTAGCTGAGATGGTTTGGGTGTTTGTCTCCTCCACGTCTCATGTTGAAATGTGATCCTTGATGTCAGATTGGAGAGTGTTCAAGTCATGGGGGCAGATCCTTCAATCCTTCATGAATGGCTTGGTGTCCTCCCCACAGTAATGAGCTCATGCAAGAGCTGGCTGTTCAGGAGAGCCTGGCATCTCTTTTGCTCCCTGCCTCACCTTGTGATATGCCAGCTCCCCTTCCCTTCCACCATGACTAAAAGCTTCCTGGGCTTCACCAGAAGTCAGCCAGATGCTGATGCCCTGCTTGTACAGCTTTCAGAACCATGAGCCAAATAAACCTCTTTTTTTTAAAATATAAATAACCTAGCCTGAGGTATTCCTTTACTATGTAGCTTAAACAAGAAAAAGTTATTTTCTTACAGTCTGGCAGTTAGATGTCCAAGATATAAGAGTTGGTAGGTTTGGTTTCTCCCAAGGCTAATCTCCATGGCTTGCAGGTGGCTGCCTTCTCACTGCGTTCTCACATGGTCAGTCATACTAAATTAATGGTATATGCCTCTCTCATTTAACCTTATGCCTCATTAAAGGCCCTATCTCCAAATATGGTTACTTACATTGGGAGTTAAAGCTTCAACATATGAATTTGAGGGGGACATAATTCAGCCACTAACATATGGGGAGCTGAAATAGAAGAGAAAAGTACATTCAAAACTCTGAAGAATAATAATTTCCAACCTAAAATGTTATCATCACTTTAAAGAATGTATTGAATGGAAGAATGGATCAAAGATCCTTTCAATTAACTTACTACAGTCCACAAAAGCCACATTTATCCTTCCATCTACTACTCGCTAACCACCATGCTGGTTTTCTACCACACAACTAATAGGTCACAACATTCATGATCTAATAAAGAAAAAGTCACTTAAAGGAATTTTAGCAAATGCAGAAGGAAATTTCCCCCTACTCCCACAACCTCAGTTTGAAACAGGTGGTTCTCATGTGGGAACTGAAAATTCAGAAGAAAACATAGCAAGACCACCAAGGGAATCCTGAGAGAGACTAGCTTAGCAACTAAAACACTTAACTTTTTAAATTAAAAATTAAACAAGTTGGCATGTATTCACCACTAACAACCAGACTTGTGGTTTGTAAGACTTAGCATAAGACATATCACAACCAGAGGGAAACATCGTCACTCACATACTTCAACACACAGAGACAGAAAATGATTTTTTTAAATATTAGAGTACAGTTCCAAAAGCCTTACAGTCCTGATAACAACATATGAAAAAAAAGAAATGAAATTCTAAATATAAGACTTTTTTTCTTGACTTGAAAAGAAAAAAGTCTGTGTTGTCTTCAGAACAAAGAATGTCACCAAATTTTAACAAGGATTATGCTGTGGTATGAATTTCCCCTCCAAAACTCATATTAAAACTTAATCCCCAATGTCATGGTATTGTGAAATAAAGCTTTCAAAAGGTGGTCAGATCATAAGGGATTAATCCATTCGTGAATCAATAGGTTAGTGAGTTTAAAATTATTGGTTTCCTGTGAGAGTGGAACTGATAGCTTTATAAAAAGACGAAGAGTCACCCAAATGATCACGTTCAGCCTCCTCAACATGTAATACCCTGCACGCCCTCAGGACTCTTCAGAGTCTCCTACAAAATGAATTCATGTGTTGATGTGAAGATGCAGAATCTCACATAGAGAGCAACTATCCTGAGACTCACCCTAGACCTGGTGCATTAGTCCACTTCCACATTGCTGTAAAGAAATACCTAGAGACTGGGTAATTTGCAAAAGGAAGAGATTTAATTGACTCAAAGTTCTGCATGGCTGGAGAGGCCTCAGAATACTTACAGTCATGGTAGGAGGTGAAGGGGAAGCAAACCTGGACCTTCTCCACATGGTGGCAAGAGAGAGAAGAGTGCAAGTGAAGGGGAAGAGCCCCTTACAAAACCATCAGATCCTGTGAAAACTCACTCACATCTCGAGAACAGCATGGGGAAAACAGCCCCCATAATCCAATCATCCCCCATTGGGTTCCTCCCTTGACATATGGAGATTCTATGGATTACAATTAGAGATGAGATTTGAGTGGGAACATAGAACCAAGCCATTTCACCTGAGAAATGAATAAATAAAGTTTCCTTGGCTTAAACCGCTGATATTTTAGAGTTTGTTGATTCTATAGCATAACCTGGATTTCTTTCACCAATATAGTACTATTTCTTGAAACTGATATGCTCTAAATGAACACCTATTCATGGCCTAGAACTTGTGTTCTAAATTGTCTCAGCAAAACCTGGAACAGATGTGGAGGTGGGGGAGAAAGAGGAGAGGAGTGGGGGCAAGAAACAATAAATGTGGGAGAGTAAGATAATTTAAAGGTCTCATCGGGGAAGACAGAAGAGAAAACTGAAATAAACTTACTATTTCCTTTTAATATTATAATGGAGAAGTATAGTTTAATTAGAAAAGTAAAGGGAACTACCTGCAGAACTGAAAATTGCATAGTATGTTCAAATGAAAGTGGAAAAAAGGAATAAATAGGAGCTTGAGCCAGCCAGAAAATGTAAAATGAGAGGAAAAAAAGCAAAAGCAACAATAAACATAAACAAAGGAAAGCATGAGCTTAAAAAGAGTGTTTGCAATAAAACCAATTAAATCTCTACTGATACAATATCCAAACACTCTGAGTTACACTATAGAAATCCTAGACTGTTAAATAGGGTTAAAAAAAACTAACCACAGTTAAATTTGTTTACAAGTAACAAATTAAGAGTTTTTTTTAAAAGGAAAAGCTGAAAATGAAAAGAATAAACACAGATAAGGAAATTTCAAACAAGTATAAGCAGGGATAAAAATATATTACCAGAACGGGGATTTCAAGGTAGAAAGTGTGAAAATATAGAGAAAAAAATTATTTAAGAATAAACTGTGTAATCTACATAGGAAGTATAACAATATTCTTTTAAGCACCAAGTTACATTGCAGCTATATATATTTCTAAGGATAAACACTCTAGAAATAAAAGGCCAATGCAATAAAAGCACAATTATAGTGTGAGGTCTTAATACACCACTTTCAGAATTTGACAGATCCATCAAACCATGAATAAATCCAGAAAACACAATAAACAAGCTCAATTCAGTATACCCATAAAAATGGTATTGTCCTTCATATTATGTATTACTATTCTGTATCTACAAAGGAAAATTTAATAAGATTTTAATAAAATAAATATTTGGTGGGCAATATTTCCTGATTGGTTATAAGAAAACTTGAAAAATAAGCAAAGTATTAACCAAATATTAATTATAAAGACATTGAGGAATACCCTCTTAAAAATCCATGATAAAATGGCAAGACCAAGACTGATATTATGATTTATCTAGAAAGATAATTGTCCACTCAAGAAACAGAAACCTAATAAGCATAAGGGAAGATGCTCAACTTTGGTATTTTTCAGGGAAAAACAAATTAAAGCAAATACATACCATATTTTAGATATTAATTTTAAAAAATAAAAGTGCAACACATTCATTGCTGAGAAGTGAATGGGATGAAAATTTCTTTCTCATACTTTACTAGTGGAATTACAAATTAATATGCTTTTTTTGAAATATATATAGTATTCTTTAACCATGCTTAGAAATAACTCTACATCAGAAACAGAAATAAATAATTAAGAACACATTTTAAAGATTGCTGGAAGTATTTCTGTGACAATCAAAAAACAAATATCTGAAAAGCCCACTAAGAGCAGAAAAGTAAAATCAGTTGTGTTTATTTATTCTATGCAATACTATGCAATCATAACAAGATAACTTGGGGAAAAAAAGTGTTTCTTTTGATTTAAAGGAATATTGATGATGAATTGGTGAATAGGAGAAACAAGTTGCTAATTAACGTTATATAATGCTGATACTATTTCTGTAAAATCAAACAATAGCCCCACATATTCAAAAAAACCTCCTTCATATGTTGATTTTATATGACAATGGAAATGGGAAAAAATATGCAAAAGCTGCCAATAATAATATATCGCAGTGTAGGCATAAAAACAGGTATTACATGCTTAGATGTATTACTTTTGAGAAATATCAAGAGGAATTCTAAAAATATAAGAAATTTCTGACATTTATAATAATCAAGGTAAAAACTTCTTAAAAATGCGTAATCTTTGGACTTCAATATATTTGACTACTTAATAAATATATTCTTATTATAACTTTCTTTGTAGCTACTGTTTGCTAATAATATAGACAAATGCAAAATAATTCTGTGATTTCGTAGGGCTACATTAGATCTCAGATAAAAATGCCTCCCCTTACAGTAAGCTATTTCAATCACAGCAAAATTTTAGAACTAATTGAATAACAACTTTAATTTTAATTTAATTCACACTAATATAGCTCGTTTTCATTTTATAGAAGTGTATTATTCAGAATTCAATGAGAAAAGTAAATAGACTAAGGAAAAACAAACTATGCATATGTGTGGGGGGGTTGTGAGTGTGGGTGCACAAATATACTGGAATATACATAATTGTATATTGTTAAAATATGTAATATTTTGCATATTTTATACTATATTTTAAAAACTTTCATGAGGCAAATCCCTTTAGTGAATCCATATATGTGGTTAAGCAATCTCTGCGAGGCTGCTGTCTTCATACCTAATGCTAGTCGGTAGAGCTCATAGCCAGAAAGTGAGATAGATGTAAAACAAGAGAATTCGCAAAGTTAGAAACCACACACATAAGGTGGAATTCCATCAAAAAGATTTGAAACCAGCAGTTCTTATTTCTTCTAAGAACGTGGTCTGAGTATCCTGCAGAAATTGAGGACCTTGCTCATGGAGCTAAACACAATACACCCTGACTAGCTGTCAGAGACGCTGAAGATTTGGGAGATAACAAAGCACTTGCAAGTCCAGCTGCTGATTCAGGCCACCAAGGAGAGTCTACAAATCAGCAACAATTGGCATGAGCTCCAGAATGTCTGTTGCTTCCTTTCTGCCCTCTAAATTTCCCAAGAATATCCCTTGTAAGTCACATAAATGGAAATACACAAAAGGAAATTCTAGGAGATATAATTCACCTTAGCCAATTTGACACATTAAAAAGCCACCACAGGTGCACGCCTGTAGTCCCAGGTACTCGGGAGGCTGAGGCAGGAGAATTGCTTGAACCCAGGAGGCGGAGGTTGCGGTGAGCCGAGATCGCGCCATTGCACTCCAGCCTGGGTAACAAGAGCGAAACTCCATTTCAAAGAAAAAAAAGCCACCACAAAATATATATGGTTTTAGGTAAGAGCACGGACTCTGAAGAGAGACTACCCAGGTTCAGTTCTCTTCACCACCCAGTTACAAATTGTGTGAATTGGAAAATATAATTGTCACATATTATAATTTGAAACTTTTAGAATAATAAAGTCTGAATGATATGGTTTTTATTAACATAAAACTTTTTCTTTAGTTTTGTCAGCCCAATTTTCTTCCTTTGTAGAAGACATGATATTCCAAACCATGGGTTGGAAAACAATGACTCATGGACCATACATGCCATGTGGCCTGTTGTTTTTTGCTCATAAGCTAAAATGGTTTTTATATTTTTTAAGGTTGTGAAAAAAATGAATATATTACAGAAACTATATGTGGCCTGCAAAGCCTAACATATTTACTATCTGCCTTTTTAGATGAAGTTTGCCAACCCCTATTCTAAAAAACCAGTGCTAAGTAATAGAATGTAAACCACAAATATGAGTCACATATGCATGTCTAACTTTTCTAGTAGTCACATTTTAAATAGTGGAAATGAGACAGGCGGAGCTGATTTTTATTTCTATTTTTAGTTAACCTAGTATCTCAAAAAATATCATCTCAATTTGCAATCAATTAAACATTATTAATAAGATATTTTAGTACATTGGCAAAATGGCAGAATATTAAATCCCCCCAGCATCTCTTTTCAAACAAAAATACAACTAGAAACGATTCCAAGGCAAGAATACCATTCTGAGTTCACCAGAACTCAGTTGAGATAAGTGAAACCACCCCCAGACCAACAGAACTGAGAGAAGCCATAACTGGTAAGAGAAACAGTCATTTGGAAGCACCAGCCATGCCCACACAACACCACTCACAGAGAATTTCCCAAGCCTCATCATTTCAAAGGCAAGATGAGGAAAACAGAGGTGGACATTTGATCTCCCCAGCAGTTTGGGAATTTTTATAGGAAGGCAACTCCAGTTTCAGACATAGGAAATGTTGGAAGTGCCACGAGGGTTAACTCACATAGAGCTAACTGGGGAGAGAAAGGACACTGTTCGTAGTGAAGACTATGCCAATCTTGGCAGCTACTCTGTGTGCTTATCAGCAGGACATCATGTGGAAAAGACTGGCTAGTGTCATACCACTGCGTGAGGCACAATCCACAGGAAGACCCAAATCACTGGCCAGATGTTCAATAAAGCCCTGATGATCCTAGGGAGACTTTCTCTGGCCTGCAACTATTAAAATGTCAGGATTAAGATTCAATTCCTGCTTAAGGTTTCCCCAGACTGGTAAACAATGAAAGGACATTAGCACAGTTCTGGGACAACATTAAACTTCCAGTGCTCACCACAAGTCTCCTCCAGACTGGGAAGAGATGCCAGAACAGCAATTTAGTTCCAGAGTAGGGTTTAGGGTTTGGTTTTCAAGTTTTTTTCTAGACCAGAAAGCAGCGACAAGGCAATAAGTTAGTTCCAAGGCAGTTTTTAGTTCTCCTACTCACTATATGTATTCTTCAGAATGGGAAGAAACAACAGTCCAATGTTTAATTTCCAATGGTAAGGAGCAAAGGTCTAACACCACCAAAGAACACTGCATAAAATGAAAGAGGTAGTTGCCTCCTTTAATGTACAGATGCCAATGTAAGCATGCAAGGATCATGAAAGCTCATGGAAATAGGACACCATCAAAAGAAACCAACAAAGCTCCAGCAATTGACCCAGAAGAACTGAAGATCTATGAAATGTTAGACATAGACTTCAGTATCTTAAATAAGTTCAAAAAATAATAAGAAAATGCAGATAGAAAATTAATAAAATTTGGGAAATAATCCGGGAACAAAATGAGCAAAAAATAGAAATCCCAAACAAAAAAATACAATAACTAAAGAAAAAAATTATTCTAATGCTCTAACAGTACACTTGGTCAGACAGATAAAAGAATTAGAAGCTTGAAGATAGGATATGTGAAATTACATAGTCAAAAGAGGGGATAAAAAGAATTAAAAAGAGAGAGAAGAAGGCCTATGAAAATTGGCCTTGATGTGACAGCATCAAATAAACCAACTAAAAGATAATAAAAATTTCTGAAAGAGAAGAATCCTACAAAACATATTTTAAAAAAATAATGACAGAAGAATTCCCAAAACTAGAGAAAAATTACACCATCCAGGTACATAAAACTCAGAGAACACCAATCAAGTTTAACCTGAACAGAAAATTCCTAATGCACATCATAATCAAATTAGCAAAAATCAAGGGCAAAAAAACAGATACTCCAAACAGCACGAAAAAATAAATTATGTCACATTCGATGGAGCCCCAGTACAGCTTTCTGCAGATTTCTCAGCAGAAACCCCACAGGCCAGAAGAAAGTGGGATGCTGTATTTAAAGTGCTGAAAAAAAAATCTACCAGCCAAAAATAGTGTACTAAAAAAGCTATCCTTCAAACCTGAAGGAAAGATAGTCTTTCCCAGACAAACAAAAGCTGAATAAATTCACCAACACCAGATCTATCTTGCCCGAAATGCTAAACTAAGTTTTTAAACTGAAAGAAATGGAGGTTATTGTGTAACAAAAAAACATCTGACCATATTAAACTGACTGAGGCGGCGCAGGTGGAAACAGGCCAGGCATGGTGGCTCATGCTTATAATTCTAGCACTTTGGGAGGCTGAGGTTTGAGGATTGCTTGAGCTTAGGAGTTCAAGACCAGCCAGAGCAACAAGGTGAAAGCAACAAAAAATACAAAAATTGGCCAGGCATAGTGGTGTAAGCCTGTAGTCCCAGCTACTTGGAAGGCTGAAGTAAGAGGATCACTTGAGCCCAAGAGGTTGAAGCTGCAGTGAGCCATGATCACACCATTGCACTCTAGCCTGGGTAACAGAGTGAGATCCTATCCCTATCTATAAACAAAATTAAAAAAAAAAAAAAAAGACAAATCCAGAATACTCTAATACTATAATTAAGGTAAGAAAACCACTTATATCTTAAGAAGACTAAAAAACAAAACTATTATAAATGATTATAACTACAAAAATTGATTAATAGATAAACAACATAAAAGATGTAAATTATAACATCAAAAATTAAAAAAATATGGGAAGGAGGGTTTGTATTAAAATGTAGAGTTTGTTTTTGTTACTTTTCTTTGCAGTTAAGTCATAAACAATTTAAAATAGTATGTTATAAGATTATTTGCAAGCCTCATGGTAACCACAAGACAAAAACCTAGAATAGACAAATAACACAGGATCAAAACATACTACTAAAGAAAATCACTTAACCACACAGGAAGACAGTAAGAGAGGAAAAGAAAAAGAAAGGACCTATACAACAAACAGAAAATAAGAAACAAAATGGCAGCAGTAAACCCTTACCTATCAATAATAACCTTGAATATAAATGGATTAAATGTTTCAGTTAAAAGACATAATGTGGCTGAATGGATAAAAACTAAGACCCAACCATATTCTATCTAAAAGAAACTCACTTTACCTAAATAAAATGTATAAATTTTAGATAAAACCTAGATGAAATGTATAAATTCTTAGACATATACAACCTGCCAGGATTCAATTATGAAGAAATAGGCAATCTGAGCAGACAATAATGAGTAATGAAATTGATCAGTAATAGTTCTTCCAAAGAAAAATCCAGGATCATACAGCATCACTTAGGAATTTTACCAAACTTTTCTATTCTTATGTTTATACTAATACCAATTCTACTATTCTATAAAGACAGGTACAAACTGTAAACGAAGAGATAGAAAAATATATTCATGCAAATGGTAACCACAAAACACCTGGAGTAGCCTTACTTGGATAAAATGCAGTTTAATACAAGAATGGCTTTTAAAAGACCATTCTACAATAATAAGGGGATCAAAAGAAAGAGGATATAAAAAATACAAATACACAGGCACAGAACAATGAAGCATCCAACTGTATAATACAAATATTAATAGACTTAAGGGAGAAATTGATCCAGTACATTAATAGTAGGGCACTTCAATACTCCTCTTTCAACAAAGGGAAGATGAGACAGAAAATCAACTAAAAACATTAGAGTTAAACTGAACTCTGGACCAAATGAATTTAACAGACATCAACAGAACATTCTATTGAAAAGCTGCAGAACACACACTTTTCTCAACTGCATAGAAAATGTGTTCTAGGATAGACCACATATTACATCACAAAAAAGTCAACACATTTTTAAAAACTGAAATTATAGCAAGTATATTTTCTGATCACAATGAAATAAATCTAGAAATCAATGTCAGAAAGAACACTAAAAACTGTACAAATTCATGGAAAATAAACTTGTTCCCAAATACCAAAATGAGCCAATGAAGAAATTAAGATAAAGTTTAAAATTTCTTGAGACAAACAAAAATGGTTATACAACATAGCGAAACTTATGGAATACAGCAAAAGCAATTCCAGAAGGAAAGTTTATAACAATAAATGGCTACATCAAAAAAGTAGAAAGAGTTTGAATAAATACCCAATATTGCACCTCTAGTAAGTAACAAAGCATAAACAGAACAAACCCCAAATTAGTAGAAGGAAAGAAACAATAGAGATCAAATCAAAAGTAAATGAAATTGAATTAAAAAAAAAATCAACAAAACAAAAAGTTGGTTTTCTTAGTTTTTTGCTGTTACAATTTTTTGTTGTTGTTGTTATACTTTAATTTCCTGGGTACATGTGCAAGTCATGCAGGTTTGTTACATAGGTATACACATGCCATGGTGATTTGCTGCATCCATCCCCCCATCATCTACATTAAGTATTTCTCCTAATGCTATCCCTCCCCAATTCCCTACACCCTGCTATTTCTCCCATAGGCCCCCCCACCACTTCCCAACAGGCCCTGGTGTGTGATGTTCCCCTCCCTGTTTCCATGTGTTCTCATTGTTCAACATTCACTGATGAGTGAGAACAAACTGGAAAAAACCACCTTAAACTTTATGTGGAACCAGAAGAGAGCCTGCATAGCCAAGACAATTCTAAGCTGAAAAAAAAAAAGCTGGAGGCATCTTGCTACCTGACTTCAAACTATACTACAAGGCTACAGTAATCAAAGCAGCATGGTACTGGTGCCAAAACAGAGATATAGATCAATCGAACAGAACAGAAGCCTCAGAAGTAATGCCACACATCTACAACCATCTGATTTTTTTGACAAACCTGAAAACCTAACAAAAAGTTGGTTTTTTAAATAAACAAACAAAATTAACAATGTTAAATTAGACTAAGAAAAAAAGAAGATCCAAGTAAATAAAATCAGAGATAAAAAAAAGTGAAGCATTAGAACAGATACCACAGAAATCCAAAAAGTAATGAGACAATTAAGAATAGCTATACACAAATGAATTGGAAAACCTAGATAAAATATATAAATTCTTAGACATATACAACCTGCCAAGATTCAATTATGAAGAAATAGAAAATCTGAGCAGACAATAATGAGTAATGAAATTGATCAGTAATAGTTCTCCCAAAGAAAAACCCAGGATCTTACAGCATCACTGAGGAATTTTACCAAACTTTTCTACTCTTATGTTTATACTAACACCAATTCTACTCAAACTATTTCAGAAAATTGAAGAATAGGGAATACTTCCAAATGTCTTCTATGAAGCCAGCATTACCTTGACACCAAAACACACAAAAACACACAAAAATCAAACAAACAAAAAAACTATAAGCCAATATTCCTGATAAACACCGTTGCAAAAATCCACAACAAAATCCTAGCAAACGAAATTCAGCAATATATTTAAAAGTCTAATCATTATGATCAAATGAGATTCATTCAGAGAATGCAAGAATGGTTCAACATATGCAAAAATAAACATTTTACATTATATTAACAGAGGCAAGAATAAACACCATATAGTCATTTCAACTGATGCTAAAAGGTATTCAATAAAATTTAGCATCCCTTTGTGATATAGACTCCTAACAAAGTGGATCTAGAAGAAATATATCTCAAAACTATAAAAGACATATATGACAAAACCACAGGTAGCATCATACTGAATGGGGAAAAACTGAAAGCTTTTTCTGTAAGATCTGGAGCAAGACAAGGATGTTTGCTTTCTCAACTTTTATTCATCATAGTACTGGAAGTTCTAGCCAAAATAATTAGGCAAAAGAAAGAAACTGGAAAGGAAGAAGGCAAATTATTCTGATTCTCAGACATGATTCTATATTTAGAAAAACCTAAAGACTCCGTCAAACAACTGTTAGAGCTGATAAATCAGTCAGTAAAGTTGCAGAATACAAAAAAAAAAAAAGTACAATATTAGTAGCATTCTCCAGCATTACTCCAGCAGTAAACAATCTATAAAAATATTAAGAAAACATCCTGTCAGATGTATAGTTTGTGAGTATTTACTCCCATTCTGCAGGTTGTCTGTTCACTTAGTTGAATATTTCTTTTCAGCTGTGAAGAATCTTTTAAGTTTAACTAAATCATATTTGTCTATTTTTGTTTCTCTTGCTTATACTTTTGAGGTCTTAGTCAAGAATTATTTGCTTAGACCAATATCCAGAATAATTTTTTTCTAAATTTTCTTCTAGGATTTTTATAGTTTCAGGCCTTATATTTAAGTCTTTTATAGATCTTGAGTTGATTTTTGTACATGGTGAGAGGTTTAGGTCCAGTTTGATTCTTCTGCTTATGCCAATCCAATTTTCCCAGCACTATGCACTGAGAGGGTTGTCCTTTCCCTGTGTATGTTTTTGTTAACCTTGTCAAAGATCAGCCAGCTGTAGATATGTGGCCTTATTTATGGACTCTCTGTTCTGTTCCATTCATCTATTTTTATACCAGAACCAGGCTGTGTTATTTACCCTAGCTTTGTAGTATAATTTGAAGTCAGATAATATAATGCCTACAGCTTTGTTCTTTTTGTTTATGATTGCCTCAGCTATTTGGGCTCTTTTTTGGTTCCATATGAATCTCAGAATTATAATTTTCTAATTCTGTGGAAAATGATCTTGGTATTTTGATAGGGATTGCATTCAATCTGTAGATAGCCTTGCTCAGTATAGTCATTTTAACTATACTAATTCTTCTGATTCAGGAGTGTGGGATGTTTTTCCATTTGTTTGTGTCCCCTTTAATTTTTTTCATCAGTGTTCTGTAATTTTCCTTGCAGAGGTCTTTTATCTTTTTGGTTAAATATATCACTAAATATTTTATTTTTTTAGATGATCCTATAAATGGGATTGCACTCCTGAATTTCTTTCTTGGCTAGATCATTAATGGTGTATAGAAACACAACTGATTTTTGTATGTTGATATTATGTCCTGCAACATTACTGACTTTATTTATCAAATATAAGAGCTTTTTGGTAGAGTCTTTAGGGTTTTCTAGATATAAGAACTTACTATCAGCAAAGAGGAACCATTTGACTTCTTCTTTTCCCAATTTAATATGATTTTATGCCTTCTTTTTCCTGATATCTCTGCCTCAGACTTTCAGTACTATGTTGAGTTGAAGTGGTGAAAGTGGGGATGCTTATCTTGTTCTAGTTCTGACAGAAAAGGCTTTCAACTTTTTCCCATTCAGTATGACATTAGCTATGGGTTTTCCATGTATGGTCTTTATTATTGTTAGTTATGTTCCTTATGTGTCTACTTTACTGAGAGTTTTGAACATGAATCCATGCTGAATTTTATCAAATGCTTTTTCTGCATCTATTCAGATAATCATATGGTTTTTATCTTTCACTATGTTAATGTGATGTATCACATTTATTGATTTGCATATTTTGAACAATCCATGGTGCATGGGAGTGGGGCAGTCCTTAAACCCCAGGTGGGGTTCTCAAGTGAGGGATGGTAGCATCTATGCTGAAGAGGCGTTTATCATTGAGATAATGGAAGAATAACCCTGAGGACATTTTGGAGATTATCAGGGCTGCCCCCTTCCATTATAAGCCCATAAAGTCAGGATTTAAGGGACAGAGTGATTTCAAAAGGGGGCCAAAGGCACTTGAGGGACTTTAACACACACTACCCAGTAAGGTCTCAAGGCTCTAATTGCCACATGTTGGTACTGCTCTACTCATCTGCCCCAGGTTTTGCTCCAGCTGGCCCACATACAGTAGCAACCTCAATGGCCACTTCTCTGATGGCACACAGATACATTAGCCATGGAGATGTAGCTACCTTCACCTAGATTTCCAAGGATAGAGTCACCAGAAGCCTTGGGTGCATAGCCACCGTGAGAGCAGAGCTACCACAGAAAGCCCCCACTAGCGCAATGCTGATGGATCATGAAACTGAGGCCAACCTTGAGACTCCAAATGAATAGAGCATCCTAGTGTGTGACTTCAGTCGGAGAGAGATACAGGCAGTTGATTCTAAGCCATGTGAACTGCAGTGGGGGAATATTGTTAATCTTTTTTAATTGTTAGGGATCAATTTCTAATATACCAAATAATTTTATGAATAGAGAGCTCATTATATTTATAGAAATGTAAAGTAACAAATTGTGGACTATCTTACATATGAAAACCTTTTGGAAGCTTAGGGGGAAAATGCCAAAGCATTTTATCTTATTTGCATCCTAGAAAAATTCTCTAAATTGTCTGCTCAAATTTCTCAAACCAAGATAAACAATAAATTCTTGCAAAACATAGTGACCTACTTTACCAATGTAAACCAAAATAGAATTATAAACCCCTCAACCAACTAAAGAACACTTCTATTAGCCAAAAGCATTCCAAAGTTAACCTGAAAAATTAGTTCAGGCCATGATGGGAAATGGGGATTGAACATGCATCATTATGCCCTCTTCCCTTTGGAATTTAGACAGAGCTGACCACCATTAACATTAAAACAGGTACCTTAAGGCACAGAAGAGACTTTTTAAGTCTGATAAGAAATATTTACAATCTATTCTCTTTGAAGCCTGCTACCAGGAGGCTTCATCTGCATGATAAAACCTTGGCTTCCCCAACCCCTTATCTTAAGTCAGATATTCCTCTCTATTGATTACAGGTCTTAGATAATAACTCTTTCAAACAATTGTCAATCAGAAAATCTTTGAATCCACCTATGACCTGGAAACCCCCACTTCCAGTTGTCCAAGCTTTCCAGACAAAACCCATGAACATCTTACATGTATTGATTGATGCCTTACGTCTCCCTAAAATGTGTAAAACCAAGCTGTAGTCCAATTGCCTGGGCACATGTTCTCAGGGCCAGCTGGGGCTGTCTTTTCATCAACACCAGGTTGCTTAAATAAATTAATAAATGGTTAAATATTAAGAAAAATATGAATCACTTTAGAATGTCACATAATTTTTTAAAAGGCACCAATAAGATGAAGATAGAATTAAACAGACAAAAATCACATCTGCAATCAGAATAAACTAAAGACAGTCTTTTAAAGGCACACAGATTTCTTCTTCTCAGTGTATAAATTATGGTACATCGCTGGATATATGCTCAAACTCAAATCAAATCAATCTTATCACAAGGTTATTTTTAAAAGGCCCTTAAGATACTGTAGGAGCAAGAAAGGTCACTGTCCTGTTGTTTTTGCATTAATGATATCTTTAATTTCCGTTTCTCAAAGCTGTTTATTTTTTCTTATAGAACAGCCTTAATGATTTTTGTTCCAAAAGGAAAACCAATTATATCTCCAGAAACTCACATCTTTGTAATAAAAAAATGTTTTTGTGGGTTAAAAAAATAATAAGCTCTCTCATCTCCCATAAACAAGGAATGTATTTCTAAATTCCTTCTCTATAGCCTCTTCTCCTCAGGTCCTGAGATCTGTAGATTTATTTTTTTAACTTTATTTACTCAACCTTAATCAAAAAATTCAAACTTTGTTATTTGTTATAAAATATTTTGAATGCAACTTTATGCAAAAATCCCTAACCTGAATAAGTTAGTTAACCCATAAATGTTCTGTAAGTCACTGATACATTGTTATTTGTTTCTTCTTTTGAAAAAAAAGATAAGGTCTCACTGTTTCCCAGGTTGGAGTGCTGTGGCATGATCAGCAGTCACTATAACCTTGAACTCCTGGGGTCGAGTGATCTTCCTACCTCAGCCTCGTAAGTAGCTAGGACAGCAAGTGTGTACTACCCTGCCTACCTAATTTTTTCATATTTTGTAGAGATGTGTCCTTGCTATGTTTCCCAGGCCAGTCTTGAGCTCTTAGGCTCAAGCAATCCTCCTGTCTCAGTCACCCAAAGGTCTGAAATTATAGATTTGAGCCACTGTGCCCAGCCAGTTGTTATTTCTTTAAACATGATAATGACAGCTAGGCACAGTGGCTCATGCCTGTAATCCCAGCACTTTAGGATGCCAAGGCAGGTGGATCACGAAGTCAATAGATTGAGATCATCCTGGCCAACATGGTGAAACCCTGTCTCTAGTGAAAATACAAAGATTAGCTGAGTGTGGTGGTGTGCTCCTATAGTCCCAGCTACTTGGGAGGCTGAGGCAGGAGACTGGCTTGAACCCAGGAGGCAGAGGTTGCCCTGAGCCAAGATGCACCACTGCACTCCAGCTTCATGGCAGAGCATGACTCTGTCTCAGAAAAAAATAATAATAAATAAATAATAATAATAAACATAATGCCTTCTGGAGTTAATTTTTGTATAAGATGTAAGAAAATGGTCCAGTTTCAGTTTGCTGCATATGTCCAGTTTTTTAGGGAATCCTTGCCCCAATGCTTGTTTTTGTCAGGTTTGTCAAAAAGCAGATGGTTGTGCATGTGTGGAGTTATTTCTGAGGCCTCTGTTCTGTTTTGTTCATCTATATATCTGTTTTGGTACTAGTACCATGCTCTCTTGGTTACTGTAGCCTTGTAGTATAGTTTGAAGTCAGGTAGCATGATCCCTCCAGGTTTCTACTTTTTGCTTAGAATTGTCTTGGCTATATGGGCTCTTTTTTGGTTCCATATAAAATTTAAAGTATTTTTTTCTAATTCTGTGAAGAAAGTCAATGAGAGCTTGATGAGGATAGCATTGAATCTATAAATTACTTTGGGTAGTAATGCCATTTTCAGATTGAATCTTCCTATCCATGAGCATGGAATGTTTTTTTTTTTCCATTTGTTTGTGTCCTTTCTTATTTCCTTGAGCAATAGCTTGTAGTTCTCCTTGAAGAGGTCCTTTACATCCTTGTAAGTTGTATTCTTATGTATTTCATTCTCTTTGTAGCATTTGTGAATGTGAGTTTACTCATGATTTTGCTCTCTTTCATCTACTACTGGTGTATACAAATGCTTATGATGTTTACACATTGATTTTGTATCCTGAGATTTTGCTAACATTGCTCATCAGCATAGGGAGATTTTGGGCTGAGACAATGGGGTTTTCTAAATATACAATCATGTCATCTGCAAACAGAGACAATTTGACTTCCTCTCTTCCTATTCAAATACACTTATTTCTTTCTCTTGCCTGATTGCCCAACATAGAACTCCCAATACTATGTTGAACAGGAGTGGTGAGAGAATGAATCCTTGGTCTTGTGCTGGTGTTCAAAGGGACTGCTTCCAGCTTTTGCCCATTCAGTATGATATTGGCTGTGGGTTTGTTATAAATAACTCTTATTGCTTTGAGATACATTCCATCAATACCTAGTTTATTGAGAGGTTTTAGCAGAAGGAGTGTTGAATTTTGCCAAAGGCATTTTCTGCATCTCTTGAGATAATCATGTGGTTTTTGTCATTGGTTCTGTTTATGTGATGGATTATGTGTATGGATTTCAATATGTTGAACCAGCCTTGCATCCCAGGGATAAAGCTGACCTGATCATAGTGGATAAGCTTATATCTAAAACTATAAAAACCCTAGAGGAAAACCTAGGCAATACCATTCAGGACACATGCATGGGTAAAGGCTTTATGACTGAAACACCAAAAGCAATGCAACAAAAGCTAAAATTGAAAAATTGTATCTAATTAAACTAAAGAGCTTCTGCGCAGCAAAAGAAACCATCACAGAGTGAACAGTCAACCTACAGAATGGGAGAAAATTTTTGCAATCTATCCATCTGACAAAGGGCTAACATCAAGAATCTATAAAGAACTTAAACAAATTTATAAGAAAAAAAATTTCAATCAAAAATTGGTGAAGGGTATAAACAGACCCTTCTCAAAAGAAGACTTTTAGGCAGCCAACAAAATTATGAAAAAAAAACAAAAAAAAAACTCATCACTGGTCACTAGAGAAATGCAAATCAAAACCACAATGAGTTACCATCTCGAGTGAGTTAGAATGGCGATTATTAAAATGTCAGATAACAACAGATGCTGGAGAGGATGCTGAGAAATAGAAATGCTTCTACACTGTTGGTGGAAATGTAAGTTAGTTCAACTGTTGTGGAAGACAGTGTGGCAATTTCTCAAGGATCTAGAACCAGAAATACCATTTGAGCCAGCAATCCCATTCCTGGATATATACCCAAAGGTTTATAAATCATTCTACTATAAAGACACATGTACACGTATGTTTATTGCAGCACCATTCAAAATAGCAAGGACTTGGAACTAACCCAAATGCCCATCAAGGATAAACTGGATAAAGAAAATGTGGCACATATACACAATGGAATACTATGCAGCCATAAAAAAAGGATGAGTTCATGTCTTTTGCAGGGACATGGATGAATCTGGAAGCCATCTTTCTCAGCAAAGTAACACAGGAACAGAAAACCAAACACCACATGTTCTCACTCATAAGTGGGAGTTGAACAATGAGAACACATAGACACAAGGAGGAGAACATCACACACTAGGGCATGTTGTGGGGTGCAGGGCTGGGGAGGGATAGAATTAGGAGAAATACCTAATGTAAATGATTGGTTGATGGGTACAGCAAAGCACCATGGCCTGTGTATACCTATGTAACAAACCTGCACATTCTGCAATGTACCCCAGAACTTGAAGTATAATTTAAAAAATTAAAAATTAAAAGAAAATAGTAATAATTACATAGATTTAAAATTGGTTCTGGTAAATAGTTGTTAATATGGCTACTCTAGGGACCAAGGGAAAGTTTTCCCTCCATCCTCTGAAGTTTCACTGCAATATCAACTCACAAAGGCAGATTAATAGGAGAAATAACATAAATTTATTATTGTGCACAGAAAGAACCTCAGAGTGATTACCCCAAACCCCAATGGAGTACAGAAGCTTCTATAGCACCCTGAGGTTATAGAAAGAATAGGGGCTTGGATGTTGGTCAAAACCAGGTTATAGTAATAATTCAGCTTATCATACAAAGCAGGTTTTAATAGAGAGAAACAAGGAGGCATGGCTAGCAAAGGGGTCTTGTTTCACAGATGAAACCTCACAAGTAGCTGCCATCAGAGAGAATAGATGGTAAATATGTCTTTCAGACGTTTAAGGAGTCAGTCTCTGAATTAATCTTTCCTAAATCTGGAAAAGGGAGGGTCTCATAGAAATCCTGATTGCATCAATACCAGATTCTCTTCAGATGCAAACATCCCTCACAAAAGACAGCGCTGCAAGATTACCTCTATATGCTGGTTCTCTGAACAGCCATCTCAAAATATGTCAAAGAACTACATTTTGGGATGGAATATTTTCATTTCCTTCACCATAGAAAAATTAATATTTTTCTAGAACCACAAATAACCAGGAGAACACATCTTAAATGTCTTTAATAGATCAGTAGCAGACATGCTCCAATAAACCGAAATCTGAAAGCAGTCAATCAACAACATTTTCCTCTGAGTTATCACATTTCTAAAGCTGGCATTAGCCCACTCCTATCTTTGGAAATTTACCAATCCCTGCACACCACGCATCCCCAAAGTCCTGTGTAAGATCAATTATCTCCTTTGCTTGAGAAGACTGTGCTGAACACTCATAACTATTGTCCACCTAGGTAAGCAATAAATGCAGCTTTGCAGTTAATTTGCATCATTGGTTGGTGGGCTCATCCATTGATATGATTATATTTTAGCAACTGTACTAACCTATAAAAATAACTCTTGACTCTGGTTCTTATTTTCACAATTTTCTTAAATACAGTATTGATATTTTTGGCAGTATTAGCTTTATTATCCTTTGCCATATTTTTTTCTTGAAGAATTTATAATGACCATCTCATATTTCTACAGTCAGTAAAATGTCTTTTGACATTTGTGTCTCCATGTGGACTGATTTCTACAGTCGCACCTTGTCAGATCAACCAATGTGGATAGGAGCTTCCAATTAGTATTTCACTGTTATGAAATTTCTTCACTGTCTTCCCAGTCAAAGTTTATTTCCCCTTGCAGAATCACTATACAGAAAAAAAAATCATATTCTGGAATAATATTTTTAACTAATTTTAAAAATTAAACATTTAGCTAAATTGAATACAGTAACTTAATTAAACAGTATAATATATTTAAAATATTTTACATTGAATTTGAAGGATTTTATCTTTGAAATAGAAATGAGTAGGGAAAAATCAGATTTTATCATCAAATTCTGCTTAACTTCACACTCTTTGAAATGACTTTCTACGATTTCTCTGAAAATAAAGTATTGATAAGTATGATGAATTATTAAGTAGAATGACAAAATGAATAGATCAATGTATTTATTAGAAAAAATAGGTATTTTCTCCATTGTCGCCCATAGACATAGGCAAAAGGAATCCTTGGTCAGGGTCATAAGTTTTGAAGAGTCTCACATATCATACATATCATATATATCACTTATTAAAAAACATATGGGTTCTGACTCTCAGAATTCAACACTCAGTGCTGATAGCAGAATCTATACATCAGCATCGACCCTTATGCATAAGAATTGTTCAGGCCCAAAGAAAAAGCTTTTAAACATTTCTTGCCCATGTCCTTCAAAACAAAAGGTGGTTGCATTCAATTGCCAGGAAAGTGTGTGAATTCTATAGCTTCCCTATCTGACAAAAACACAGCTTGAGAGTGAAGAGGCTATAAATGGCAGAGGTGCTTAAATAGAAGAAAAACCAATATAATTAACTAGTCAATTTCTTCCTGTCAGCATGAATGCAATACATTCTCACAGAGTAAAAAATTTTCCATTAGTACATACAACCTTAACAGTCGCAGAAGGCAGACATGGCAAATTTACTATATTAAACAATTCTCATTACTAGATCTAGACTTAACATAATATGAATACTTCACTTTCATATAATATATAAAAGAGCATTATTTTATTAATGTTTAATAGGATTTAATTAAAAGTTTGAGAACATTAAAGTGTTCAGTTTAATGCATTTGAATTAATTTTTGAAAATTATTATTTATAAATTATATTTTGCATTTTAATTTCAAGATAAAACTTTTTGGAAAGTAAGCTTTAGTTGTTATTTTTACATTAATACATTGTGGTGAAAATGTATTTAATTTCTAATACTGGAAAAAAATTATAGTCTTTTAGATGATTGAAAGTGAGTTTATGTTTAGATCATAAGAGTATACATGAAAGTGATGAGCCAAAAAAATTGAATTTTTTTAAAAACTATTTAGAATGATAACCTGTTTATATTTTTTTAAGTGAAAGAAAAATGAAAGAAACTAGATTTTACTTAAGCATGACCAACCTAAGTTGAGCCTACAGGGCACAATAAATGATTATTTTAATGAATACATATATATATATATATATATTTATCAAAATAATGAAAATGAGAAAAAAAAATCTCCTCAAATTCAGAACTTGAACAGGTCAGATGAAAATCCTGCAATTTTACTTAATTGTTCTTGATTAAAAGAACATTAAATATATCACTTGCATACAAAAAGGAGCATGTGTATTTTTTAGAACTAAAAGAAAACTGATTAAACAGCAACCTAGAGTATTCAACAATGGTAAGAAAATGTCAATACAGAATATCAGTTTGAAGTTATTTAAATAATAAAGTTATATGTTCATTTTTGTGAAGTGTGATATTGATTTTGTACACATTATTTACAGAAAACAAGAAAAGAAATTTAGATTTAGTAGAAATGATGTCAAAAAGTGATGTACCATTAAACATGTAAACCTGATATAAATAATGAAATGAATAATCACTAGCAATGGGGAACATTTCCTGTCCCAACGACAAACCAAACACCACTTAGGGCCATTTCGCAAAACTGGATTCTTGGCTTTCATTTCTAATAAATATGTTAAATATACCACTACTTATTTCTGATTTTGCCTTTCCAATCCATTAAAGTCAAATTTTCAAAGCTGGGCTACTTAGAGACATCCTCCTATGCACTTCACTGTTTTCACTACACAGGCGAGAATCACATGTAACTTCAGGTCTGCATCCTTGAAAATTTTCTCCCTGCTGTCCTTCCCAAGGAATTCCAAGTGATGCTCGATATGACTGCCCAGTAAATAGAATTCGCTGACCCCAGATGCCCCACCCCTGGAAGGCCAAGGTTTCTGAAGTTGCACAGGGTGGAGTATAACATAAGCAGCTGAGCCCCAATATAATCCTGTCCTCCACAACCACCTTGTAGAGTACAACTCCTAGTAAAAAGTCCCTTGGGTATTTGACTTACTGTAGGTGCCTTTAAATTCGGTCCAAACTACCTGGCCATGAAGAATTCTGCTTTATCTTGTAGCAACGGTACATCTGCTTGTGCTTGTGCTTAAAAATACACAGATTGAATCTTAGCCACGAAGGAACAGATGAACTTGCTCTATTCTACTTTTTGAGCATCTGTTAGCATCAGCAGGTAGAAGTCATTTTAAATTGCAGGTTCAGGAAAATGCTGATAAACCAACAGGCATCTCAAGACACACTTAAAAGTGTTTTATCAATGTTTGCCTGTTGGTAACCTGATCTTCTGAGCCTAGAATGTCCATGGAAAAGAGGGCCTGTGAATCAAAATTCTCTCATCCCTTCTGTAACTTCTGCTATTTAAAATGCTGCAAATCAACATTTTTCACAACAACTAAAACTTAGTAGCAGCTCAAGTGCTCACATATGGATGGATGGATGGATGGATGGATGAATGGATATGCAAAATGTGGTCCATTCATACAGTGAAATATTATTCAGCCTTAAAAAGCAAGAAAATTTTGACAGAAGCTACAACATGGATGAAACTTGAGAACATAATCTGCAGTGAAATAAGACTGTCAGAAAGACAAACACTGTATAATTCCACTCATATGAAGTCCCTAAAGTAGATAAATTCATAGAGACAGCAAGCAGAATGGTGTTTGCCAGGTGATGGGGAGTGGGGAAAAGTGATATTTGGTTTTGGGAACAGAGTTTCAGTTTTACATGATGAGGGCTTATGGAGATGGATAGTGCTGATGGTTGCACAATATTATGAATGTGTTTACTATTACTGAACTTTACACTTAATGGTTAAGATGGTAAACTTTATGTCATGTGTATTTTACAACTAAAACAGTGGAAAATAAATAGCTGCAAGTGATTTGTGTATCTCAAAGAAAAGAATAAAGAATTTCAAATGAGATTATTAACTTATATAATCAAAAGAAAAATATAAAATAGAAGAAAAATAATAATTACATACTATTCAATTTAACTGGCTAGTATCAGGAACAGAAGTCACATGGAATAGCTACTGGGAGATGAAAACAAGGCGATCACAATTAGCAAATATTTTAACTTTATACTAATAAAACAACAGATTTTGACTTAAGTAAAGAACTAAAGAAATAATACGTAACATTAGACATTAATTTAGAAGTGAGCTTGTTATATAACCTACAAATATAAACTAGTAATAATATGATACATACCTCCTCATGGTGGAGAGACAGGAGGTAAAATTAGAAGAACTATGAGAATTCCTAGGTTCATGGTATTAGAGTGGTACTAAAAAATATATTGGGTTCTACCCACAGACCCTGACCTAGCAATAGATGAACAAATGCACTCACACACAGATATCCAGTGAAAAGAGTAGGCTAGGGGTCTGGGCCAATCACAGATCCAAAGGAGGATACTGTAAAGAGTCAGCAGCTGTGGCCCTCACCAGATGGTGCTACAGGCATTTATTCAGTATAGATTTAATGACAAAGACTTTGAGTCAGCACACTTGTGGATAATTAACATGATCGCCCTCATGAAGAGCAGTCCTGTGAATAATTAAAGGCCAGATTCCAGCCAGGCATGGTGGCTCTTGCCTGTAATCTCAGCACTTTGGGAGGCCGTGGCGGGTGGATCATGATGTCAAGAGTTTGAGACTATCCTCGCCAACAAGGTGAAACCCTGTTTCTACTAAAAATACAAAAATTAGCTGGCCATGGTGGCACGTGCCTGTAGTCTCACCTACACGGGAGGCTGAGGCAGGAGAATTGCTTGAACCCAGGTGGCGGAGGTTGTGGTGAGCTGAGATCTCACCATTGCACTCCAGCCTGGGTAACAAGAGGGAAGATCCATCTCAAAAAAAAAAAAAAAAAAAAAAAAAAGGAAACAAAGGCCAGGTTCCAAGGCCTAAAGCAAACACGATTTGTGGGTAATAACATTGTTGGCCCACGGAGTGGAGATAAGTCATCGGTCTGTGAATGTTCAAAGGTCAGTCCTAGGACCACATGAATAAACAAGATCTTTAGATAAATTTTCTTACATTCTTTTGTACCTAATCCTGCCTAATCGCCTCTGGGTAAGAACTGCTGCCTGCAGCTCATTCTTTCCCAAGCCTTTTGCAAAAACCTCATGGACTTCCAAGAAGGTTTGAATCCTTTTCTCTATAATTTTTCTCTTGTAATTTCTCCCACCACCCTGACTGAACTCCTAAAAAACTATGGGTGGGAAATAAAGAGAAGAATCAAATTTGTTGAATAGAACAGGGTCACTGGTTTATCTTCAAAATAAGAAACAAAGAATTTTGAACTACCTCTAAAGAAGGTACATTGTGACATGCTTGAGTGAGGTGTTCTGTTTTCCTCCCTAGGTTCTTCCTGGAAAGCTACTCTTGAAGACTTCTGTTTCTACTCTGTGATATAAAGCTGGAATAATTTTTAAAATTATAACTTTACATTTCTTACTTCATACAAACCCCTAAAAGAACTGAGATCACAGAGCAACCACTTGAACCAAAGCCTGAGAGAATGCAGAAGGGAGAGGAGCATGTGTGCCTACTTACCTGGGGTAATTATCATTATTATAATTCTACCATGAGGGGTGACAGATAAATCTTGATAACATTCAGAGACTTGGAGCAATGCTCTGTATTCACAACTACCAATTTCTTTAGCAGTTGACATCTACTCTCTTTGTATCCAGCCACCAACAAAGAGAAGTCCCAACAAATCCTTGGACTCTTAGGTACTGGAGAAAATATGTGCCTCACTTGGGATTTCTGTTTAGCTTCTTCCCTTGACTGACCTGCAAATCAAGTTGCTTTGAGATGGCTGAAATCAAAGGATTCATTAGTAATTTTCCACTAGACTGTAACATGCTTTCTATCTTTGAGTCTCACAATTCTAATTACCCTTTTGAGCTATAAATATCTATGACCAATCTTTTTGTCTATTGAAGCCACATCAATGAGAGGCAGCCTCTCTTTAATGGTTCTCCTTGGGGTTTTGGAATCATTTTCACTCTGACATAGCTTCTAATATAATGCCTATGATGTGATAAATAACTATTAGCTTACTCTTGGGCTTTGTTTGAAACTGATGTATTGTCCAGAGAGGCCCTGTGAGTCTCCAAAAATAAAATTTCCATATTGACATAGGTCAACTCAGAATCCAATACAGTTTGACTCTGTGTCTCCACCCAAATCCCATCTTGAACTGTAATTCCCACATGTCAAGGAAGGGACCTGGTAGGAGGTGACTGGATCACAGGGGTGGTTCCCCCCATTCTGCTCTCATGATAATGAGGGAGTTATAATAAGATTTGTTGGCTTAAAAGTGATGCTTCCCCCTTTGTGCGCTCTCTATCTCTCTCTCTCCTGCTGTCATGTAAGACTTTCCTTGTTTTCCCTCCACCTTCTGCCATGATTATAAGTTTCCTGAGGCCTCCCCAGGCGTGTGGAACTGCAAGTCAATCAAACCTATTACTTTTATAAATTGCCCAGTCTCAAGTTTTCTTTATAGCAGTGTAGGAATTGACTAATACAGAAAATTGGTACCAGAAATGAGGTACTGCTATAAAGATAACCTAAACATGTGAAAACAACTTTGGAACAGGGTAATGGGCAGCGGTTGGAATAGTTTGGTGGGCTCAGAAGAAGAAAGAAAGATGTGGGAAAGTTTGGAACTTCCTAGAGACACCTAGAATGGTTTTAACCAAAATGCTGATAGTGATATGGACAACAAAGTTCAGGCTGAGGCAGTCTCAAATGGAGATGAGGAATTTATTGGGGAGTGGAGTAAAGGTCACTGTTGCTATGCTTTAGCAAAGAGACTTTTGGCATTTTGCCCTGCCCTAGAGATCTGCGGTACTTTAAACTTGATAGAGATGATTTAGGGTAACTGGCAGAAGAAATTTCTAAGCAGCAAACCATTCAAGAGGTTACCTGGCTGATTCTGAAAGCATCAGTTATATGAGTTCATAAAGAAATTATCTGAAACTGGAACTTTTATTTAAAAGAAAGACAGAGCACTAAAGTTTGGAAAATTTGCCTGACCATGAGGTAGGATAGAAAACCCCATTTTCTGGGAAGGATTTTAACCTGGCTGCATAAGTAACAAGGAGCTCAATGTTACTCCCCAAGACAATGGGAAAACTGCCTCTAGGGCATTCTAGAGCTCTTCACAGCAGGCCTTCTCATCACAGGCCCGTGGGCTTAAAAGGGAAAAATGGTTTTGTGGGCTAGGCTCAGGGCCCCACTGTTCTGTGTATGTGTAGCCTTGGAAATTGGTGCCCTGTGTCCCAGTTGCTATACCTCAGTTGTGGCTAAAAGGAGCCATCATAGAACTCAGACTGTTGCTTCAGAGAGTGCATGCCCCAAGCTTTGGCAGCTTCCACTTGATGTTGGGCCTGCAGGTGTCCAGAAGTCAAGAATTGAGGTTTGGGAACCTCCACCTAGATTTTAGAGGATGTATGGAAACACCTGGATGTCCAGGCAGAAGCCTACTTCAGGGGTGGGGTCCTCATAGAGCTTCTACTAAGGAAATACAGAGGGAAAATGTGGGGTTGGAACTTCCACGAAGAGTTCACACTGGGGCACTGCCTAGTGGGACTGTGAGAAAAGGATCACTATCCTCCAAATCCCAGCATAGTAGATCTACTGATAGGTTGCACCATGTGCCAGGAACAGCTGCAGGCACTCAACACCAGCCCGTGAAAGCAGCCACATGGACTGTACCCCGCAAAGCTACAGGGAGGAACTGCCCAAGGCCATGGAAGCCTACTCTGCATCAGCATGCCCTGGATATGAGACACGGAGTCAAAGGAGATCATTTTGGAGTAAGATTTAATGAGTACTCTGCCAGGTTTCGGATTTGCATGGAATCTGTGGCCCCTTTATTTAGGCCAATTTGTCCCATTTGGAACAGGAATATTTACCCAATGTCTGTACCCACATTGTATCTTGGAAGTAGTTAACTTGCTTTTGATTTTACAGGCTCATGGGTGAAAGGGGCTTGCCTTGTCTCAATGAAATTTTTTTTTTCTTTTGAGATGGCATCTCACTCTGCTGCCCAGGCTGGAGTATAGTGGTGCAATCTCAGCTCACTGCAACTTCTGCCTCCTGGACACAAGTAATTCTCATGTCTCAGTCTCTCAGGTAGCTGGGACTTCAGGTGTGAGCCACCAAACCTGGCAAATTTTTTGTATTTTTAGTAGAGATGGGTTTTTGCCATGTTGGCCAGGCTTGTCTTGAACTCCTGACCTCAGGCAATCTGCCCACCTCAGCTTCCCAAAATTCTGGGATTACAGGCATGAGCCACCATGCCCAGCCAATGAGACTTTGAACTGGGACTTTTGAGTTAATGCTGGAATGAGTTAAGACTTTGGGGGAACTGTTAGGAAGGCATAATTTGTTTTGAAGTGTGAGAAGGTCTTGATAGTTGGGAGGGGCAGGGACACAATAGTACCATTTTGCTCTGTGTCCTCACCCAAATCTCATCTCTAATTGTAATCCTCACAAGACAAGGGAGGGACCTGGTGGGAGGTTATTGGAGCATGGAGTCAGTTTTCCTCATGCTGTTCTTGTGATAGTGAGTGAGTTATCACAAGATCTGACGGTTTAAAGTGGCACTTCCCTCTTCACTCTCTCTCTCACTGTCTCTCACCTGCTGCCATGTAAGATGTGCTTTTTTCCCCTTTGACTTTTGCAATAAATGTACATTTCCTGAGTTCTCCCCAGCCATGAGTAACTGTGAGTCAATTAAACCTGTTTCCTTTATAAATCACCCAGTCTCAGGTACCCTTTACAGCATGGGAAAATGGACTAATACAGAGTCTATGACTAAAAATACAAGGTGTGCTCAACAAGACTCTCTTGTCAAGTGGAAATGGCATATTCAC
Source organism: Sapajus apella (assembly GCF_009761245.1). Lineage (NCBI taxonomy): Eukaryota > Metazoa > Chordata > Mammalia > Primates > Cebidae > Sapajus > Sapajus apella. Next base: position 40,099,754 of record NW_022436948.1, read on the forward strand.
CCTGCCCCCAGCAGAATTTTGGCGTTACATGACAAAGTGGCAACTGTACCTGTGGGGGATTCTATATTCCCCATTCCACTGCAAAAGAAAAACTGTCTCCTTAACTGCTCAATGAGTCCTCGTGTAGCTGACATTTCCCAAAATACCTGAACCTGATTTACTGGCACTGCTAAACTGAAAGCTGATGGTGTGCACAGGGCTTCTGTAGGTGTCCAGCCATGCTGCCACCTGTTCCAAACTCAAAAGAGATGCAGCTGGTCCACTCTGAGCAGATCTGAAACCATTCCCAGGATCAGTCAAGTACTGCTCTTGATAAACCTTGCTATACTTTCACTGACTCTTGAGCTGTTGCAAAAGGCTAAACATTTGGCCAGACACATGAAAAACCATCGGCGATCAGATTAAAGACAAACTTCTTTGGTACCATGTAGTGTGAAAACAATTTCAGGCTGCTGAATGAACTATTATGGCCAGTTTCGTAGATGGCCATGCCAAGTACACATTCTGTGATGAAACCAGCTGGAATTACACTGCTGATCAAGAACGCATTGTCCAGGTTGCCACGATCACTACATGGATTCATCACCTTACTAATTCATGGCACATCCATGATCATAAGCTGAACATAAAGGAAAGAGTTCTGTTCTTGATGCAGAGGCCAACCAACACATGCCAGACTTAGAACTCTTGCCAAAAGTTGGGCCATTATCCCAAGATAGAAGAAAACAAATTGCGTGGGACTTTGTCTCCGCCCAGTTCTTACAGATATATTACATTAGACCCCTAACCCTATATAAAGGAAGCTAATAGTGCCTCATTGCTGTGTGCATTTTGAGGTTATATAATGCTGACCCAATTCAGACAGCTAACTCCAGTCGCACCACTTGGGGTCCATAGATTAATCTCTATTACTTGTTTGGCTTTCTGGACCATTTGCAGTCTGACACTGGGGCTCCTTTCATCACAAAAGCTTCCCAATAATCTCAATAATGCACTAATAAACATTTCATGGACCTTCCATACTGCCTGCCATCCCAGCCGTCTAGCAGTAGTAGTAATAGTAGTAGTCGTAGCAATTATTATTAAAAAGTGAAAGTTTTGTTCTTGCACGAGCTGAAGCTCATTGTCACAAACAATGCATGGCAACGTTTACCTACTGGGCTCAAGCAATCTTCCCACCTCAGCCTCCCTGGTAATGAGGACTATAGGTGCACCACCATGCCCATCTAATTAAAAAATATATTTTTTTTAAGACAGGCTCTCAGTATGTTACCAGAATAGTCTTGAACCCCTGAACTCAAGCAATCCACCCACTTCAGTCTCCAAAAGTGCTGGGGTTGCAGGCTTGAGCCACCACACAATGTACTAATATTATTGTGCATTGAAAAGGTCTTAAGTCAGCTGAAAAGATTACTGATTCTGTCTCCTGCACCTCCTCCCGGTCTTCATATGAGTAAGAAAGTTTGGTAATTAAAGGGGCACCAAATAATCAGGATGAAAGTGATGAGGGGGTTAATCTGACCTACTTAGAAAAGTTGAGATTTCAGCCTGGACCGTTTCTGACACCAAGGCTACTTACCTCCCTTAACAGCAACCCCAAGCTAGCTGGGTTGGAACATCCTCTGGGTGGCAGCAAAGCGAAAAGGGGAGACCCAAACATAATTCTGGTTCAGCCATCTGGACTTTCTGGTTGAATTTGCATAATTTTAGCTGATAAAAATAAAGAATATTTTGTTGAGCACATGGCACAAAAAGCCCCCTCATGACTCATCGGTGGTATTGAGCCTGCAGGTGCATAGGAATCAATAATTGAAGTTTGGAAACTTCCGTCTAGATTTCAGAAGATGTATGGAAACACCTGGATGCCTAGGCAAAAGTTTGCGGCAGGGTGGGGACCTCATGGAGAATCTCTGTTAGGGCAGTGTGGAAGGCAAATGGGTTCAAGCCCCTACACAGTGTCCCTACTGGTGCCCTGCCTAGTGGAGCTGTGAGAAGAGGACCACTGTCCCCAGATCCCAGAATGGTAGATCCACTGACAGCTTGCACCATGCACCTGGAAACGTTGCAGACACTCAACACTAGGAGGGGCTGTACCCTGCAAAGCCACAGGGGCGGAGCTGCCCAAGAGATGGAAACCCACCTCTTGGCATCAGCATGACCTGGAGTCAAAGGAGATCATCTTGGAGCTTTAAATTTTGACTGCTTTGCTGGATTGGATTTTTGACTTGTACGGATCCTGTAACCCCTTGGTTTTGGCCAATTTCTCCTATTTGGAGTGGCTGTATTTACCCAATACCTGTGCTTCCATTGTGTCTAGGAACTAACTAGCTTGCTTTTGATTTTGCAGGCTCATAGGTAGAAGAGACTTGCCTCGTCTCAGATGAGACTTTGGACTGTGGACTTTTGGGTTAATGCTGAAATGAGTTATGACTTTGGTGGGAAACTGTTAGGAAAGAATGATTGGTTTTAAAATGCGAGGACCTGAGATTTGGAGGGGCCAGGAGTGGAATGATGTGGCTTGCCTGTGTCACCACCCAAGTGTACATTCTCTGATGAAACCACCTGGAATTATGCTGCTGTAATTTATCCAAATCTCAATTTGAATTGTGTCGCCCAGAATTCTCACATGTTTTGGGAGGAACCCAGGGAGAGATCATTGACTCATAAGGGCCAGTCTTTCCCATGCTATTCTTGTGATAGTGAATAAGTCTCATGAGATCTGATGGGTTTATCAGGGATTTCTGCTTTTGCTTCTTCCTCATTTTCTCTTACTGCTGCCATGTAAGAAGTGCCTTTCACCTCCCACCATGATTCTGAGACCTCCCCAGCCATGTGGAATTGTAAATCCAATTAAACCTCTTTTTCTTCTCAGTCTCATGTATGTCGTTATCAGCAGTGTGAAAACAGACTAACACATAGTCACTGGTAGTTTAATAGGAGTTTAATAGTTTAACTCAATCATTAAATCTGTACATTGCTTTAAGCAGTATGGCAATTTTAGCAATATTGACTCTTCCTATGTTTGAACGTGAAATATTTTTGCACTTGTCTCATTTCTGATTTCTTTGAGCAGTGTTTTATAATCCCTATTGTAGAGCTCTTTCACCTCCCTGATTAGGTGTATTTCTAGATATTTTACTCTTTTTGTGGCTAATGTGAATGGGATTGCATTCTTGATTTGGCTTTCAGCTGGAATGTTGTTGATGTATAGAAATGCTACTGATTTTTGTACATTTATTTTGTATCCTGAAACTTTAATAAAGTTGTTTATTAGTTCAGAAGGCTTTCGGGCAGAGGCTGTGGGGTTTTTTAGATATAGAATCATATCACCTGTAAACAGGGATACTATGGCTTCTTGTCTTCCTTTTTGTATGCCTTTATTTCTTTTCTCTTGCCTGATTACTCTGGCCAGGGTGTCCAGTACTATGTTGACTAGTAATGGTGAGAAAGGGCATTCGTGTCTTGTGCCAGTTTTCAAGGGGAATGCTTCCAGCTCTCCTCCATTTGGTATAATGTTGGCCGTGGGTTTATAAGAGATGGCTTACTATTTTTGAAGTATGCCCCTTCAATGACTATTTTGTTGAGGGTTTCTAATATGAATGAATGTAAAATTTTATTAATAGACTTTTGTGCATCTATTGAGATAATCATGTGGTTTTTGTTTTTAGTTCTGTTTATGTAATGAATCACATTTATTGATTTGCATGTGTTTAACCAATCTTGCATCTCAAGAATAAAGCCTACTTGACCGTGGTGGATTAGCTTTTTGCTGTGCTCCTGGATTTGGTTTGCTAGTATTTTGTTGAGGATTTTTGCATCTACATTCATCAAAGTTATTGGCCTAAAGGTTTTTGGTTGTTGAGGTTTCTCTGCCAGGTTTTGGTATTAAGATGATGCTGGTCTCATAGAATGAGTTAGAGAATAGTCCCTCCTCCTCAAATTCTTTGAAAAGATTCAGTAGGGATGTTGCCAGCAGTTCTTTATACATCTGATAGAATTAGGCTGTGAATCTGCCTGATATTGGGCTTTTTCTGGATAGTAGACTTTTTGTTACATTTTTAATTTTGGAACTCATTATTGGTCTGTTCAGGGACTCAATTTCCTCCTGGCTCAATCTTCAGAGTTTGTATATATCAAGAATTTATCCATTTCTACTAGGTCTTCTAACTTGTGTGCATAAAGGTTTTCATAGTAGTCTCTGAATGTTTCTTCTATTTTGGTGCAGTCAGTGGTAATGTTCCCTTTGTCAATTTTTATTGCGTTTATTTGTATTTTTTCTCTTTTTTTTTCTTCATTAGTCTAGCTATCTGTCTCTCTATCTTATTATTCTTTTCAAAGAACCACCCCCTGGATTTGTTAATCCTTTGTATGGTTTTTTTGTGTGTCTCAATTACCTAAAGTTCCACTCTAATTTTTGTCATTTCTTGTCTTCCACTCACTTTGGGATTGCTTTGGTTTTGTTTCTCTAGTTCCTGTAGATATGATGCCAAGTTTTTAATTTGATATCTTTCTGACTTTTTGATGTGAATATTTAGTGTTACAAATTTCCCACTTAACACTCCTTAGTGATATTCCAGAGATTCTGGTGTATTGTATCTTTGCTCTCATTAGTTTCAAAGAATTTCTTGATTTCTGCCTTAATTTCATTTTTTACCTAAAGGCCATTCAGGAGTGAGTTGTTTAATTTCCATGCAATTGTATGGATTTGAGTGATTTTCTTAGTATTGATTTATATTTATATTGTGCTGTGGTTCAAGAGTGTGGTTGGTACAATTTTAGGTTTTTTCATTATTATTTTGCTGAACATTCTTTATGGCTGATTGTTTGGCTGATGTTACAGTATGTGTCATATGCAGATGAGAATAATGTATATTCTGTTGTTTCTGGGTGGAGAGTTGTATAGGTGTCTGTTAGGCCCGTTTGGTCAAGTACAGAGTTCAGGTCCCAAATATCTTTGTTAGTTTTCTGCCTTGAGGATCTGTCTAATAATGTCAGTGGGTGCCGAGTTTGGAAATCTAAATCTCTTTGTAGGTCTCTAGAAACTTGGTTTTCGAACTTGGGTTTCCTGGGTTAAGGGCCTATGTGATTACCATAGTTAGGTTATCTTGCTGAATTGAACCCTTTACTATTAAGTAATGCCCATCTGTGTCTTTTTTATCTTTGTTGGTTCAAAATCTGTTTTGCCTGAAATTGGAATAGCATCTCCTGCTTTGTTGCATTTTTAAATTGCTTGGTAGATTTTCCTCCCTCTCTTTACTGTGAGCTTGTGCGTGTCATTATATATGAGATGGTTTCTTAAAAACAGCATACCATTGGGTCTTGCTTTTTTATCCAGCTTGCCACTCTGTGCCCTTTAATTTGGGCATGTAGCCCATCTACTTTCAAGGTTAATATTGATATGTGCAGATTTGATCTTGTCGTAGTGAAAATGTGGAATGCTTTCTGCATGTGTGTGTCATCCTTGCACAGGAGCCATGTTAATTTTATCAGTATTGTTCCAGTTTTAGTATATGTGCTGCCAAAGTGAGCATGAGTTTTGAACGATATTTTGCTTTTCAGAATTGCCCTGTGAGCTTCCTTGTGAAAGAAAATGCTCTGTTTTAACTCCACACTGGTCAGTTTTCTGTTCTCCTGAGAGGCTTCTGAAGATGATTTGATCACCATTCTTCTTACTCATACCAATTGGAAATAGCAGAGGAAGGCTCCATCTCCCACAGCTCCCTCATACAATATTTGTCAATAGTTGGGGTTATCTTTCCCATGCCCATGCTTATAGCTGTATCTCTGTTGCTCCATGGAGCAGATGGTGGTCTCGGAGAACCAGAAAAAATGGCCAAATTGCCTCCAGCAGTTTCTCCAAGAACAAGAATTAGACTCAGCTATTCAGAATGAAGTAGGAACTAGAGCAGATGGTGGGGACACTCTGTAAGGGACATTGTCAGTATCTCTGGACAAATATAAGCCCCACATAGGGGATTCCTGAAATTGTAAACATCACTTTCTTTCAAAAATCTATATCCACTCTGGGGTTGGTACTTTTATACCATTATTAACTTTAATTCCTCCTGAAACTATGGGTGATTCGGAACTTAGGAGTGGTTATGAAGACTTCAAGTGTTTAAGGGAACTCAATATTTAATTGATTTAACCTGTAAGCGATAGCTGTGGAAATCTATTCAAAATGGCACTCTCAATTCCTTAGGGGAGTTTCCTGGAGGGATAACTAATTCATTATTCACAAGTATTATATGGGAAGTTTTTACCTACAATGGAAGTCATTCACTTAGAAAAAGTGGTACAAATTTGTGAAATTAATGTCTGATGGATTGTTCATATTTTCATAACTAGTCAGTGTGACCTGATTGTCATTAATATGGTCTTGGCAATCACAGAGAGTATATCTGAAAGACATGGGTACAGATTTCAGGTATGCCACATGAGAAAGGAATGACCTTGGAAAAATTAGAATCCTTCAGTGTTAGAGGGTTTTTTACACCTCTGAAAATGTGGATAATGATACTGAAACTGACAAGTGAAACAAATGTATCTGTCATAGATCCTGACATATAATAAAAGCTCTCATAAGTTTATTTTTTGGGCTTTACTTAAAATTTTGATACGATTGTAAGTTTTTTCATTATTTTTCTTTGCTCATATATTAGTTAAGACTTTAAGTTTGTAAGTATTCTTAAGATGTGATAAAAAGGAGAACCTTGCCTATACTACCTTATGTACTGAAAATAAGTTGTACTTCGGAATCTACAATCCTAGACGTAATTGAGCATTCAAAACCCTTTATCAGTGTAAGGTTAAGTAGCCATGTTACTAAATTCCTCAATCTAAAAAAACTCAGGGGTTTGAACTAAATGATCATTACTAGACCACTGCTATTTCTAAGAGAATAAATGTCTTTTTGAATACTGTGTAAGAGATTACTGAAGTACCTTTAAAAGTTTTGAAATTTATTATATTTTAAAATATTTGTGAGTGTTGTCTTTTAAAAATACATTGCTTATGTTCTTGCTTTCTTATTCAGAATACATTTAACTATTTGTTGGTAAACCAGGATTATCATTAAAAATTATAATGTGTTATAGTACTGATTTAGCCCTCATTATCTTTAGATTCAAAGCTACAGAAATGTAACAACCCCTTCCAAAATCTGAGAAACACAATTCTCTTACTGTTAAAATGAAGTTAGAAAAATAGTTTGTCAAATTCTATTTTTTTAATCTGATAAATAACTGGGAGTTTATTTATGTTTATGTTAGGTAAAAGACTGTATCTTTGATAAGATTTTTTACATTGTTACAATTACTTATAGAAATAATCCATATTATAAATTATTATCAAATGTTAAACTTGATATTTTTATAAATATACAGGAGGCAATGGGATTCTTGATGACAAAGTTTGTTATCAAACTGAACAGGAGTCTGTTTGCCCAATACACTAAAACCAGGTATCCACACTGGGGTTTGCAGTGGGAGAAACGAAGTCCTTTTTTTTTCAGGCCATCAAACAAGAAGGATCAGGCAGCTAATGCTTAAGTCCCAACCTCCCAAATGGCTTTCATGTGGAGATTTTAAAAGGCAGAGATACGGAGTTTACAGGCAAAATCATAAATCAAGAAGTGGAGGCTATACACTGGTTTGACCTGAAAAGTCAGGACATCTCCAAGGGGTAGAGGGGTACAGTTCATAGGTAGGTTCAAAGATTTTCTGATTTGTGATTGGTGAAAGAGGTGATGCTTTGTCTAAAATTTGAGATCAGCAGAATTGTTCTGGCTTGTGGGTGGGTGTGCTTCCTTCAGGTCCCTTAGGAAGAAATTTATAACAAAGAATGGTGGTCAGAGTTTAGTCCTCCATTCCTCCTTATTTGAGGTCTCTCCCTGCCAGTGGACCAGTTTGGTCAGGGTCTGGGTTTCTAAAAAACAACTCAAGAAAATGTGTTAAGATGTTGTCTTCAGTTTTTGTAGAGAACAAAACATTTCGTAACTCTAACTTCCTTGGATATTGTTTTAAGCTACCATTACTTTCTTGCTTATCAAGTTGCTCGTTTACTTCCTAGGGCTAGCTAGGTTCCTGCAATTTCTCTTGGAGGAACTCGAGATCTTTATTTCTGTGCCTGGTCGGGGGATACCTGGCAGGCCCATAAGAGAGTCCCTGCTCCATCTCAAGCTCTAAGACATAAGCATTCCATGAGATTCTGAAAGGTGTTAGGTCCCTGTCAGTGAAGTGAATGGAGTCAGCTCATTGCCAGCTCAGGCTCCATATGTAGATTTTCACATATTGTTTCCTCCAAACATGAAGTATACTCCGGAAGTTCTTTTCAGATACACAGCCAAAGAGTGAAATTAATTTCTAGGAGCTATGTTAGAGCTTCTAGGGGAAAGAGATGGGCATCGTGTACTATTTCATTTGAGCCTATTATCACATTGTTTACTTATTTGTTATTCAGATTTATTCACAAGCAGATAATCACATCTCCTAAAACAAAACATCTAATTGCCATGAGTGTGGCATTTGAGAGGCTGTGGCAAACAAAATCCTTTCCAGATCACAATGAGCTAATCCCTGTTTTATTTCCTACTTTAATAGCTTGTGGTAGGAGTGAGCCTTTGAATTGTTAAGGAAAGTAGACTTGGTGCAGAAATGATGATTTGAATTATACCCCCTACATGGAAATTGTCTGACCAGCACAAGAAACACTGTTTTCAAATAGAAAAATAAATGTTAAATGTGGTAACTAATGCTATTTTTTTAAGCATTTGAGGCAGGATAGATACCTATTAATCATCTCTATTTATACATTTTTCACAGAGTTCAAAGCATTCAATTGCTCACATGTCCAAGTCACTTAGGCAGAGTCACTGAAGGAATTGCCTACTTAAGCAGTCTTTTGAGTTCTATATATTAAGAACTATCATTGTATGTTCCCAGCTCCCCAACTGTATAAATTAGAACAATTTCTTCATCTAAAGCAAAGTGGTGAAATAATTTGCCCACTGTTCCATCATACCCATAAAGAATAACTAACTTCATTCCAGAAACTCAGGGATTTTCTTATCATTTTACTGAAAAATGTTCATATGGGATTTACTGTACTCTGAGTTCAAAGGTAGAGGCACGCAGTCTCCTTGCCATGGTAGAGGGTAAGGGAGGAACACGAGGGATTTGTTTAAAGAAGGTCCATTGAGCATGAAGCTAAGGGTCTTTTTACACAGTTACAGGAATTGATTGAAACTACACTTCTTTGGAAAAAGGAACCTCCTTGTCCCATCTTCAGCAAAACAAAATTAGCCTAAGGATGAAGCCGACAGAGCAAAGAGAGAGTCAAAAGAAAAGCAGGAAAAAAGTGTAGAAGACTCACCCTATATTTTAGTGACAAGATTCAGTCCATTTAGGTTATCATTTAGATATAGTCTGTGTTAAATTTTCTAATATAGCACACTATAGATGCCACTGAAATGTTTTAGTTAGAGATGGATTACTACATCTTATGCTTTAGAAAGACCATTCAAGCCATGGGTATAGAAAGAATTTGAAAAGAACAAGGTTACAATCAGATGACTCTCAAAAACCTACTTCAGTAGCCCACATGAGAGGTGAAGAAGGCCTATTTGCAAGCAATTGATTCGAGAGTCAGATATCAGATATAATGAAAAAAATGAAACCTATAAGACTTCATGATTGTTGTCCCAGGAGGAGGGTTCAGCCAAAAAGGAGATTATTATAGGCTTATCACTCGATTTCAGGGTTTTGGATACAGTGTCTTTCACTAGACAGGAAATACCCAGGAGCCAAATAACTTTCAAGAAGATTTGGCCATGGCAATTTTGAAGCAAGCATTAAAATATATAAATGGAGATGTCAAATAATCATTGGATATATTCAAAGTAACTTCGGGGGTTAGAAACATGAATTGAGAACCATAAACACCTAGAGAGTCATAATAAAAAAAAATAAAATTCAGAAAAAGGACAAATATTTAATGTATGGGCAGAGAAAAAATTACCCAACAAGTGAAATATAGAAAATGCCCTGGAAAGCAATAGGAAAACCAAGAGGGCACTGTAACAGAATCCAGGGGGAAAGAATGACCAGGAGAGAATGAGTAAGATAGGACCCACGAACAGAAAGTAAGAGAAGATATCAATCATTCACTTACATATGTTTATTAATCCCTGATGTGAGAGTTCAGCCAGGGTGGTGGCAAAAATATTATGGGAAAAATATTAGAGAAAGTTATGAAATATAGTCTCAAACCCTTTTGCAAGGCCTAAAGTTTCTTTCTTTAGTTCTTGGCTGAAGGCAGCCTTGTCCCCTTAGTTAAATAAACTAGAGTAGAAACAAAGGAATTTGGGGAGTTTACCTAACTTGTTTACTCATGTGGTTCTAAAATTAAACTTGGTCATTCTAGATGGCTTTCTCAAGGGGCGGTCAACCAGGAATATTACCCATTAATGGTGTTGGCTTTAGGCCTCAGAACCTGTCCTTTAATCTTTAACCTCTAGTGGTGCTGACTCAGAGTTTTTGTCATTTAATGTGTGCTGAATAAAGATGGCGAGGTCAGCATGTCAGGGCCAGCAGTTGCAACTATTTACAGCACTCTCCAGCAAGTCTGTAAGTGGCCCAGACACTCAGTCAAACTGCCAAAGCATAGTATCTGTGTGTCAGTGTACTTTATTCATCCATCCTGAGTCAGGGTCTGCAGGACAGATCCCCACAGGTGGAGACCCCAACACTCTGACTTTGTGATAGGTGCTGTTCTGAGGGCTGAGAAAACATAGTGCAACAGGCAAAGCTCATATTTTGACAGCTCACAGTCTATGTGGGCCATTTCTCACATTTGACAAAGCAGTTTCTGTGCAGTGGCGAGGAGAACATCTCAGCAATATAGAAGCGGGAGTGGAATTAAAGTAAGTAAAGACCTCAATTGTGGTGAGCCTGAAACATTGAGAATCATGGCCCTAAAGCAGAGGTTAAGAAAAAGTAAGTTGCTCTGGAGAGGCCCATCTCAAGACATATTATATTTTTGAGGAGAGAATGATCATGTTTAGGCTGTGGGACAAAATAACACTAGAGAAAAACCATTTCAAAATACAGATAAGAAAGACAACAACAAATTTGGCTCAGAGCATTCTAGAGGACATGGAGTAACTTTGAATCAAGAGCACAAACGGAGAAGTGTGCCCTGAATAAGAAACAGGATATGAAAGAAGTGGTTGACTACTTTTGACCTTCCCAGTCAGACACAGGAGCTCTGCTCCATGATCATACTGAGCCATGTGGTTTTTAAAGTGTTTTTCTTTCTTTTATTTTTATTATACTTTAAGTTCTGGGATACATGCACAGAATGTGCAGGTTTGTTGCATAGCTATATCTGTGCCATGGTGGTTTACTGCACCCATCAACCCATCATCTACATTAGGTATTTTTCCTAATGCTCTCCCTCACCTAGCCCCGCACCCCAGAACAGGCCCCCGTGTGTGCATTTCCCCTCCCTGTGTACATGTGTTCTCATTGTTCAACTCCCACTTATGAGTGAGAAGATGCAGTGTTTGGTTTTCTGTTCCTGTGTTAGTTTGCTGAGAATGACGATTTTCAGCTTCATCCATGTCCCTGCAAAGGACATGAACTCATCCTTTTTTATGCCTGCATAGTATTCCACGACGTGTATGTGCGACATTTTATTTATCCAGTCTATCATTGATGGGCATTTTGGTTGGTTCCAAGTCCTTGCTATTGTAAATAGTGCTGCAATAAGCATACATGTGCATGTGCCTTTATAGTAGAATGATTAATAATCCTTTGGGTACATACCCAGTCATGGGATTGCCGGGTCAAATGGTATTTCTGGTTCTAGTTCCTCGAGGAATCGCCACGCTCTCTTCTACAATGGTTGAATGAATTTACACTCCCACCAACAGTGTAAAAGCATTTCTATTTTTCCACATCCTCTCAGCATCTGTTGTTTCCTGACTTTTTAATGATCACCATTCTACATGGCGTGAGATGGTATCTCATTGTGGTTTTGATTTGCATTTCTCTAATGAACAGTGATGATGAGCTTTTTTGTTTGCCAGATAAATGTCTTGTTTTTGAGAAATGTAAAGTGTTTTTCTCCCGTATGAACTGGAAGCACTGACCAAGCAGCAGCAGTGTATATCATTTGTGTTTCTGCAGTAACACAAGCAGTGGCCAGAGCTCACTATATGCTCAACAAATATGAGCTAGCAAAGTGATCCCGGGGCAAAACTGAACATTCCTAACTTCAACGATGATATTCTAAATAAAGGTAAAATAACTTCCAAATAACTTCAAATAGTTGTTTGTTTATTCCCATGAGACCTCAAGAGCCTATACCATAAATAAAACACTTCAGAGTTACAGTAGGGTTCTCTCTCTAGCTTTTATTGTTTTTTCTTAGCATTATAGCTATTATGTAAATAACATATACCAACAACTCCATATGCTTACCCAAATCCATGTCTTCCTTTTTTTTTTTTTAAGGATTGTACTTCTATTCTGAATTTGGAAGAACCTTGTCACCTTGTCTGCACAAGAAGATAAGCTTTGTGACAAAGACACACACATTTCAGCTCTCAGCATTGTGTTATGCCGGGAAGAAGGGACAGGGAGAAAACGTAATTTTATTTGTATTTTTGTGATTATTTGACTAATCTTCATTTCATCAGACTCTGTTCAACATTGTGTCCCCAGTCAGGTGTGCAATGACTGGGAAAGAGCTCCTTCTTAATGTTTTGTGGATGACTGAGTAAGCAAATGTGTGTTAACCACAAAGGAACAGGCTAGTACCTTGTATACAAAGTGTGGTCCTGAAACCAGCGGCAGCATTGACGCCTCCTTCATGCTTACTAGAAATTCACCATCTCAAGCTTCATCCACAACTGACCAGATCAGAATCAACATTTTTTTAAATCTCCCAGATGAATCCTATGCACTTTAAGGAAGCATTGGACTATACTTTCCATGTCCTTTAGACATAGGCAGGCAGTTTTTTTTTAAGTCCAGCAAAAATAATAGGCATAATTTTATGAAATGGACCTCGGGGTAGAAGAGACTATAGTAAAAAATAAACAAATAAATAAATAAAAATTAGGAAGCTCTAGGAAATAAAATTTGATTGTCTATATAATCCAAACCATGAGTAATAAGTGTGTTTCTTAACAACAAACAAGCAAAATTACAAATGGTGTTAGACAAGGAGTTCTCTGCAAGTGCAAGTTTTTAAATGAGTATAGTAGTTAATATTTAATGAATTTTCTTTATACCAGACACTATCCTTGGCTCTTGATATAAATTAACTTGTTTAATTAATTATACAAAACCCATGCAATAGAAGGAATGTTGCCTCCATTGCATAGATGCAAACACTGAAGCACAAAGTTGAATCTTCCAAATTTAAATAGTAGATAAGTTGTGTAGGCAATTTTTCAAACTGCAAAATACCACTTCTCTTCCAGTTATGAAACAATGTAACTGACTTGTAACAATAGTATTTCATAGTCTTAAGACAAAAATGAGGCTTACTACAAGTCTACACATAAGAAAAAAACTTTTTTTATTCTTTTATTTTCTTTCGAAATGAGTTTACATGGAAGAAGATAAAGAATGATAGTCTCAGTGTTTGGGCTGAAAGGTATAATTGCTAATGAACAAATAAAATAGTAAAACTCCTCGATTGTTATTTTGTTTCTTCTCTGACAGTGGCAATAATCTTTGCAATAAAAAGAAATAACAGGTATTCTTAGAAAGACATATAAACTCAAAATAGGTGAAAGATTTAAAAACATACTTTAAATGAGCCAGAGAGAAGTTACATCTTATGGTACGAAGAAAACCTAAAAGAAAATCATTGGAAAACTATAAATAATCATTTAAGAAGCATATTAAAAGGGAAAGATTTCTAAAAACTAAAAAATGAGGAAGAAGTGAACAATGTAAATAAAAAATATACGATTTACAAATATCTTGGCAATAACTCCAAGAAAGATATTAGAAAATTTTATATTATATAATGAAAAAACCATACATATACATGGATATTCATTTCAGGTTTGTTTATAACAGCAAAAATTAGAATTTATAATGATAAGTTCTTATGTAAATTATGTTAATTCTACATCATAAAATTATTTTTAGTCAATGAAGATGACTATGTAAAAAACTATATAAACATGGAATGTTTAAAATATTTGGTAATACTTTGCATGTTTAGATGTAAATTTATTAAAAACTAAAATGTCTAAAAGTACATCGAAGACAAAATGTATAGAAAATATCTCATATTTATCGAAGAATTTGTGGGGATTTTTAGCATCTGATTTTTTCAACATATTTGTATAAAAATTATATAATGGACATTTATTATTATCTTTAATTTGTTTAAAATCTTGTAAAGCAACATCTATAGAAGAGATGGTTTATGAGTAGTCCTCAGCACCCCATATGTGCACATATCCAGTGAGTCCCACAGGTTTCTCCGAGAGTTAACAGATTAGGAGACAAGAGAATCATGGCAGCCATCATGAACTTACACCAAACAAGCAAACTAGGAATAGCAAGTAACTTCCTGAACCTAAAAAAAGGAATCTCAACTTAGTTTGCTGGGACTTTTAATCATAAAGGAAAATTGATTTTTATCAGAAGCTTTTCTGCATTTACTGAAATTAACATATGACTTTCTCCTATATCCTGTTAATATGGTGGATGACATTATTTGCTGGAAGGTCAAACCAACCTTGCGTTATCACAATAAACACTACTTGCATATGATGCAGTATCCTCTAAGTATATAACGGAATTTTATACATTGTCTTAGTATCCTTTTAACATTCTAGAATGTGTGGTGATAACTCCTATTTCATTCCTGATCTCTGTGATTTGTGTTATCTCTTTTTATTTATTTGATCAGTTTAGCTAGAGGTTTAATAATTTTTTTTCATTGGGCTCACATTGTGTTTAATATGAAAGGCATGTAGAATGCTCGCATAAATATTTCTTTCTTGGTTTTAAATTTTTTTTATTATTATACTTCAAGCTCTGGGGTACACATGCAGATCTTGCAGGATTGTTACATAGGTATACACACTCCATGGTGGTTTGCGGCATCCATCCCCCCACCACCTACATTATGTATTTATAATTTTTAAATATATTCTTACTTTCCTCCATTGTTTGCCTATTTTTCTTTCTTACTTTTCTTTCTTCTCTTCTTACCTTACCTATTTCCTTCCTTCTACTTTCTTTGGATTTGGCTGCCTGATATAAAACCTCAGGTTATTGATTTTGGATCCTTTTTTGTTTCTATACAAAAAAGTGCAGGTTTTTTTCCTCAAAAAAATGTACAAGTTTTTTTCCTCAAAAAAAAAAAAAACAGGTATACCACACAATTTTTGATGTAGAACAATTTTTGATGTTATCGTTTATTTTTAGTGTCAATTATCAATTATAATAATCAAGTATTATCAATTTCTAATAGAATTCTGTGGGATCAGAAGACATTTAAACATTTTATCCACACGAAGGCCACCAGCGGTTATGCAGGTGGTCTGAGCTCTGCCTATGGGGGCCTCATAAGCTCCGGCCTCAGCTACGGTCTGGGCTCCAGCTTTGCCTCTGGCGCGGGCTCCCCCAAGGCCGTGGTTGTGAAGAAGACTGAGACCCGTGATGGGAGGCTGGTATCCGAGTCCTCTGACGTCCTGCCCGAGTGAACCGCTGCGACAGCCCCTCCCAGCCTGCCCCTCCTGAGGCTGCCCCAGAGCCCGGGAGGGAGGACCCTGTGCAGGGGAGCGCGGTGAACAGCAGACCCACGCGAGTCTCAGCCCTAGCCCTCAGCCCACCTGTGGGGACTTTACTGACTGGGGACCCCCCTTGCCCATGCCTCCAGCTGAAAACAATTCAATTGCTTTTTTTTTTGGTCCAAATGAAATCTCAGCTAGTCGGAAAAATAATAATAATAATAATAATAGTGTACTGTATATTTCAAAATCGCTAAGAGAATAAATTTCAAATGTTTTCACCACAAAAAGCAATAAGTATTTATGGTGTTGATATGTTAATTTAATTTATTCTACATTGTATTCATAAAGCATAACATCACTTTGTACCCCATAAATATATACTACTATAATTTGTCAATTTATAATTAAAAAAAAATTTAAAGACAACCCATAGAATTGAAGAAAATGTCCACAAATCATATATCAAACAAAGGACTTGTATCTGGAATATATTAAAAACTCTTACTATTTAATGATAGAAGAACAAATAATACAAGTAAAAATAGGCAAAGTATTTGAATAGATAGTTCTCAAAACTATACAAGTGGCCAATAAGCACCTGAAAGTATGCTCAGCATCATTACTCATTAGGGAAATACAAATCAAAACACCAGTGAGGTAACATGTACACTCAGTAGGAAATCTATAATTAAAAAGACACATTTGACAAGGATATGGAGAAATTGAAACCCTCACATTGAATGTTAAATGGTACAGATGCTTTGGAAAACAATCTGGCAGTTCCTGAACAGGTTAAATATAGAGTTACCATATGATCACCAATTCTACTCCTAAGGATAGAAATAAATTAAATAAAAATATATGACTATGCAAAAACTTGGGCACAGGTGTGCATGATATCATTATTCATAGCAGTCAAAAACTGGAAATATCTCAAATGCCCTCCACCTAATGAATGGATAAATAAAAAATGTATTATCTCTACAAAAATATGGGATATCCATACAATTCTGCGATAAAGTAGAACAAAGTTCTGATACATACTACAATGCAGATGAACCTTGGAAATATGGTAAGTGAAAGTAGCAAGGTTTCAAAAGACTACATATTACATAGTTCCACTTATATAAAATGTCCAAAATAGGCAAGTCTATAGAGACAGAGGGAAGATAAGCAATTGCCTAGGACAAGGGAGGAGGGGACAGAACATGGAGAGTGACTGCTAATGGATATGGGGTTTCTTGTGGAGATGACAAATATTACCTACGATTGATTGTGATGTTAGCTGTACAATTCTGATCTTATTAAAAGGCATCGAGTCGCAGACTTTAAGTGGGCGAATTTTATGGTATATAGATCACAGTTCAGTAAAGCTGTTAACCAAAAAAACTGTACCTGAGGTATGAGCTTCTACTGGTGAAACAGTAAAGATGCGGGGAATGGGCAGAAGGAAAAAACAGGTCTGGGACAAGGCTGAGCACCAAGGTAAGTGGCTGCAATTTGAGCTGGTAGGATTGTCCTAGAGGTTTTATAAAAACAACAGCTCAGAGTTTAAAATATTAATTGTCCATGTAACTACCCTTATCAGTATCCTTGACTTTAAAATCACATAATTATGCATCCTTGTTTTTTATTAATGGTATTTTAGGGGAAACGCATATTTGAAATTAGTCATAAGATGGTTTCAATCCAATAAATGCCACTTGCTAGCTGGTTGGCCCTAGGAAAAACCATCTGTAGTATGTGAAATGGGGACACGAACACTTCTCTCTTACTCTCAAAATACATGTAAGGTTCCTGTATCTGCTATCTGGAGGACTCCAATGGTAGCTGTTACTAGAAGTAGTAGTAATAATCATCATTCACAGTGATGACTACTGCCCTTTTGCCATATTCCACTGAAGTTCTGCAGTAGGATAATTCAAACTGCATTACTTAATAGGATGGTTGTTTCCAGTCCCTACAACTGGATGTAGCTAAAAAAGCTTTTCTTTTATATTTCATATCAAACAGTTATGAAATGGCAAATATTTTTATTTTATATAAAATATGGGAGCAAACAAACATAAATAACTGAATTTAAGCCAATAGTAAATCATTACAAAGTAACGTGTCTCTCATGAAGCTGTCACTATTTAGAAAAGAAAATAGAGCTCAATGTATAGAATGTAGGAAACTAATAGAAATCGAAATTTCAAGAAAGAGGAAGAGCAAGAAAAAATATGCAACTGAAAGCAAATAATTATTCTGTCAATTTTTTAAATGGAGAGTTATAGTTATGACAATAAGATAGGAAAAACACGTATAAACTATGTACATTGTAATATTATTCTGTGACATAGCATAGTATACAATAATTCATAATACTTAGGACCAAATATTTGCCTACTTTAGAGAGTTTCTCCTTTAACTTTGAAAGGTTAATTAAACATCATGTTTTTGTGCATTCACCTATAACACCCCTGCTAAAATGACAGCACAGAAATGAAATGACTAAGCCAAAAGGAATAAAATAACATGAAAACAGACAAAATCATTCTATATTTTACTAGGAGGTGGAAAAATTGGTAAATAATGAAAGAGCAAATAAATGAGTGCTGGCTCGCCCCTTAGTACTCGTGAAAGGCTTGGCAGTAAAAAACACAAGGCATCTTAAAAGGTGAGGTGTGGCACAGAGCTGAAAACAGGTTATAAGTCTTTTATGTCTAATGGGAAACCATGGCTGGGTCCTAAGACCATGTTCTGTAGCGGGGCAACATTTTCTCTACTCTCATTCCAGGAGAGAGATTGGAGATTTACCAGGTACAAGGCACAGCATGGGTGGGTTAAGTAAAGATCTACATAATAATAAAGAGTGGAATCTCCAATTCCATTACCCCTTATTATTCCCAGAATACCTCCAAGAAAAAAACCCAGAAGATTCTTAACTATAGTAATTGAACAGCCGCAGAGAGCTGCTTCTCCTTTTTTCATGGAATAACCAGCTCACTAACCAACTAAATTTAATGAAGCCCTTTCTTAAGAAGATACACCTTGGCACACAGAGCTTCTGTGCCCTACTATCGAATATTAATGGACATCCAAAGACCACCAGACATTTTAAGATACTTCCAACATTAAAAAGCAGAGAGTGGATAGTTGGGTAGGAAAAGAGGACTATCTTATGTAACATCATTGGGTGAAATTGGAAAAGACACTTGATAACTTGTGCCAGTCATTAAATATTATTTTTTTGGAAAATAGCAGCTGTCTCATTTAATATGAAGGTTAAAGACATGTACCTGATACCTTTATGCACCAATGAATTTCAAATATTACTGAGTGTCTTCTCATTTCTAGGTACTATGCAAATTACTAAGGGTAAACAAAGATGAAAAAACAGTTTCTCCTTGGTGTAGCTGAAAGTCTGGAAGAAAAGAGGCATGCACAAACATACACACAGAGAGAAAATATAATAAAGTATGACAAATGTTCAAATAATAAGATAGTCGCAGAGCAAGGCATCATATAGAAAAAATAATTAAATGCTTGGGAGAGTCTGCTTCCCAAAGCAGGATTAAGACACACTTTAAAACAAACTCACTAATCCAATTACACATATAAATATGTGCTTTGCAAGGTCATATAAGGAAAATATTACAATTAAAAAAATATTGAGAAACTTTTCTGCTTTTGAAAACTAAAGACTTATATAAATTCTATTTCAAAGAAACTGTCTACTTCTTCGGATGTTCTTAGTAGGACTACAATTGTAACAGTGGAGCATATTCATGTTAATCTACAGCTGGAATGGGCTGTTTCCAACTTTGTGCTGTTATGATAAAGGCATTTTAAATGGTTAAAGAATTGGCATAGAGCTTTGAACAAATAGTATTAAAAGCCTTCAAGTATTGCATTTAATTAGGCAATAATAATACATAGACAGCTTTAGCAAGATGTTAATTTGTCTCATTTCACATTTGTCAGAAGAATACATATAAACATATAACAAACAGTATTTTTTAAATAATCATAATTTTTCTCCATCAAGGACACATAATAAACAATCTCCTAAATGCTAATGTTTTTGGATAATTTGGTTCCATGTCAAGCACTCAGGATCTACCTTTTGTTCTAGTAAAACTTCAAAAGTAGGCATTAATTACACTATTTTACATATACTATGAAGAACTGGCAATTATCCAGTATGAGTTTTATCCTGATTTTTCAAAAGCATCTTTATTTTGTTTTGTTGTTATTTATATAACTATGTAGAAATGTGAGGTAGCAATTGTGAGGAGAAGAGAAAAAGCTTGTTTACCTTATTTATATACCACTTTTTGGAATGTTATCACAGGGTACTGCAATTGGCTGAGTAGTCACTGGTAGAAATGCATACAAATCACCCTATCTGGTTGTTCTGAAGTTGTATGGTTGCAATTTACATTTCCATGAAATATTTTCCCTTTAAAATTTGCTTTGTGTTGACAGGACAAAATTTTAATCCAAAGATTAGCAGATTCTAAGAGACTCCGTAATGTGTTTGTTGATACCCCGACAAAAACCTGAAGATTTTGTTTTGATTTTGTTGTTAATACAAACAATGGCTCTAGGTAAAATACAACTATAATATAACTGAGAATAACATTAAAATTTTCAAAATGCATAGATATACTGACATTGACTATCTCTTGAGATAACAGATTTTTGACTGGAGGATTTGATTATATAGTAGTTTAGTGTCATTAGTATCTATTTAAAGTAAATTTGATCAACTGTAATTTTTCTGTCACAGTAGATGCAAATCACATAGTCTTCAACATTTGTGTCTAGCTATAATCCCTCATTATCATGTGCAAAACATTGTGCTGCAATTCATTCAATTGTGAAGCCAAGGAACAATGTGGCAACAGGTAAGAGATTATTTTGATGCTTGTGTTCATTTTGTTCACTACTCACCCACTCAGTATTAGAGATGAGCTAATTACATCCTAAAGTAAGATTGTTGTATAGTGAACCTTCTCATTCAGTCATCTCCTTCACTATCTGTCACGTTTCAGACATATTGCATATGTATGGAAAATAACTTATAAATTTAGCTAACTTGAATGGGAATGTCAATGATTTTTAACATCACTGATCATTAGAGAAATGAAAATAAACCCACAATGAGATACCACCTCACAGTCAGAATGGCAATTAAAAAGTCAAGAAACAACAGATGCTGGAGAGGTCGTGGAGAAAAAGGAATGTGCTTACATTGTTGGTGAGAGTGTAAATTATTTCAACCATCGTGGAAGACTGTGTGGTGATTCCTCAAAGACCTAGAAGCAGTAATACCATTTGACCCAGCAATTACTTTATTATGAAGATATATGTTCATTGCTACTGTTCACAATAACAAAGACATGGAATCAACACAAATGTCTATCAATTACAGACTCAATAAAGAAAACGTGATACTTAATGTATCATGAAACTGTGCAGCCATAGAAAGGAACAAGATTATGTCCTTTGCAGCGACATGAATGGAGTTGGAAGCTGTTATCCTCAGCAAACTAAGGCAGAAACAGAAAACCAAAAACTCAATGTTCCCACGAAGTTGAATGACAAGAACACATGGACATATATGGGGGAACAACACATGGGGACCTGCCAATATTGGGGAGGCATGCGGGAGGGTGGGAGGAACATCAGGAAGAATAGCTAATAACTAGGTAATGGGTTGATCTGTGCAGCAAACCATGGCACACATTTACCAATGTAACAAAACTGCACATCCTTCACATGTACCCCAGAACTTAAAATAACAGTTGAAGAAAAAAATAAAATAAAATAAAACTTTTAAAAATAAAAAAAATATTTCTATAAAGAATGAATTTAAACAATAAACCCAATTTTTTGTCAGTGATATAGATATGATAATATTTTCTAGAGAATAGCCTAGGGATATTTTCTAATTATAAGCAAATAAACATTATTTTATAATGGATTATTTCCAATCCAGTCTTCACCTGCATATTATGGAATTATTAAATTATAATTATATTTATTTAACATTCTCATACCTTTCTATTTGACTTCCTTCCAAAAGGAGAACTAAGCAACTACCTGGTGAATTTAATGATTGCATAAAGTCATCTGAGTAATTATAAAAATACTAAAAATGTTTTTCCATAAACTAGGAAGCAGTCGCTTATTTGATTGCTTTTATTGGCATTGGGAATTTTCATTTTATTATACAGTATTTTTTTTTTCAAAATACTGCAAAAAAGTACTTAAAATAATTCACCTAAAAATTGATATTTTGATGCCATGGGATAAGTCAGTGTATCTTAAGAGATATATGAAGTGAGGCTAGTCTTCCTCAGTTAACCAAATAACTCAAGAAAAACACAAACTATTTTTAAAAGGGTTATGTTATTTAGGCCTGCACTATTTATACTAGTTTGGTCTACACTATGTACATCCTTTTACAACTTCTCGGGATTTTTTTTTCCTTAATTTTGCACTTTGTGGCCATTTATTACAGTTGACAGCTTAATTGAAAAGGAGAGTTTCAACTTAGCCTTAAACTGAGATCAATATCACCAAATTAGTGCAATATGTCCTTAATAAAATATCCTTTCTGGCAAAAGCTCAAAGAACAGACAATTATTATGTTGCCTATTAAGACATATTCCTCGTTCAACCTATCTAAGATTGAAAATAAACAAGACCTTAAAAGCACCAATGTTTTCTGGGTTTTTCTCCTAAGCATTCAAATAGAACTTATCTGAGATGAGTTAATTCACTTTAAAGAACTTAAAAGCAGTGAACTTAAAATCCGAGATTCTGGCCTCTTTCTCACTGATAGTGAGGCTTCTAAAACGTAGTCTCTCTAAAGAAGCAGCCTACAGTGTTAATTCTTTGGCATCCTCTAGTTTAGAGAAACCTTTGCTGAGTGCTGTGACTGTCCTGCCTGCCAGGTTAGGTATCTGTGCATTGAATAGCAAATGGAATACCTCTAGGGCACAATGTCCTGTTGCAACACGCAAGGTGCATTTTCATCACTGATACCTAACCAATTTGTTTGCTGCAATAGCAATAGCAGAAGCATCTGAAACCGTATATTCCTTTTGCATCACAGATGGGGTATTTTCCACACCTTCACTTAATATAACTAGTCCCGAGACATATCACTAAATTATGAACCCCAATTGTGTAAGTCCAAATATGTCATGTAGAAACACCTTAAAGTTGAAGTCTTCAGCTCTCCAGATTGTAGATTGGTTCCTATTGGACAACTTGCTGTTCGCGCTATCGTTGCAGAAACTCTGTGTATAACGTGGATACATTCTTAACCTGCCTGTTGAGGAAATATAACTTTGGACTTTCTCTATGGCTGTCATCTACAAGATTAGTTACAAATTAGTTTCGGTACCAAGTGTAAAATCAAGGTGGTCAATATCATATCTTCTAGGGAAATTACTGTGTCCTATTATGAGAGTTATAAATCTTGATTCCTCTGAAATTATTTTCATTGTACTCTGCTAAGAGAAGCCATAAACACACTGTCATATATTTATGAGGGACAAAGACAAGAACTGTGCAAATCGTGGCACAGGAAATTGAGGCTTAAGAATTGTGTGAGACACTTAAAACATGAAATAAATGCTAATTATAATTTGACGTCATTACCCATAATTCTGCTAACATTTCTGAGCACTAGGTGCCAAGCATTATGTTTAGTGTTTTATAAACGTTATCTCATTTAAATATGTGATGCCAGAAGAATATGATGGATGTCTTCACCAATGGAAGGAAGGTGGGCTGGAAAGCATAAGCTTGGTCTTTAAGAAAGACTCATCTAAGATCAACTTTGGGTGGCGAGAAGTGTTGGGAAGTAGGAGAACAGAAAGGATCTCTTGGTTAACAGCAGCTCCTTTCTGGGAATATGAATCTAAGACAGTCAGGCTCAGAGTAAAACTCAGTCTTGGGTGGGTTCATCTGTAGACTACAAAGGCGGTTCGGTGCTCTGTACGAAAACAAACAACAACAACAAAAATCTGTCCCACCTTTCTCAGCATTGGAGACCCGTTGGCCTGTTTCGGTGGTGGAAAATTGCCACCTTCCAAGAAGCATTCAAGTTTCTAAGGTCTTTTAAAGCAGGTTTGGGAACTTCCGGGGACGCTAACTGGACTCTGCAGGGCTACCATGAAAATGATATAAGGCCAGAAACAGAAAAGGTCACGTATTCTCTCCAGGTCAAAGCACTAGAAACATAGGCTAAGGCGTCTCCTGGATAAACCACCAGGGATGCCTGAGAATAAAACTGCGAGTTATTCCTGACCCTATTATCTTGCCTATCTTCCTTCTCCTCGTGCTCCAACCCTACTTCTTTATCAGAAAATGCCTTCTTTATGAAATTATGCGTAAATTAATCCCCGGGCCCACCCAACGGCTGTTCACGATCCGACTCCCGAAGTCCGGCACCTATAATTCCCGTTTTGTTTTCTTTAGCTGACCTCTCTCATTGCTAGCCGCCCAGCAGGATAAAACGAGTCACTGAGAAGAAGACGCAAAGATGAAAAAAACAGGAGGCAAAAAATCACTTTATTTTAGATGTTTTCGGAAAGGCGATTCGCGTCTTTTCAGATTCCATGAACCGATCATCTCCAAGGTATCACTCAAGTTAAAGAGATGGGACTTTTTTTCTCCCCCGCCCCTCTCCACGCATCGGTGGAACAGGAGGGAGGAGACGGAGAAGAGAAGAGGCAGGAGGCGAAAAAGTGACAGAAGCAAGAGAGAAAGGGAGAGAGGGATGTTGCAGGAAGGAAGCCAGGAAGGCAAGAACAGAGGGGTGCCAGGCGTGCTGGAGAGCCTCCGAGGTCCGCCCGCCCGCAGGCGCCGGGGACCCTCAAGGGCGGCGCAAGACTTCCCCGCGCGCAGTCGGCGGCGCGGCCCCGAGAGCAGGCGGCACGCAGCGCTGTCCTCCCTCCCCGGGGGTCGCCCCTGCCCTCCGGCGCCCCGCGCTGGGGGCGCCACCTTGCCAGCGGCGACTGCGGCCGGGAGCGCCGGGGGTGAGTGCGCGTATCCGCGCTGAGCTGGGGGAGCGCGTCACGCCCGCAGCTGGCGCGCAGGTGGGGAAGGGGCGTGGGGACGGGGGAGTGGGCGGCTGGACAGCGCCTGCTACGCGCGGAAACGCTGGGAAGCCGGCGCCAAGTCTTTTCCCACACTACTTTGATCCCACAGCGCAGGAATTCAAGAATTGCCCTTTCCCTTTCTGCCCGCAACCTCTGCTCCCTGGGGGCGAAGTTTCGTGGTGCTAGGCGGAGACAGTGGCCAAGGCTGGGAGGAAGGGAGGTGTCCGACCCGGGCCCCAGGGCGGGGGGTGGCGGTCCACGCCGGCGAGACCCCACTTAGGACGCAGGCTCCCCGGCGCTCCTACCTTGGGGAGCCGCTGGGGTGGAGAGAGAGGGGGCACGAGCCAGAATCCAGCAGTGGAAGGACTGGAGCGTCTTCTAATCCACCCGTCGGTGGGATCTTGGGAGGATTTCGGGGGGACGGTAAGATAAATGTTAGGAGCTGGAAGAAGCCGTAGACAGGCAATTGCTTGGAGTTTTCCAACTTGATTTCCCGCAGGTACGAACCACTGAGGCAGAAGGGTGAGAGAGAGCGTCCTCCTCGCGGCCGCAGCAAGCCTGGCTGCTGCAGGTCTGACCTAAGGTAGGGCTGTCTGCTCCTTCCTGTTTGGGGGGCGCTCAAGCAAAAGAGAAAGGGGAATCCGAGAGGCCGGCAGAACGAGGGTTCATCCTCAGGGGTCCTGCCCCTAAAGGGGCTGTGAGAGCTCAGGAATGAGGAGAAAAAATGCAAACGGAAATGGGCATTTGGGGAAGTTCCAGTGCTGGATTTGATGTTGAGGTTATTTCAGTTTTCATCAAAGAGGTGGCCACTGACGGGGCCCTGGATGAGAGGGCCCTTCCTAAGGCCAGGCACTTTGTAAGAAGCCTTAAGGAATAGATTCTGTTTTTCCTGCATGTTAATTACTTCCCAGGCTTGACGATGGTAATATAGTTAAGATGATGTGTTAGGTGAATATTTAAGATGACATAAGCAGGTGACGTTCACCTCTCCCACATCTTCTAGAACAGATATGTAACTATTGCAATTTGATTAAATTTTAGTGGGTGTTCAATGCCAAAATAAAAAGGAAAACAGTACAAATTTTAATGTAGATTTAGCTCTAGTTCCGTTTACATACAAGTCTTTGAAATGTTATTTGATGATCAACTGTCTAATGATGCTTAAGTTTAGTGTGCCCCATTTGTCTGTGTGTTTCTTGTGAGAAGTGGAATGGACTCTGGGCTACCTTTCACTGATAAAGTGAGGGCGTTCACTGCAGACGCAAACCCGAGGAAGACTCCACCGTCGCGTCTGGGCTTACAGCCTCTCCCTCTTCCTCCTCTCCATTTTCTCTCCCCAAACTCATAAACAGGTCCAAACATCAGCACTTCATGCCTTCTCTTAAGGAAAGAATCCTCCCACCCCATTCAAACCTTTGTTTCAAAGTCAGTCTTGAGAATGAGAGTATTTATTCACCGACTCAATCAAAAGGGGTTTTCTAAGCTTTGGGAGAGGTGGTTCAATGAGGAACAAACTCAGATATTTCTAGAACAAATTTTACACTTGCCTGCTATTACCTTGTTTCTATGAAAATAACTTATTTTACTAATTTTTAATCCAAGGAAGTTCAGTATATTTTTCCACGCATCTCTTAGTGTGAATCATTTATTCACGCTTCATCCATGTGGGCTTATTACAGAGCTAATAAGCTTAAGTTATATTAAGGGGTTGTTCCCTTTCAACAGCATACAGAGAACTTATTTGTTGGAATGAGGACTTTAAAGAATAATGCATGTTTTGCCATCTTGCCTTCCTAGCCAAATATTATTATATCAATGGGTGGGACTGAGCAACAGCACATTTGTAAAGACAACTTCTTCACTTTTTTTGGCGGGGGGGGGGGGGGGAGATATTGTTACTTTTTAAAAATAAATGAATGCATTACTTAGTTATATTAAGTCCTTATTGTTCTTATAAAGACTACTATAAAGCTGCTAATAAAAACTCTACACATTCCTTTCTTAGAAAATGTTTCGTTTTTATTTAAAGTTGGGTGCATAGTTTTCCCAAAGACTGAAATTTATAACTTACTTTTTTTTTTTTTTAGACAGAGTCTCGCTCTGTCACCAGGCTAGAGTGCAGCAGCCCGATCTCGGCTCACTGCAACCTCTGATTCCCTGTCAAGCAATTCTCCTGACTCAGCCTCCAGAGTAGCTGGGATTTCAGGCATGTGCCACCACACCCAGCTAATTTTTGTATTTTTAGTAGAGACGAGGTTTCACCATGTTGGCCAGAATGGTCTCAATCTCCAGACCTCGTGATTCGCCTGCCTCAGCCTCCCAAAGTGCTGGGATTATAGGCATGAGCCACCACATCCGGCCAACTTACTTCTTAATCAGAAGTAAAAGGAGTGATAGTTTAAATTTTCTTATCTAGCAAATGTGGTCTTTTTTGAATTTGATTAAGTTTTACTGAAATCATTTTAAGGATGTTTGAAGGGCATTTTCTAGTACACTAGTAATAACTGGATAATGTAAAACAGTATGGACACAGCGATATTTAGAGCCATGGCAGGATTCTCTTTTTTTCCAGTATGAAAGGTGGACAGGATGCTGTTTGAGGCAGAGTAAACAAGATGCTTGTGTTGTCTTCTGGTTGTTATGAACTGAAAGCACTTTTAATCTCTCAGTGGTCAGATCCAGAAACCCCCAGGGAAACATGTAGTGATCCAACCTAGAACCACAGTTTCTGTGCTCTGTAAATGGAAACCTTACTTTTCCATTCCCTCAGCCTCAAATTAGACAGACTAATTTAAGGCTAATACGAATTTCTGATCTAAAATTGAAGAATCCTTGAAGTACAGTAGGAAAACTCAAAATTGATATCAGTAACACATATGATCTTTCCACTTGAAAAGGAAAAACAGACATATTTTAGAGTCTAGAAATGAACATAAAAAGGCAAAAATTACATCAATGAGTATTAAAAAGCGGGGACTCCATGAATTTCATAATCTCTCCAATTTTTTTGTGTTATTTCCTTCTCTCAGAAGTAATATGTGTCCATTTAACCGAGGGTACAGAGCTCCTATTTTCTTCTATGTACAACGGAAAACATGAAAGCATTTCAGCAGGAAACTGTTTCACCAGTATCTTCTTGCTATTCTGTGGAGCGTTTCTGTTGGAAGACAAGAGGGGAAGGAAGAAGGCTGTCAGGCAGTCACCAGCGTTTACCAGCCCAGTCTTTAACCAGAATGTATTGTAGAGATGGTGAGAAGTGTCTGAATTCCAGATGTATTTGGAGACAAAGGTGACAAGACTTGATGATGAATTAGATGTGGTTAGTGTTGGAAAGAGAGAAATGGACGCTCATGTCTAGATTTATGACAAGAGCAACAGAAAATAATGCAGTTGTCATCAACCGATATGGGAAGACAAAGGAGCAGTTACATTTTGAGCAGCTTACTAGATATCCAGGTGCAGGCAGAACAGGGATAGATGGGACAGAGCTCAAGGAAAAAGCCGGAGTTGGAGATAAGAACGTGTGAGTCATCATTATGTAAATGGCATTTAGAAGAATGGGATTTTATGAAATAATTTCAGGGGAGAATGTATTTAAAGGATCAAGCTGAGAAAAGAGTTCTAGAGCAGTCCAAAATATGGATATCGAAGAGAGTAGGAGCCATAAAAGGAAACTGAGAAGGAGCAGTTTGTGAAATAGGGGAAAATCCAGAAGGCTGTGATATCATGGAAGCCAGAAGAAGAAAGCATTTAAAAAAAAGAAAAAAAAAAAAGGAAGTGATGATGATCAGAGTGTCCAATGCTGCTAAAGTATAAAATTAT
Organism: Sapajus apella; assembly: GCF_009761245.1. Lineage (NCBI taxonomy): Eukaryota > Metazoa > Chordata > Mammalia > Primates > Cebidae > Sapajus > Sapajus apella. The sequence continues at coordinate 40,128,449 of NW_022436948.1, forward strand.
GTAAAGGCAAAGAATTACCTTGGAATTTTGCATTACCTTCATAAAAGCTATTTCAGTCAAAATGGTGGTGACAAGATTGATCTATAAGAATTGAACAAAGATTGGTTATCCAGTGATTCCAAGTCTAGGAATTTATCTTACAGATATGCTTACACTTAAGTAAAATAATAATAGATGTTCAAAGTTACTCTTTGCAGTTTTGTACAAAAACGCACAATTGAAAACAACATAAATACATACACATAGAAAACAAGCCAAATAATCTATACATAGTAGTCCCTCTTTATTCAGTCTCACTTTCCCTAGTTTCAGTTACCGGCAGTCAACCTCAGCCTAAAAATATCAAATGGAAAATTCCAGAGATATAAAAAATCATGTTTTAAATTGCATGTCATTCTGAGTATTATTATAATTGTTCTTCGTTATTAGTTATTGTTGATACTCTCTTATTGTGACTAATTTATGAATTAAACTTTATCATAGGTATGTACAGATAGGGAAAAACCCAGTGTATACAGAGAGAGTTCGGAGTTATTCATGGTTTCAGCCATTCACTGGAGGATCTTCAGCCTATGCTTTATAGATAAGTAAGAACTACAGTATATACATTCAGTGGAATACTATCCAGGTGTTAAAATTATTAAGCAGCTTTCCCTATATTAAAATTAAAGACCTTCAAAGTCTGTTAAGCTAGCAGAAAAAGTTGCAATGCAGCATGTTTGAAATGCTATTATTTATTACAGAACAAATAAAAATGAGCATTTATATGAAAATATATTTTAAAAAACAGTAGACAATAGTAATTGCCTGCAAGGAGGGAAACTAGATGGTAATGTAAAATGATAGAAGGAAGATGAACTCTATTTTTATATGCTTTAATACCTTGGAATCGTGTGCACATGGATTAGCTATTCAAAACCCTAAATAAAACTTCACACATGAGTCTGAAAAAAAAATGTAGTTTAAAATGTAAAAGAAAACAAAGAATGGGTGATGAGGAAATGAATACTATGTATAACAGAACTCTGAAAAAGTTTTAAAAAGAAGATTAAAAGTAGCCGGAGTGGGCCATGGAGATTTGTGTTTAAAATGGGCGTTATTATGGCTGAAGTAGATCAATGAGAATAAACTATACAGAAGCCAAAGGTGATGGTGGGGGGAACGACCACTGGGGGAGCAAATCCTTTAATAAGTGGTAGGAGGTGGCATGCCTGGTGATAGTAAGGGAGAGAACTAAGAGGACAAGGAACAGGGGCAGTGCCATTTCCTAGAAACCAGCACATTTGCATCCATCCTTTGGCCAGCGTCCTGCATTCCTAAAGCTAATGTGCTTGGGACAGTTGTACGAACGATTGCAGTTGACGCCACCATAGAGTCTCAGTTCTTAACGTCATTTGGATTTCCACCATCTCATCAAATATTTCTTACCATTGGTTTCCACTCCCTCCAATTCCCACCGGCTCAAAACTAACTCTGTCTCTGCCCCCTCCCACTTCAGACAGTTCTCGGACTTCAGAGGTTCTCAGGAATGAATCGCCCTCACCAGTTCTATCTCCTGTATATTTATCTGCTTAGCTCCTCTCCTTCCCTCTAGGCCTGTTGTCAAGCTGACCACTCTCTTTGCTCTGGGTCCCAAAACTGCCCCGGCTACAATCTGAATTTTGATTCATAACAATTCTTCTAACCACCTGCAACTTGAGCCCCTTCTGCATTTCATGACTTCGTCATTTAAAGGTATTAAGATCATATCACTCCCATCCATAAAACCAGCAGAAAAACAGAAATGCTCTTGTGATACTGACCCCCCGCCCCCGTACCTAGAGTCCCATTTGATCTTTTCTCAACGATCTTCCCTTAAAAAAAAAAAACAACCTGATTTGTATTTCCCGCCACCAGCTCCTCCACTCCCATTAACTTCTCTCCCATCACAAGTCAGCTTCCGCTCCCACCATCCCATGAAACTACTTTGGCAACAGTCACTATATTATTAACTCAGAAGCTACTGATCACTGAAACCTCAGCTAGCCGAACAACTCGGTAACATTTGATAAAGCTAAACATTAATCATTTATGCTTTATTTTTCCTGTGGCTCAGAGATACCTGTCTTTCCTGTGAAGTTTCAACAGCACTCTCTTGGTCCCCTTATTATATCTTTAATTTTTACTCCTCCATTCATTTGGTGATCCTCTTCCATTGCCCCTCCTTAGCTCTCTTCTTCATTCACTTCTATTTTGTCTTTTGGTCAAAGATTCCTTTGATAGTCTCAAAACAAAAATGGGAAAAAATGAAAATGAAAGCAAACTATGTTATTTCTCCCCAAGGGAAAAATGCACATAGATACAAATATTTGCTGATGATTTTAGGCAATTAGCAGACTCACTGAAGCCCATCAGTGGGAGTTGGGAATCTTTCCTAGGCTTTTTTGTAAAATAATTTTATCAGCTACTATAATTTCAGAAACTCCAAATGAGATGATGAATCCTAGTTTGTCCAAATGTGAAAGTGACTCTCAGTTCTAGTGCTACTCACTAATAGTCCCTTTTTGGTGTATCCAAGTTCTCATATATACTGCCTTCATGATTTGTTTTGTACCTGCACACAGTATTTATTCTTTATATAATTTCTTTAAATTGAATAATATTTTTAAATATCAATAAATAAAAATAAAATTCCTATCGATATTGTTAATGGAAAATTGATACTACTGTCACAAATAAGATGAAATGATAAAAAGAATCTAGCAAACAACAGAGTGATGTCATTAAATTTTAATTAGGTGTTTATTGTCCACTAAAAGACTTAAGCCTGAGGCTAACATTCTCTTGTAGTAAAAGGTAGATGAGCAAAAGTTAAGAGCAAATTTCCACCAAGCTAGAAGTCTTTCAATTAATTAATCCAAAGAGAAAGGAAATTGAAGGGAGAAGAAATTCCTCACCATCTGATACAGCATTATGTAATTCCATGAGCTTCTACAAGTAGTCTGCTGAGTAACACCAGTAGGATACATCCTGGCGTTTGGGTAAATTCCCCTCTCTTCTGCATATCCAGCCCCATCCTCCTTATTAGGATAAAAGCCCTCAAGATGGCAACATGGACACATCAGTGACCTCCAGCCTCAGTTCATAATTAAACTCGTCTTTCTCCCCTGAATGCTTAAGCCTCAGATACTCCGTATTCTATAGGAGAGACTCTCCCAAATTTCTTTTTTAAAGTTTTCCTCCAGACTCAGCCAGATGCAGCCAGCCTGCTATTAGATTAGGTCTCTTGAATACACTATGCTTCCCTGATCATTCGTTACTTACTTATTCAATATACTTAGCCTTAACTTTTTCAATACCTTCCAAACTCATCTCCCTGAATCTAGCCTTGCCCTCATTAGTCATTTTTCCCATACTGCCACCAAATTAATTTTAGGGATTAGTTCTGTCTCATGCTTAAAGTCCTTTAGTGGATCCTCATGTCACTCTGGGAACAAGCCAAGCCCTGTAGCTCATCCTTCCAAGTCCTTTTTCATCTGAATTTCTGCTCCAACTGTACTTCCAGCCACTCTTCCTTGCCAACCCACTAGCTATGCTCAGCGATAGGGAACTCCTTACACCTCTCTGTCATAGGCTTTCCTTTCTTCTTCTCTCAGCTCTGAGTGTTCTTCCTTTCACCTGGCAAATTCTTAGTCATTTGCCAAAATTTACATAGATTTGTTTTCCTTCCCAGACTTCTTCCTTTGCTAAAAGGTAATTCACTCCTCTAAACTAGCTGTGAATCTTTTGTAAACATCCATACTGCATTCACCATGCTGTTTGTATTTTATTTATTTACAAGTCTCTTCTTTCAGTTACGCTAGTGAGTACCTGGAGGCAGAAATACTCTTTTCTATCTCTGTATCTTCAGACTGCATGAACTGTAGTGCTCAGCACACACAGCATCAAAGGGAAACTTATGTGACTCTCACGTTGCCTAAGTTAAGAGCAACTGTAAACAAGCCATTGTTATGGAACACTTTACACTCCTAGCCTTGAATAGGAGTGATTTTCTAGAAATTATCTCAAAAATTTTTCTTTCTCTGTTCATTGGTGCTTCTGTCTTTGGCATTTCTTTCTTTCAAACTGTTTCATGAAATTAAAAGACAAAACAAAACCCCAGGGAAGCTTCCTAATGTAATCTTCTGTGCCTGCAGTCTTTAAGACAGGTGGCTATATCTCTTACATAATGAAATATCAAGAAAGGAAAAATATATAGCCTTACTCAATAACCCACTTTAGTATTGAACTGCCTTTATTTTTTTGTATACAATATAAACTGACATTACTATAGTTATTTCTATTCTGTTTTTGAAATGGACAATATGGGGTTACATTTTCCTTGTATCAAACTTTCATCTATTTCAAAACAATGTCAAATAATATTGAGCAAAATTATCTGAATTAAATCTGGAGTTATTCATAAGCATTCATCTTTTACAGATGCTTAACTTTCTAGCTGATCTAGGATTCAAAGATTTTTGGCACTAATTCAGCTTAAATCTTTCTTTTTGGATTATTTCCTCATCTTATACCTTACAGTGTGTCAGTGTATTAGCACACTTACAGTGAAAATTAGTGGAGTAAAATCTTCTTTGTGTGAACCCAGAAAATCTGAAACAGGTCTCAATTATTAATTTCGAAAGTTGATTTTGCCAAGGTTGAGGCTGTACCAGTGACCATAGCCTCCGGAAATTCTGATTACATCCAAGCTGGTCGGGGTACAGCTTGGTTTTATACATTTTAAGGAGACATGAGACGTCAATCAATATGTGTAAGAAGTACATTGGTTCCATCTGGAAAGGCGGGACATCTTGAAGCAAGGGCAGGAAGACTCCTGGGAAGAGAGCTTCCAGATCAGAGATAGGTGAGACACAAACAGTTGCATTATTTTGTGTTTCTGATTGGCCTTTCCAAAAAAGTCTATCTCAGGAAGCAGAGGGGTAACTGTGAATAGAATGGGAGGCAGGTTTGCCCTAAGCAGTTTGCAACTTGAGTTTTCCTTAGTGATTTTGGGGGCCCAAGACATTTTTCTTTTGCATTAGAGATAGATATTTTATAGAAGTAAAAAGCCGTATATACATTAAAATAGTCAAAGTTATGTGCAAATACCTAGGCATGAAAAACACTTATTTTATAATTACAGCTTGATCCCTTAATACTTTGCTTTTAAGGCATTTGTGATATTTAGAAAAATAAATAAAGCATGGCTTTGTTTTCTTTTTTTTCTTTCTTTCTGTTTCTCTCTTTCCTTCCTTCCTTCCTTCTTTCCTTTTTTTTTTTTTTGTTTTTGTTTTTTAAGAAGGTTTTGTTTTGTAATCCAGGCTATATGCAGTAGCAGAATGATCACAGCTCACTGCAGCCTTGGAATTTTGGTCCCAAGTGATCTTACCACCTCAGCCTCCCAAGCGGCCAGAACTAGAAATGTGCACCACCATGTGAGGCTAAATTTTCTGGTTTTGTTTTGTTGTTTTGTTTTGTTTTGTTTTGTTTTTGTGGAGACAGTGTCTCACTGTGTTGCCTAGGCTAGTCTTAAATTACTGGCTTCAAGCAATCCTCCTGCCTCAGCCCCCAAACTTCAGAGATTACAGGTATGAGCCACCGCTCCTGGTTTTATCTTCTTTTCTAATTATCATAGGAAGCAAAATTCCTGACCAGCTTATTAATAGCTAAAAACATCAGAAAAAGACTAATTTGGTACATGCTTACAAGAAAGGGTAGTTCCGTTTTATGGTACACGTAAAAGTACGTAGGTTAGTTGCATATTTTCATGCATTTTTTATTAAATAATGTTTGAAATAAAAAGTTGCAGATTTGGAAAGTGCCCATTGCCACATTCTGTTTACATCTTATCCAGTGCAGCTACCACATCACAGCACTAATAATTCAAAGCGTTTTTTAGCGATTTCTTTGGAATCTTGGTAGCTGCTTGACAAGCCAAGGAGGACCCTTCAATCTTGATAATTCTGGTTGAAATAAAAACAATGGAGCTCTCTATTCTTACCTTTTGTAAATGAAGTCTAGATTGTAGGATTTGGAGTTTTTCTGTTTTGAGAAAACGAACCCGGATTTCAAATGCTCCAAGAATCATTTTCTCTCGAATTCATCTGTGAATCTTCCTTTTCCCTCGCTCTCCTGATAAACTTCACTCAACCACCATCAATTTTAGAAGATATCAGAAGAGATAAAATATTATTCATTCCATCTTAGTCATAATCCTGGAAAGGGTCTTCAAGTGTATGAATTAAAATCCTGACAAAGTTTATTTTTGTCTTAAAGTTTACCTAGATTTAGCTCAATTCTAGGCAAACTTCCTTTCTACATATATGCTCCCAAGTTTACCCTCTCACTAAAAGCAGGTGCAACATTTTATAGAACAACATTGCTGCCTTCAGGATCTAAGGGGGAAAAAATCTGTCCAGATTGATGCACTTTTTAAAAAGTATATGAAAACATCATACTATTGTGAATTGTAAGTAGACAATTTGACTTCTGCAGTGATATTCAGAAAGGTTACAGTAAAATTAGTAACATCTATTGGAACATTACTCAAGAGAAACATCTAATTTGACATAAGATACAAAATATGTACAATTCCTGTTACAGTTAGAAAGTAGATGCTTTCTGAGTGAATAAATTCTAAAGTATACAAAAGTCAGATCAGATCTTACAAAATGAGAAATAGGGCCGGGCGCGGTGGCTCAAGCCTGTAATCCCAGCACTTTGGGAGGCTGAGGCGGGTGGATCACGAGGTCAAGAGATCGAGACCATCCTGGTCAACATGGTGAAACCCCGTCTCTACTAAAACTACAAAAAATCAGCTGGGCATGGTGGCGCGTGCCTGTAATCCCAGCTACTCAGGAGGCTGAGGCAGGAGAATTGCCTGACCCAGGAGGTGGAGGTTGCGGTGAGCAAAGATCGCGCCATTGCACTCCAGCCTGGGTAACAAGAGTGAAACTCTGTCTCAAAAAAAAAAAAAAAGAGAAATAGAAGGAATTCTTCTGCCCAGGATACAAACATCTGCAGATATTTTCAGTGTCAGATGTCAGGAAGGGGTCCAGTTTCTGCTTTCTGCACATTTCTAGCCAGTTTTCCCAATACCATTTATTAAACAGGGAATCCTTTCCCCATTGCTTATTTTGTCAGATTTGTCAAAGGTCAGATGGTTGTAGATATGTGGCATTGTCTCCGAGGCCTCTGTTCTGTTCTATTGGTCTATATATCTGTTTTGGTGCCAGTACCATGCTGTTTTGATTGCTGTAGCCTTGTAGTATAGTTTGAAGTCAGGCTGCATGATACCTCCAGCTTTGTTCTTTTTACTTAGAATTGTCTTTGCTGTGTATGCCCTCTTTTGGTTCCACACGAAGTTTAAGGTGGTTTTTTCCAGTTCTGTGAAGAAGATCATAGGCAGCTTAATGGGGATAGCATTATAAATTACTTGGGCAGTATGGCCATTTTCACAATATTGATTCTTCCTAGCCATGAGCATGGAGTATTTTTCCATCTGTTTGTCCTCTCTTATTTCCTTGAGCAGTGGTTTGTAGTTCCCCTTGAAGAAGTCCTTCACATCCTTTGTTAGTTGTATTCCTGGGTATTTTATCTAGGTATTTTGTCTCTTTGTACCAATTGTAATGGGAGTTCGTTCTTGATTTGGCTCTCTTTAAGTCTGTTATTGGTGTATAGAAATGCTTGTGATTTCTGCACATTGATTTTGTATTCTGAGACTTTGCTGAAGTTGCTTATCAGTTAAAAGAGGTTTTGGGCTGAGACAGTGGGGTCTTGTAAATATACAATCATGTCTGCAAATAGAGACAATTTGACTTCCTCCTTTCCTACTTGAATACCCTTTATTTCTTTTTCTTGCCTGATTGCTCTGGCTAGAACTTCCAATACTATGTTGAATAGGAGTGGTGAGAGAGGGCATCTTTGTCTAGCGCCAGAATTCAAAGGGAATGCTTCCAGTTTTTGCCCATTCAGTGTAATATTGGCTGTGAGTTTGTCATAAATAGCTTTTATTATTTTGAGATACATTCCATTAATACCTAGTTTATTGAGAGTTTTTAGCATAAAGGGCTGTTGAATTTTTTCAAAGGCTTTCTCTGCATCTACTGAGATAATCATGTGGTTTTCATCTTTGGTTCTGTTTATGTGGTGAATTACGTTTATAGACTTGAGTTTGTTGAACCAGCCTTGCATCCCTGGGATGAAGCCTACTTGATCATGATGGATCTGCTTTTTTATATGCTGTTGTAATCAGTTTGCCAGTATTTTATCGAGGATTTTTGCATCTATATTCATCATGGATATTGGCCTGAAGTTTTCTTTTTTTGTTGAGCCTCTGCCGGGTTTTGGTATCAGGATGATGTTGGTCTCATAAAATGATTTAGGAAGGATTCCCTCTTTTTGGATTGTTTATAATAGTTTCAGAAGGAGTGGTACCAACTCCTCTTTGTATGTCTCATAGAATTCGGTTGTGAACCCATCTGGACCTGGACTTTTTTTGGTTGGTAGGCTATTAATTGCTGCCTCTTCTTCAGCCCTTGTTATTGGTCTATTCAGGGTTTCAGTTTCTTCCTGGTTTAGGCTTGGAAGGGTGCAAGTGTCCAGGAATTTACCCATTTCTTCCAGGTTTACTGGTTTGTATGCATAGAGTTGTTTGTAGTCATCTCTGATTGTAGGTTGTATTTCTGTGGAATCTTTCATGATATCCCCTTTATCATTTTTTGTTGCATCTATTTGATTCTTCTCTCTTTTCTTTTTTATTAATCAGGCTAGTGGTCTATTTTGTTGATCTTTTCCAAAAACCAGCTCCTGGATTTATTGATTTTTTGAAGAGCTTTTTTTGTCCCTATCTCCTTCAGTTCTTCCCTGACCTTAGTTAACTATTTTTTGTCTTCTGATAGCTTTTGAGTTTTTGTTTTTTTTCTTTTTTTTATCTTGCTCCTCTAGCTCTTTCAATTTTGATGATAGGGTGTTGATTTTACATCTTTCCTTGCTTCTCATGTGGGCACTTATTGCTATAAATTTCCCCCTAGACACTGCTTTAAATGTTTCCCACAGATTCTGGTACATTGTGTCTTCATTCTCGTTGGTTTCCAAGAATATATTTATTTCTGCCTTCATTTCATTGTTTATCCAGTCAACATTCAAGAGCCACTTGTTCAGTTTCCATGAAACTGTGCGGTTCTGAGTTAGTTTCTGCATTCTGAGTTCTAACTTGATTGCACTGTGGTCTGAGAGACTGTTTGTTATGATTTCCATTCTTTTGCATTTGCAGAGAAGTGATTTACTTCCAATTATGTGGTCAATTTTAGAGTAAGTGTGATATGGTGCTGAGAAGAAGGTACATTCTGTGACTTTGGAGTGGAGAGTTCTGTAAATGTCTGTTAGGTTTGCTTGGTCCAGGTCTGAGTTCAAGTCCTGGATATCCTTGTTAATTTTCTGTCTCTTTGATCTGTCTAATATTGACAGTGGAGTGTTAAAGTCTCCCACTATTATTGTGTGGGAGTCTAATTCTCTTTGTAGGTCATTAAGAACTTGCTTTATGTATCTGGGTGCTCCTGTATTGGGTGCGTATATATTTAGAATCATTAGCTTGTTCTTGTTGCGTTGATCCTTTTGTCATTATGTAATGCCCTTCTTTGTCTCTTTTGATCTTTGTTAGTTTAAAGTCTATTTTATCCAGATGAATTAAAGATTTAAACATAAGACCTAACACCATAAAAACCCTAGAAGAAAACCTAGGCAAAACCATTCAGGACATAGGTGTAGGCAAGGACTTCATGACCAAAACACCAAAAGCATTGACAACAAAAGCCAAAATAGACAAATGGGACTTAATCAAACTCCACAGCTTCTGCACAGCAAAAGAAACAGTCATTAGAGTGAATCGGCAACCAACAGAATGGGAAAAAATTTTTGCAGTTTACCCATCTGACAAAGGGCTGATATCCAGAATTTACAAAGAACTAAAACAGATTTACAAGAAAAAAACTAACAAGCACATTCAAAAGTGGGCAAAGGATATGAACAGACACTTTACAAAAGAAGACATACATGAGGCCAACAAACATATGAAAAAATGCTCATCATCACTGGTCATCAGAGAAATGCAAATCAAAACAACATTGAGATACCATCTCATGCCAGTTAGAATGGCGATCATTAAAAAATCTGGAGACAACAGATGCTGGAGAGGATGTGGAGAAATAGGAACACTTTTACACTGTTGGTGGGAGTGTAAATTAGTTCAACCATTGTGGAAGACAGTGTGGCGATTCCTCAAGGACCTAGAAATAGAAATTCCATTTGACCCAGCAATCCCATTACTGGGTATATATCCAAAGGGTTATAAATCATTCTACTATAAGAACACGTGCACACAAATGTTCATTGCAGCACTGTTTACAATAGGAAAGACCTGGAACCAACCCAAATGCCCATCGGTGATAGACTGGACAGGGAAAATGTGGAATATATACACCATGGAATATTATGCAGTCATCAAAAACGATGAGTTTGAGTCCTTTGTAGGGACATGGATGAACCTGGAAACCATCATTCTCAGCAAACTGACAGAAGAGCAGAAGATCAAACACTGCATGTTCTCACTCATAGGTGAGTGTTGAACAATGAGAACACATGGACACAGGGAGGGGAGAACTGCACACTGGTGTCAGTTGGGGGGAAATAGGGGAGGGACGGTGGAGGGTGGGGAGCTGGGGAGAGATAGCAAGGGGAGAGATGCCAGATGTAGGTGATGGGGAGGAAGGCAGCAAATCACACTGCCACGTGTGTACCTATGCAACAATCTTGCATGTTCTTCTCATGTACCCAAAACCTAAAATGCAATAAAATAAATAAATGGGAAAAAAAATAAAGTATATTTTATCAGAGACTAGGATTAAAACTCCTGCTTTTTTTGGTCTCTATTTGCTTGGTAAATCTTCCTCCATCCCTTTATTTTGAGCTATGTGTATCCTTGTATGTGAGACAGGTTTACTGGATACAGCACACCAATGGGTTTTGACTTTTTATCCAACTTGCCAGTCTGTGTCTTTTTATTGAGGCGTTTAGCCCATTTACATTTATGGTTAATATTGTTATGTGTGAATTTGATCCTGCCATTTTCATGCTAGCTGGTTGTTTTACCCATTAGCTGACGCAGTTTCTTCACTGTGTCGATGTTCTTTACCATTTGGTACATTTTTGAAGTGGCTGGCACTGGTTGTTCCTTTCTATGTTTAGTGCCTCTTTCAGGAGCTCTTGTAAAGCAGACCCAGTGGTGATAAAGTCTCTGAGTAATTGCTTGTTCATAAAGGATTTTATTTCTCCTTCACTTATGAAACTTAGTTTAGCTGCATATGAATTCCTAGGTTGAAAGTTCTTTTCTTTAAGGGTGTTGAATATTGGTCCCTACTCTCTTCTGGCTTGTAGGGTTTCTGCTGAGAGATCTGCTGTGAGTCTCATGGGCTTCCCTTTGTGGGTAACCTGACCTTTTTCTCTGGCTGCCCTTAGCATTTTTTCCTTTATTCAACCCTGGTGAATCTGACAATTATGCGCTTTGGGGTTACTCTTCTTGAGGAATACCTTTGTGGTGGTCTCTGTTTTTCCTGGACTTGAATATTGGCCTGTCTTGCTAGGTTGGGGAAGTTTTCCTGGATAATATCCTAAAGAGTGTTTTCCAGCTTGGATTCATTCTCTCTGTCACATTCAGGTACATCTATCAAACGTAGATTAGGTCTTTTCGCATAATCCCATATTTCTTGGAAGTTTTGTTTATTTCTTTTCACTTTTTTTCCTATAATCTTGCCTTCTGGTTTTATTTCATTAATTGGTCTTCAATCTCTGATATTGTTTCTTCTGCTTGATCAATTTGACTATTGTAACTTCGCAAAGTTCTCATGTTTTGTTTTTCAGCTCCATCAAGTCATTTATATTCTTCTCTAAGCTGTTTATTCTTGTTAGCATTTCATCAACCCTTTTTTCAACATTCTTAGTTTCTTTGCATTGGGTTAGAACATGTTCTTTTAGCTCAGAGAAGTTTGTTATTACCCACCTTCTGAAGCCTGTTTCTGTCAATTCATCAGACTCATTCTCCATCCAGCTATGTTCCCTTGCTGGTGAGGATTTGTGACCCCTTGGAGGAGGAGAGGCATTCTTGGTTTGGTGTTTTCGTCCTTTTTGTGCTGGTTTCTTTCCATCTTTGTGGATTTATCTACCTGTGGTCTTTGTAGTTGGTGACTTTTGGTCGGGGTCTCTGAGTGGATGTCCTTTTTGTTAACGAATAAGTTATTTCTTTCTGTTTTTTAGTTTTCCTTCTAACAGTCACACCCCTGCTTGCCTGGGGATCACCTGCAGTGGCTGCAAACAGTAAGCGTTGCTGCCAGTTTCTTCTTCTATTATCTTTGTCCCAGAACGATACCCACCAGATGTCAGCCTGAGCTCTCCTTTATGAGGTGTCTCTTTGGTTATATAGGGGTGAGGGAGCTTCTTGAGGAGACAGTCTGTTCCTTATAGGAGCCCAAGTGCTGAGCTGTGAGCTCTGTTGTTCCATTCAGAGCTGCTGGGCAGGTATGTTTAAGTCTGCTGCAGTGGAACTCATAACCACATTTTTTCCCAGGTCCTCTGTCCTTGGAAGGTGGGGCTTTATTTATAAGTTCCTGACATGCTGCTGCCTTTTTTCAGAGATGCCCTGCCCAGCAACATAGTAGCCTAGTCACAGTCTGTCAGCAGAGATGTTGCTGAGCTGCCGTGGACTCTGCCCAGCTGCTATGTGAACTTCCCTATGGTTTTGTTTATAGGGGTATAGTTAGAACTGCCTTGGTAATGGTGGTCTGCCTCAGTAATGATGGACTACCTCAGTAATGGCAGACTGCCTTGGTAGTGGTGGACTGCCTTCGTGATGGCAGATGCTCTTCTCCCCACAGAGGTGGACCGTCCCAAGTCCAGCTGCACTTGCTGTGAAACTCTCAGTCCAGAGTGTTTCTAGATTGCTAGTCTTTGTGCGAGTGGGACCCACCGATCCTGATCACCTGGCTCAGCCCCCTTTTTTGCAGTTGAATGGACACTCTGTCTCCCAGGCATTCCAGGCACAGTTGAAATAGCTGCCCAGATTTGTGTGAGTTTTTTTGTGGAGATCCACTGCACCAGCTGAAACAGCCATGCTGGAAACTCTTGGCACTTTTCAGCCCAAGGATCTCTTGGTCTGTGGGCAGTAATAACTCATTTGGAAATGCAGTGATCATTCACCCTCTGCATTGTTCTCGCTGGGAACTGCACTCCAGAGCTGTTCCTATTTGGCCATCTTGGATCCACCCACCCAGATTTTCCATTTCTTCCTGATTCATTCTTGGTCAGTTGTATGAGCCCAGGAATTTATCCATTTCCTCAAGCTTTTCTAATTTTTTAATGTATAGTTATTCATAATAGTGTCTGATGATCCTTTGTATTTCTGTGATATCAGTTGTGTAGTTTTTTATATCTGATTTTGCTTGGGCCTTCCTTCTTTTATTTCTTGGTTAATCCATTAAGTGGTTTATTGATTGTGTTTATCTTTTCAAAACACAAACTTTTCATTTCATGGATCCTTTATGTTTTTTTATTTGCCTGTATTTAGTTCTGCTCTGATCTTTATTATTTCTTTCTTTCTACTTATTTGGGATTTTGTTTATTCTTACATTTCTAGCTCCTTAAAGTGCATTTTAAAATTGTCTATTTGAAATTGTTCCAATTTTTTATGTAGGCATTTATTGCTATCAGTTTTCTTCTTAGCACTGCTTTTGCTGTACCCCATAAATTTTGATATGTTGTGTTTGGATTTTTGTTTGTTTCAATAATTTTTTTGATTTCCTCCTTAATTTCTTCCTCGACCCAGTCGTTGTTCAGAAGCATGTTGTTTAATTTCCATGTATGGGTAGAGTTTACACAGTTTCTCTTTTTATTGATTTTTAGTTTTATTGTAGTCTAAGAAAATATTTTATATGATTCCTATTTTTAAATGTTTGTTGAGATTTGTTTTGGGTCTTAACGTATTATCACATTTCCTTTTGATTTTGTCTGGATTGCAGAAAAGTCACATATTTTTATTAATTTACCTTTAATCTATTTAATTTGCTTAACTCTTATTAATATGATTAGATTAGTATTTGATTCTCTTGGCTATTTAAAATAGCCAATATATTATCATATGGATGATAGGGTTAAAAATAGTAGACAATATTTTGAATCTAAAAATTTTACCTCAGTAATATTTTTCTGCTTCATGTATTAATAGCATAAAATTATATTTCTAGAGATAGTCCATTAGAATTATTATAAATCACTTTCAATTGTGCAAACTAAATAGTGTATCATTCAATTAAGGGTCCTTCTTCAGCTCAAGAAGTAATTTTTAAGAAACTATTTCAAACATGAATATTTGGAGTTTTTGTGTTTAAATATTTTCAGTTGATGCTTAGTTTAATATTACATTTTGGCTAGAAAATGTAGCTGGCATGATTTCTAATTGGCGTGCTTAACTAAGCTTTTCTTTATTGATTTACATGCATTTACTTTATGATAAGTTTTGGTGTACATTTGACGAACAGCAGATTACATACTGGATACCACACTAGTAATACAGCATTATATTCAGCATTCCATATTTTTTTCTTATTGTATATGATTGCTAGAGATGCACTAAAGTCTCCCTCTATAATCACGTTTGACTGTCTTCCATTGGACTTACCATCTTATGCTTATTTGCATATTATGGTGCTTGATTTGGGGGCACTTAAAAATATATGACTGTCCAAACTTTCTGTGTGAAATTTACTTTATTAAATTCATCTTTTTTAATGTTAGCTTTATTATTTTCCCTTTCTTTAAGCTTGCATAAAGTTTGTAGGCCTTAGTCATTTCACTGAATTTTTCTTAAAGCAAAATATTATTAAATATTCTTTATTCCATCTGGCTACATATCTGGTTTTTTTCCTTTCAATAGATGAACTCACCTTACTTTTTAATTAGTTACCATAAATATCAGGTTCCATTTTACCTGATCAAACAAGTTTCAGTGTTTTATTTTTCCTTTGTCATTCCTTTCTCTTTTGTCATTGTCTTTTTTTATTGATGAATAATTTCTTGATTTGTTTCTTCTTTTGGAGAAAATGCATGTTTATTCAATTAAAACATAGCCAAATAGAGTTTATATGAATTCTGCTAGAACTGACATAGGTCATGCTTTGATTTTCCTTATCATTTCCAGATCCTATAGCCTGAAAGGAAGTGGAGGGAACAAATAGTCCCAAAAAAAACTTGTTTCATCAGATATGTCATTATTCATTCTTTTTGATGTTGCTAAATTTACTATAATAAACTTTAGCAGTGCCTAGTTTTATGGTTGGCCAAATCACACATTTCTGAATGTTAGCATTTTCCCCAATGTTCTAAGCAGACGGTAGGCCTAGAAATGACTTCCATTTTCCCCCATGCTTTCTTCTGATGTGATTCTTTGACCCATTCACTCAGGGTGTGGCAGACTGAATCAGCCAGCATTATCTTTATTTACCTTCTAGATAGATAGCGTTTTTGAAGGAGGTAAAATTTAATATTGTTGTATTTCCATCCTCTGTGGCTTCCATCAAACTAAATCACACTATTTCAATGGAAATACCTGAAACTTTGGCCAGGAAGATGTCAGTATCACTAGTCATTAGTTGTTTCTTCTTTTACTGGTTTATAAATTATTTCAACATGAACTCAGGTGAGGAACTACATGCAATCTTGAAAATATGTATGTTCCCCAACTTGTGGCTTTTGACACAGTTTATATATCATGTGAAAAAGAAAACACAGTTACATTGTACAGGAGTTAATTTTAAGAAGCATTTGACCAGTATGTGTATACCTTGACCTTGAACTCATCTGAGACAGATCTTCTATCAGCTCTTATAAGCTTAGAATATTAAAACTTTCTCTTGTTCTTCCCCAGATAACTTGACTTTGTTTTTATGTACCAATAGGTCATGCAGTAGGTACTATTAAGTGACCATGATTTCAGATAATTTATTAATTTATTTCTTCCCTTAGTTCAGAAAGTCTCCTTGTTTCATCTTACTTGGATTTTCTTATAGGAAATAATTAAAATTATATATGAACCATAGTGGCAAAATTGGAGATTATCCAATACTTTGGCTCACTGGTTTCTCTGAATGATTCACCATAGATCTGCCCTTGCAGTTCATTTATTTCCAAGTCATTCAGTGGAATTCTATTGAAAAAAAAAAAAAAGCATCCCTATCAATAAACACTGAAACTACTTTAATGTGATAGTTCTTGGCAAGACTGCACATTGAATTTGAAATTTTAAAAATGAGCAAAGAAGATCTAGAAGTAAATAGGGAAAAATTGAAATTAATTTTTTTAATAGTGAGACATATTTGAAACATAAAGGACATGACAATGATATTTCAAATGTCAACAAATGAAACAGCCCTGAAATGTATATAACACCAAAGGAAAAGGATTATAGTTAAAATTATGAAAAGATGTTTTTAAAGATTCCAAATGAAAGTGTTTTGACTGGTGGTGTTCTGGTAAATGTTTAAAAAAGCAGCTAGGGGAGAAAGAGGAAAAGCCGTGATTTGTGAAGTTTGCCAATTTCCGTAGTGTAAATATCCCCAACGTGATCAATTTCAAGCTATCAGCATGAAGTCACTGAACTCAGAGTCAGGAAGAAATGTGCCCAGTGATTCTCATGAGCCAGTGAAAGTCATTTCCAAATGATATTGTTTGGTTCTGTGCCCCTACCCAAATCTCATCTTGAATTGTCATCCTCACGTGTCAAGGGAGAGAGGTGTTTGGATCATAGGAGTGGTTTCACCCATGTTGTTCTCATGTTAGTGAGTGAGTTCTGATGAGATGTGGTGATTTTATGAGATATGGTGTTTGATAGTTCGTCTTTCAAATGCACTCTCGCCTGCCACCATGTAAGACATGCTTTCTTCCCCTTTTGCCATGATTTTAAGTTTCCTGAGGCCTCTCCAGCCATGCAGAACTGTGAGTCAATTAAACCTATTTTCTCTATAAATTACCCAGTCTTGGGTAGTCCTTTATAGCAATGTGAAATGGACTAATACAATTAATTAGTATGAAGAATGGGGTGCTGTTATAAAGATACAGAAAATGTAGAAGCAACTTTGGATCTGGGTCATGGTCAGATGTTGGTACAGTTTGGAGGGCTCAGAAGACAGGAAGCTGTGGGAAAATTTGGAATTTCCTAGGACTTACTGAATGGTTTTGATCAAAATGTTGATAATCATATGGACAATGAAGCCCAGGCTGAGGTGGTCTCAGATGGAGATGAGGAACTTCTTGGGAAGTAGAACAAAGGTCACTCTTCCCATGCTTTAGCAAAGAGACGGGTAGCATTTTGCCCCTGCCCTAGGGATCAGTGAAACTTTGAAGTTGAGAGAGATGATCTGAAATTGGAACTTATATTTAAAAGGGAAGCAGAGCATAAAAGTTTGGAAAATATGCAGCCTGATGATGCAATAGAAAAGAAAAAAAAAAAAAAACATTTTCTGAGGAGAAATTCAATCTGCTCCCAAAATTTGCATAAGTAATGAGAAGCTGAATTAATCATCAATACAATGGGGAAAATGTCTCCAAGGTATGTCAGAGATCTTGGTGGCAGCCCCTACAATCACAGGCCCAGAGACCTAGGAGGGAAAAATGGTTTCCTGGGCTTAGCCCAAGACCACTCTGCTCTGTGCAGTCTCGGGACTTGGTTCCCTGTGTCCTAGCTGCTCCAGCTCCAGCTGTGGCTAAGGGGGACCAAGGTACAGCTCAGGCAGTTGCTTCTGAGGGTGAAAACTCTAGCTTTGGTGCTTCTACATGGTGTTGGGTCTGCATCTGCAGGTGCACAGAAGTCAAGAATTGTAGTTTGGGAACCTCCACCTACATTTCAGAGGATTTATAGCAATGCTTGATTGTCCAGGCAAAAGTCTACTGCAGGGTTAGAGCCTTCATGGTGAATCTTTCCCAGGGCAGTGTGGAGGGAAATGTGGGGTCAGAGCCCCA
Organism: Sapajus apella; assembly: GCF_009761245.1. Taxonomy (NCBI): domain Eukaryota; kingdom Metazoa; phylum Chordata; class Mammalia; order Primates; family Cebidae; genus Sapajus; species Sapajus apella. Next base: position 40,146,530 of record NW_022436948.1, read on the forward strand.
ACACTGAGTCCCCACTGGTCACTACCTAGTAGAGCTATAAGAAGAGGGCCACCATCCTCCAGATCCCAAAATGGTAGACCCACTAGCAGCTTGTGCTGTGTGCCTGGAAAAGCCACAGGCATCAACATCAGCCTGTGAAGGAGCTGCCTAAGGCTGTGGAAGCCCATCCCTTGCATCCGCATGCCCTGGATATGAGACTTGGAGTCAAAGGAGACTATTTTAGAGCTTTAAGAGTTAATGACTGCCTCAGTGGATTTCAGACTTGCATGTGGCCTGTAGCCCCTTTGTTTTGGCCAATTTCTACCATTTGGAATGGGAACATTCATCCAATGCCTGTATCCCATTATGTCTTGAAAGTAGCTAACTTGCTTTTGATTTTACAGGTTCATAGGTGGAAGGGACTTGCCTTGTCTCAGATAAGACTTTGGACTGTTGACTTCTGAGTTAATGCTGAAATGAGTTAAGACTTTGGAGGACTGTTGGGAAGACATGATTGGTTTTGAAATGTGGTAAGACAGGAGATTTGGGAAGGATCAGGGGCACAATGATATTGTTTGGCTCTGTGTCCCCACCCAAATCTCATCTCAAATTGTAATCCTCACTTGTCAAGAGTGGGACCTGTCTCTCAACATCCTCACATGTTGAGAGAGGGAGGTGATTGGATTATGGAGGCAGTTCCCTCATGCTGTTCTCATGATAGTTCTCATCAGATCTGATGGTTTTATGAAGGTCTTCCTTCATATTCTGTCTCACCTGCCACCATATAAGACATGCCTGCTTTCCCTTCTGCCATGATTGTAAGTTTCCTGAGGCCTTCCCAGCCATGTGGAATGGTGAATCAATTAAACTTTTTTTCTTTCTTTTATTATTTTTATTTTTTTACAAATTCTTGTGAAGTTCTTTGTAGCAGTGTAAAAACAGACTTATACACCAGAAAACCATTGGAATAATCTTCATAGCATTTTAAAAAGTGGAGATTTTAAGATTTAATTGGTAATTTAATTTATAAGATTTAATTGGTAAAGGTAAAGAGTGTCTTGTGCCTGGTGGTACGCACTTTCACATTTAAAGTAATGAATGAGATAATGTGGCACAATTGAAAATGATTGAGACCATGCAATCAAAAACTCATGGACCTGAATCCCAGCATCATAACTTAGTCTGTGATTTTAACAAAATTATCTGCTTTATCTGTCTTAATTTAATTTATTGATTTATTTAATGGATGAAAATTGTATATATTTATGGTGTACAACATGAAATATGTATATATTATGGAATGGCTATATCAAGCTAATTAACATATGTATTTCCTCATATATTTATTATTCATTTATGTTAAGAACTCTTAAAATCTCTCTTAGCAATTTTCAAGCATAGAATACATTGTTATTAACTATTGTCACCATATTATACAATAGAGCTCCTGAACTTATTCCTCTCACCTAACTCATATTTTGTAATCTATGACCAACTATCATTCTTCTTCCTCGGGTAACCACAATTCCACTCTGTTTCTTTGAGTTCAACCTTTTTAGATTCCAAATATTCAGGCTTCAATTATTCACCTGTAAAATTCTGCAAAATTGGAACCATTTAGCAAACATCTTAAAAAGAATAAAAGACACAATAGAGAGAATAAACATGAATGTATCTGGTATGTAAGTAGATTAGAAATTATTATTTTTCTTCCATCTTCTATACTACTTATTTCCTTCTAGCTGTACTTACTCAATATAAAATACTAAATTGAGATCAGAATATGAATTACAACATACCTATGTAGCTACTTGAAAATTACTCTTACATAGGAGAGAAAGTTATGAGAAATGCAGGCACCAAAGGAGGAATTCAGTACCCACATTCATTTTCTTTCCCATCTTTGATGAAATTTAAGAAGCTATGGGTGATGACACATATATAATTTTCATGACCATATTTTGTCACTTATTATTTTGTAACCTCTATGGTTCAGGAAAAGGAAGTCAAGGAATGTGAAAGGGGTATTTAGTGGACCAACCTATGGTATTTGCTACAAAAATACAATTCTGCAAAAGGTAGAAATGATGTGTCATGGGAATTCATGAAAGAAAATAACTTTTGGCTATAATAAACAGGGTGTTTTAAAAACCTGACATTAAAAATAGTGTCTACAGTGTTTTAATAGATGAAGATCAGATTTAGAACATTGTGGGTGAATCAAAAATTATATATATAAACTAATATAGAAGTAGAAAAGATTTTTTTTTAATTAAAAGGTAAGTAGCTTAATACATTCCAAATGCAAAGTAAACTTAGAGAGTATCAGAAAGTGTACTAGCTTGGTACTAGGTTGGCAAATGAGTCTATGGATTTGTTTATTTCCTATGTAATTACCATATTTGAAGATGCATACACTGTATTAACTGCTTTATTTATGTTTTTATTTAATTTCCAAATGATACTAAAAAGAAAGCATCGTGCCATTTTTATGAAGAGGGAACTGATGACCAGTTTACATTGATGATCTAAGGTTATGCAATTTATCACTCAAAAAACATTAAAAGTTTTTGACAAAGGGAGTAACATGATGGAAAGTGTAAGTTCCTGCAGTTATTTGACATTAGCAAATTAAAATTCTTGCCGTACTTTACACTGAAAGCAAAATTAGAAGCTATTGATTACTATAGATGCCAATGGTTTATTCTTCATATAGCATATGGTAATGTCTTAAAAGCATTCCTTCTAAAAAGAAGGGTGACCCACCCAGCCCCCAGCATTTCACTCACCTCCCTCTTTGCAGCATATCAGTGAAGGAGCTTTTGCATTTTCTGGTGTATAAAACAAAAGTTATATAGGCAATTATTAAACCCAAGTTTTTATTGAGAAATAAGTTAATCCATCTACTCTCATGAAATGTACTAGTTTAGATTCATTTTTCAGTGATATTTGCAGAGAAGTGAACCTTGAGCAAATTTGAAACATGACAGGAAAATGTGATTAACAAAAGGACTAAGTTTCCAAACACGATTCAATTCAAGAAGAGGAGCTTAGTTGAGTGGCTATGGAAATATCATCCTCTTGTGATTGTTCTTACTGAAATCATCATTAACCTTCAAATTGATAAATTCACAAAACAATCTTCATCCCTCATCATGTCTGATCACTTGGCAGCATTTGACCATGACTTACAGAAACTATTTCTTGAAATATTTTAAGTTAGTTTCTATAATAATGTTCTCCTCTATTTTTTTTTTTACATTTTAAGCTTTCTTTCCATATTTTATAGAATTTGTTAATTTGTTTTTTGTTTTGCTAGTACTTGGAGGCCAACAGGAAGTGACAAAAGCAAATGGGTAAAAGACTGAAAAATAAAGTATTCTTAACCTGATGTAAACTTTCTTCACGATCTGGCCCCATGTGCATTTCCAACTTTACCTCTGGACCAGATTAATTTGCCATTGCGATCTTCTCAACTCAGAAGTACTTAATAATCATATTCTAATCAAATCTACCCAGAGTGTCTATAGAAGTTGCTATTTAATTTACTGGGATTTTACAGCTCCTATTTGTATAAATTTATAATTGAACTTACTATATGTTTGCATAGTTTATGTCTAAAAGATATTTCCCCCACTCTCAGTCTGAATGAGCAAAGAACATGCGTTTAATCCTTCTGTACCTATTGACTAGTGACTAAAATGAAGTTAACAGAATCAGCAAATACATGTTTAACTAGCAAATGAAAGTTCAATGAACTAATACTACGTGATTTTCTTATTAGTAGTACCATCTTGGTCAAGTCTCTCAACTTTTTTGTGTCTTTCTTTACTTACTTGCAAAATGTATATAACAATTATTGCCTTCCCCTTTTAAAATGTCACAATATTTTGGTATCAAAATTAGAAAAATGGTTACAAAGGTATTTATAAATGTAAGGTATTGTGTATAGAAAATAGATCATTTTGAATGTTTCGAGCTTATAGTTTTACTAAATTTTCAGATAGCCACACAGGCATGTGTGAGTACACACACAAGATAGCCCATGAATAAAATGAAATGTTGCTGTATTTCCTATCTTTATTGATTCTTATGTTTATCAATGTGTGGAAAACGTATCAGCTTCGCTGATTTGGTAGCCCTATACTTGAATGCTATCATGGGGGAGACAGTTACTCCACTTGACAATACGTTTTAAATCATCGCTATTGTTTTCTTAGATTTTAAATTCTTGAAAGATGATAAGTACAGCTCCATATAGTGTGCAATACATTATTATACAAAAACAGTCAATACCAAGCATCTTTGATAGTGATAATAACTTTCTGAATGGTAATAAGCATGGTCAGAAGCAATAAAAAGTCGATAATTAATTAGAAAAGTCAGGCAACAGTCCTTACCATCCCCACTGCAAAATTCCTACACAGAGAGGTATGCATTTTAGCTTGTAAAACATTATTTACCAATCCTTGAAATTGGACCAGTCAGGAATACTACACTTGTTGCATAACTTGAGTGCTCTGGTATTTTGTCATTGTTTTGTATATGAACTAACCAACACTTTTGGCAATACTGCAAACTTAAATTTTACAAATGATATGCATGGCAGAAATGTGACTTTATTGCTGTTGCAAGCTATCTTTTAGATGCCTTTATGCCAAGTGACATAATGAAAGTTTAAATTAAAAAAGTTAAAGTTGACAAATGATAAGACTACAGAGATGATGTAACTGTATGGCAAAGTTTTCGTCATTTATTGGTTTCCCGATGCCATCTCAGTACTATTGCTCATGTTACTGATGAATTTATGCTATATAAAGCACACCTCAATCAAATTCAGGAGAGTTAGCAGAAAAATATTTTTCATCAAGGATGGAATTGACAAGTACAAATTCTGTGGAAACTGTCTGATAAGCTTCAGAAACGGCACTCTACAATTTTAGGATTTCAAAAAGACAGCATTATCAGGAAGAAAAACAAGAGTTATTGTCATTTATCTTTGGTTGTTTTAATGAATTATACAAACACAGTTTAACTCTGAGAATTTTGTGCATATTATTTGCATTTTGTTGATGGCGCTCTCAGCAAAGAAACTTTGGCTAAGCTGTAAAGCAGCCCTCTGAATGAATCATACAACCTGCAAAGAGCTGTACTAAATATATCCCTATATATGACAAAAGCTTCAAGTCTTTCCTAACATTTATATTATTGATACAAATCAACATAGAGATCAGAGAGTTTTAAAAGTAATGCATGCACAAGGGAATGGGCCTAAAGGAAGGGTGACAGTGGAGCAGCTTTGGGCTCACTATTTGGCACAGCAGGGTTGCATTCCTATGTTAATTGTAAACAACTAAAACATACGTGTATTTAAGCTATCCTGCCAAGTACCGTACCAAGAAAGCTACTTGCAAAGCGAGGCGTCTCCAGCATCAGAAAAATCTGGGGAGCAGTAAGAATGGTGGAAGATGATGACCCAAACTTAAATGTGCAGTTGATCCACAAGAGACCGCAATCCTGCCATGCCAAACAGTAGGTGGGTGGGCTCCTTCACTGCCCCCCTCTTCTCAGACTCCCGTCCTCTATTTCCCTAGCCCTGCTTCTCTCAGATTATGCTTTCCCCTGTTGACCCATCCACAAGTCTACAAGGTGCTCTAGGCTTCTTTCCCTTGTCCAATGGGAAAGAAGCCTAGAGCATGAATTTATGGAGCACTCACTCAGAGTTGTGCAACTGCTTCTTTAACTTTGCACCCTAGACCCCTCATTTGCCTCACGCTAGTCCCAGGTGTTGGAGGTAGACCATGGTGTAGCTGGGTAACTTAGAATATATTCCTTAAGCTCCGCAGGAATTTGACCAGCCTCAACAACTATCACCTAATTGGTAGTTTAATAAACATATATTGCATATTTGTTCCCCTCTGTCTTCAGCTTTGGCGTAAAATTCCAGGAAACAGAAAAACATATCCTTCAATATCCTGTTACATACAAAGCAACAGAGAGCATTCACTCCCAGTGTTTCACTGTGAAACACAGTTCAGTGACTTATCTCATGTGCACACTGTTTTACTTCATTTAAACATTTCTGCATGTTTAGTATCAACAATAAGATTACCGTCAAATTATCAGTAACCGAGGGTATGCATTGCATACTGCCAAGGTTCTACTTAAAATAATGTTACCAATTGTCACTATGACTTTGCATAGTTGTTTTCATTTCCCCATAACCAGACACACATGCAGGTATTTGTGGTTTTGGTATATGAAATCCATTGTTATACGATTTTTTTGTTTGTTTAACTTTGGAATATTTTACGTATTTATGCTGGTTGTTTTATCTTTTGACTTATGTTTAGAGGGCAGTTTTATTTTTTACCTAATTTGTGGGCTTGAATCTTCTGGGTTCCTGGAAGAATATTAGCAAATTACCTCATGTTAACTAAACTCTCAATTTTATTTTCTCTCTTGCTTTTTTAAAAAAATCTTTAGGTATCATCATTGCCATTTCTTTTTTAAAAATCACTTTTCTGCTGATTTTCCACATTCATACCTATGCTGAAATTTGGCAAGTTGTATAAAGAATTAAAATTAGATATGTGAATTATTTATTAATGAATAAACTTTATAATGATGAGTATCTCCATCATGCCAATATATAAGGTTATAAAGTTTTAAAACGCATATAAGATAAAAGAATATTAGCTAATAGGAGCAAAAATATTTTTAAATATTATAAATTGCCCAAAATGAGACTCAATATTAATTAGTATTTCAACCAAAAATTTATGATTACTGTTGACAAACTACAGATTTAAGTAAAATGAGGAAAAAGTTAAATAACAAATGTGAGCTATTTAACTCTTAAAATTATTGGACCTGTTTTCAAGGTTATTACAATGCTATATATAATTTTAATTCTTAATATTCTGCATTTTATATTTCTGTGTAGATATGTTAATCTCCCTTGGAAGAATAGAAACACTTTAACCCGACTTCAAAAGATAGTCATAATGAGCGAGTCTAAATCCTAAAACATGATGAGCAAAGATAAAAGACCAGAGTTCAGTAAAGATTTCCTGGAATCATGACCCATTTTAACATGATTTATGCCCAAATATGTTTGTCATCATCAAGATGTCAAGAACTATGAAACAGGATAGTCACATAGTCACTAATTACATCAAAGATGTAATTAGTCATTTGGATATATGCTAAAAAGTTTTAGAACAATTATTCAATAGCGCTTCATAAAATATCTTTGAATTCTTTGAATGTGAAAAGTAAATTTTAATAAACTTGAGAGTTGTTTAATAAACAAGCATACAATATTAGTATACTTGATTAAAATCAATTATATAAATGTATTATAATTAGCATTACCCGTTTTCTTTCTTAATAGGAAAGGAATGAACATAAAGTGTCTAAGATTTACAGATTCACACAACAATAGTATTTATAAACTTATTAATGTTTTGGAAAGTTCTGCATGACTATTAACTCAGATAAATTAAATTCAAATTTATCTTGAAGGGAACTAAATATGACTAAATCAAAACTTAGTAAGCATTCATGAAAATGTCAAATCAACTATCTTTCAACTGAAGGTAATATTAATTGATTTTCTAACTGATTTAGACAACAAATAATAGAATTGCCAATAAATAAACCAGCCCTTTGGTAATATTTGATATTTCATACAGTTGTGCTTTAGTCAATATTTTACTTCTACCTGAAAATACTAAATAATGAATGATGTATATTTTTGGTGCACAGAGATTGTCTAAATTAAATTATATGAAAAAATTTTCTGCATTGTTTTTTAATTGAAAAGTCCTGTAAAGAATTCCAGAAACTCATAAGTTACATTTTTGTATGAATCTTTTATTTTCAAAATACTACCAAATACCTTATCTGCATTGATACTCACATCTGCTCTATGAAATAGAAAAGGCCAGCGTCTTCGGTTTGTTTTTGCTTTTGTCTTCTCATGAGAAATTGAGCCTATCTTACATATCCAGTTATCTTATGATGCGCTGCTTTTAATTCCACAAAGCATAGAATGTAGCATGCCATTAGCTTATTTTATGTTAAAACGTTCATGATTTGATATCCCTTACCTTCTAGAAATATTTCCATCATCCCTCAAGTCCCAAAATGTTAGCGATTGACTTTTCAGTTATTTGCTAATACTGTTTCTGCTCCCCTGTGTCAGGGATGATAGTGTCATAGGGAGCGTGTCAGTGAAACCGCTGTCACAAGTGTCCTGGTTAAGTTTAATTCCAATTCTCTGGTTGATTCTCTAATCAAATATCTAGTAGACATTAATAAACATTACTTACAAAAGGAACAAGACAAATATTCTAATTTAGTATGCATTTCATAATGCAGCTATTATAGCTGACCTTCATCTTCCCCCGAAAAAAGACTTTTTCTTTTCTTGACATCTAAACTTAACATTTTATTTCAAAAGTGGGTAGTGGTTGGGGAGAGGAAAAGAAAGGTAACAATTATTTGAGAGGATTAGCCAGGATATATTATGGCTGGGAAAATTTCAGAAGAAAAGAAGTAATTTGTTTTATTTATTTATTTTTCTAAGGAGGAGTTTAGAGGAGAATGAACTGGACTGTGAGCCTTTCATGAACTTCTCAAAAAACAGGAACATGAGGCGAAATGGTGAGGAAAACCCACAATTCAATCTACTACAACACGGTAAGCATTTCCAGCTTTAAACCATGAAGAAAAATAAATTGAGAATTAGTGAAAAAAAAAAAAGAAACCATGGTAAATCAAAGAACAAAATGCAGAATAGATACTGGAGGGATGAAAGTCTGTATGAGTCCTGCTTCCAGGAAAGGCCCTCAGCCTCCCTAGGTGCTGGGATTAAAGGATTAAACCAAACAAAAACAAAAAAGCTAACATACGCAGAAGTCTCCCAGATCTTTATCCCAGCCCTGAATCCCCTATGATTTCTTGCTTAGATATCAAAGACCTATAAATCTTCCCTTGTATGTCTACTCAGTGCTTCAAAATATATATGTACTAAATTGACTTTCTGATGTTCCATCTAAACTTGTTCCTCACCAAATGTTTTCTATTTTTATTATAGCCCTACTATACTCTTGGTTGCGTAGGCCAAAAATTGGGGGGTTTTACCTTTGTCCAACCCGTCAGCAAGTTCTGTGTGTCCTACTCCAATACATATCCCTAATGATGCCCTTTAAAATGCTGCATGACTGGATACCTGGCCGGTATTTCAATCTTGTCTATGTAAAACAGATCTTTTCACTTATCACTCTTCATGGTACATTATCCCTCCTAGAAATTATCTTTCTCTGTTAATTTATGTCTCTCTCTATATTGGGAAAATGCTTTTTTCAGTTTTCTTCTCAAGCCCACATGGAGGACTGGAATAGTGTCTAGCACAAGTATTGCAAGCACTCAATAAACCTTGTGAATGAACGAATGAATCCATAGCCATCATATTGATGGGAATCACATTGACAGCTGCACATGATCATCAGCATCCTAGACTGGGACGTGTGTATAGGAGTACTTTCATAAGCACGTTATTTCTTTACAAAATACATTCTTGGCATTACTTTTGACTTCAAAGAGTCAAAAGTGCCAAATGAACTCAAATTAAATAATAAAATTCTGTTTTCAACTCAAAACAATTCTAAAAGTATGAAAACTCACAAAACAAGGCAAAAGAAACTCTTTGTTTCTATTTTGAATTTTTCATTTTTCCAGCCACCTCCTCTCTAGCTTCTGAATTTTTACACTGACAAACAGATTTTGTGTCTCTCTTCCCATAGCTAAAAATTATGTTCAAACTTGATAATAGTGATTATAAGAAGTATCATTATGCCAATTATTTCAAATTGTGCAACAGCCAAAGCCCATAAACATATGTCATGGCAATAAATCTGTTTTCCTACTCTTTGTAATGTCTTATTTGCCCTAGCAACTTTTCAGACAACAGCTATAATAAATTGACTCTCAAGTGTGACCTGCCTCTCTCCCATTGCAAGACTAGTATCTGTTTCAGAAGTTACAGTTGTGTGTGATCTATTTAAATGATCCTGAGTAATTGTCCTCAGAGCTGTCCTGACAACCCTGATAATGAGTTTTAGAGCCCTTGATATTGTAGTTTGCCTGGGCTTGAAATATATTAATTACCAGAAATATATGAAATGTGAGGTTGTAAAATCCCTGACTTTTCTCACCTGAATCTAATAAATCACTAAAATATGTATTGTTGCTTTCATGTCACATTGACCTGGTGCTTGTTTTCCCTTCTATATTCTGTATGTTGTTTGATGGTTCTTTCTCCAGTTTCTCATTTCAGGAGAGTCATTCCTTAATGGCTGCCTCTTCATTTCATACATCCAATTGGTCACTATATCTTCTCAATTCTTCACATAAAATATTTTTGGGATTTATGCTCTTTTCATTAGTACCATGGCCTACTTTAAAAATTGACCCATTTTAGCCTCACAGAGTTGCACTCGCCTGGCTTCTAAAGCTGTCACCCCTTTCCCATAAAACCAGAGAGGAATTAGCTTAGAATTATGTTACAAAGCCTTCTCCCTGAAAGTAAAATGGTTGTCTTGCTGCTATGTACGCAACAACAGAAGTACCACTTAAGACAGGAGATTCTACAGAAAGAGCATACGTTGTGATATCAGACAGGCAGGGTTTTAGATCCCATTTTAGGGGCATACCACCGCCTCTATCAGTTGTGTCATCTCAGATAAGTCCACTTCTCTGGAACTTAGTTCGACTACATTTTACACACTTCATAGGATTGTTGTGAAGACTAAGTAAGATCATGTGTATTAAAAAGTATTTGCTGTAATGTGTTGGATGCTTGCTAGATGATAATTTTCCTTCTTGCGTTCTCCTGCCACATCTAAGCACCATCGATGGTACCAGAACCTGTCTGCAGGAACTCCGCATGCTTTCCCAGTTCTCCTGTCCTGATATCATTTGGAGACCAGGGATATCTTTATTTCTCAAACAGTATTAGAGAACCTGGATGAGACCATATTGTGTCTCAGGGAACCTGTGTGATCAATGCTTCTGCAAATCTTCCTTCTATAATAGCTGGAAACTGTTTCTCTTCATCCTATTTTCTTGCTCACACATCAATGATTTCCCTGCGGTTACAAACAAAAATAAATATTTCATAGCCTTTGCTATTCTACCCTTGCATATTTTTATGAAATTAGCTCTGCCACTTATTCTTTTTGCCTACTTGGCTTTCTTATAAAGTCCATGTTCTTTCAGTGCTCTGTACTTTACACAGCCAGCCTCTGCAATTAGAATGCTTTCTCCTGCTTCTATTTTCTGCGAACGCCCATTATTCTCAGATCAACTCCTCTAAAAAACATTTCCAACCTTTTCTTTATCTCAGAAAGTAGGTGTTTTCTACCTTAGTGTTCCTATCTCTGCAACGCCCTTTGGTACATCTCTATAACCTTATATCTTGCCATATTGGTACTCCTTGTATACTATTTATATACTATTTGTCTTACCCACTACAATATAAATTCCTTGAATGGGTAACTGTACCACAGCACCTAGAATGTGCTTGAAAGTCCACAAATAGTAGACAATGAAAGGTGTTGCTATCATTGTTATTATCATTTTGGAGACAGGCTCTCATTCTGTCACCCAGGCTGGAATGCAGTGGTGTGCTCTCAGATCACTGCAACCTCTGCCTGCTGGTCTCAATAGATCCTTCCACCTCAGCCTCCCAAGGAGCTGGGACTCCAGGCATGGGCCACCACGCCCAGTTAATTATTTGTATTTTTTGTAGAGACTGGTTTTTGCCATGTTTCCCAAGCTGGTCTCGAACTTCTGAGCTAAGTCTTCTGCTGGCGTCAGCCTCCCAAAGTGTGGGAATTACAGGTGTGAGCCACAGGTATTATTATTTTCTTTATTATTATTATATGTATTTTTTTACTTTAAGTTCCGGGGTAAATATGCAGAGCACACAGCTTCATTACACAGGCACAAGTGTCCCATGGTGGTTTGCTGCACCTGTTGACACATTGTCTGAGTTTCCTCCCCTCGCCCCTAATCTCCAGCAGGCCCTGGTGTGTGTTGTTCCCCTCTCTGTGTTCATGTGTTCTCACTGTTCAACTCTCATTCTCACTATCATTATGTTCATTGCCCTTATCAACTTAACTTTTTTTCCTCTCTCAGGCAGTCACCTTCTTATCTGAATTTTCTTTGTCAAACTGTGCTACCATTGTGCATCCTGTATCATAAACGAGTATGATTTTTATACAACCACTATTTTCCTATAATTCTAAATACCAAGACTTTAAAATCTAGGAGAAAACTGCAGCAAGTATGCTTCTCTCATTTGCATTAAAATAGCATTCTGTAATTGAGATTTCAAAGTTGAGAAATTCTAAAGCCTTTGTTTAAAAAAATCCTTAGAAAAATTAATCATATTTTTCCAGTTTTTTAAATAAATGAAATGGAAAGCAATGAAGCATAATTTAACAACCTTCGAAATGCACACTCACATTTTATTCCTAAGTTCTTTTATGCTACAAGTTGGGGGCAAAAAACATAGCCCTATCATGATGGTCCTGAGAGAAAACCTCCTTGCTCGGAAAACGGTGAGGCGATCTAGGAATAACCGGCATGCAGCTGTTCTATCCTAGTTTCAGTACAATCAGGAAAAAGGCACCATACATTCGCAGAAACTGTATCTTTCTCTCCTGGATTAACTTAATGAGCTTCTATGGATCCCTGAACAGGATCTTCATCACTCCAGTAAGGGCCAGAGAGAACAGAGCATTTAAATATGCAGCAAGTAATCCTATTCTGTTATAGATCTACACTAGGTTTGAATATAGTGTAGCTCTCCTCTCACCAAACATGGCATTAACTACTCTTTTTTGCTTCAAGTGAACCAGCCACTCACGCAAAACACATTTTTATTCTCATGGAGATAATATATAGGTCTTCTTTATAAAGGGAAGTTTGTAAAAATAATGATGTTATTTAATCAAATAAATAACTTCATTTATCCTTGTAATTTACTCTGTTATTTAACCAAAGGTATATACAACTTATAAGTACATAATTGATTATTGATATGCTCAATTAAAGCCAGTAATTAGTATTTGCAACAGGAGTATAAATATAATCGTAAAAAACTGACTAATCACTTTTCCTTGTTTAAAATTTTTTATCTATTCTAAAATAGTCTTTAGTCTGATATATACAATAGTATTTCCCTACATTAAGCATTTTTCAGTCTTACTTACAAAATAATTGAGTCCTATGATTTGATTTGAAAATGAACTTTTATTCTGAAAATAATTTGACAGAACATAAAACCAAAATCTTTGTGGGTAGTTAAATATTTAATGTTGACACAGTCTTTTTATGACCTATTTATTTCACCTGGGTATGATTCTAGAGAGTGTATGAGCCCCTTAAAATTGTGTGCAAAAATATATATGTTCTTATATCATTCTGGTGTAAAAGGTAGAGCAGTTTTCCTCAGAACCATGACATAAAATGAAATCTATTCATTGTGTGTAAATTTCTCCAAGCAGTATATATTTTAATACTGAACAAATACACATGTGTATGGACTCTCTGAGGTACATGAAGTAATGAAAAGTCCATCAGCATATGCACATCAATATATTTTCAGAATAATAGGAATATTCTTGGTTATGTCATAAAACTATGTATTATAATGACATAACTTTATTATTCACTGTTTCATTTTCCTATGCTCTGGTTTATCATCACAAAGTTATTAACCTCTCATGATTTCTCTTGTGCACTCTATGGAAATAATCCTTTATTGAAAAAATAAGTATCTTGAATTTAGTGGCAGCAAAATAGATTTGAGAAGATCTCATTAAAGTGTGTTTAGTAACGTCTCACTGAATCTTGCTTACTTTATATTTTTACACACAGAAAAATGTTTTGAATGTTTAAGAAAAATAATGTGTAGAATTAGAGAGCTCTAACTGTGACCACCAACATTGTATCGCCAACTGTATCTTGCATTAAGAGACAGATGGATTTGCACTAGAGATTTTAAGTCAAAGTGAAGAAATTCCTGGGTGAAAATTAACATTACATAAAAAATATTTTACAATGAGTTCTTTCTCTAAGCAATATTTATGGCACATGTATCGATATTTGAAGTAGAAATTACTTTTAAGTAAATACTACATATAAATAATATTACATGGAGTTCCATGAAAGAAGGGACTGTGTCCTATTCAGTGCAATATCCTCCGAGTGTGACACTGTATTAATAGTTGATAAATGAAAAAATAATCAATGAATCAATCTATGGATGTGATAAATCTACAGCTATTCTTCTGGCTTCTGGTAATGTACTAGGAGTACGGTGTGTTCTTAGTGTACCCTAAATAACTCTTTAAATATTCTTATATATGTAAGAAGATGATATGTTAATGTTAACATATCATGCTATGTTAATATGATGGACAAGCATCATGCTCCAATGAAGTTATAACCTAAGCAGGGTAAACAAAATATTTTGGTATACAAAATAAATAACAATGCAAATATTAGTAACTAACTTTAGTAGGGTCTTTGTACTTTAAAAGATATTAAGAAAAATTATTTAAGACATGTAAACAAGTGAAGTGGGTGCACTTTCAGTATCTAACAGGCCCACTCCAAATTATTTATTATTCTCGGAAACACAATTTGTTAAATTCACTGTTTGCTACCGATGAAAATTTCAGACTTCGTGAAGTTCCATGTCTACTTGTAGATTTTTTTTTCCCCAACAAAGATATAAACTATTTCTATCCAGAAGAAAATCCAACCTCAATGCTATAGATTATTATACCATAGGATGTCATTAACCAGCTTTGACTCTTGCCCACAAATCTTATACTCATATTGTCTCCAAAGGCCTATAAATACTGAGACCTTCGAAACGCTCTTTGAATCAGCCTGTCTGATTGGCTTATTCATTAATTAAGAAATTGAATAATGTCTTTGGCACGTGTTTATTTTATATTTTTATGAGCCACATTGCTAATTTTTTGAAACTTAATGGATTTTTGTAATCTTCACAACTGCATGAAGTAGGTACTAAAATCATCGCTATGCGCTATAATTAGTATTAACAGTAGGATAGGTACTAGTTTCATCCCCATAAGGAAACAGTTAGTGGGATTAAATTACTTGTCACCCAGGTGGTAAGAATTTCAAGCTCTCTAATGCCAAGAGCCTGTGTTCATAACCACTATACTGTGCCACCTGCCTAGAAGCTAAAAGAGAATTCGTACTGAATAACCAAAGCTAAAATCCGTACCTTGCATGTGTCTTAAAAGCATTGTCAAAGGCAACATGAATTTGTAAAAGTACTTCCTTCACTAAATTAACGTGATACTAGAAATAATTAATTATACATAATTTATATGTATAATATGTATTATACACACAAATACATAAAGAAGAATAATTCTTCCTGTAAGCAATGTTCATCACACTAAATAGTTCAAAGGAATTCATTAATAGAGACAAAAACTTCCACTTCTTTGGTAGAATCAAGCTGAGTCACTGTGAGGGAGCCACAGAGTTCCTTTCATTTTTGATGTTATCAAGATTACATATTAGTAACAAAATAATGCTTAAAAATTATATTTGAGTTATTTGAAACTTTTATCAAGAGTTTCAGGAATGAAAGCCTCTGGATACTGACTAGGTAGATAGATAGAGAAAATATTTGCCGAGTTTTGTTCTGCCTGTTGCTTTGTTTGCTTTCGTCTTCAGACTGGTGTTGCAGGGTTTAAGTGTCTTGAAATCACCATTTCCTTATTCAAAGCTTCTTTAAGGTGTGAGAGTCTTAACACCTTTCTCCATATGTCATGGAAAAGACACACATGAGAGATTTTTGCCTCTTGTTTAGAATTTTTAAGCTGCAAAGGATAACACTTTGTTTTTGTCTGCAGTGTTTTTTTCTGGCCCAAAATCTGTTTGCAATATTGTCATTGTTTCCACTAGCAGACTCTGCTCCCTTTAGGAGCTGTTTCTAGATAAAGGCATCGAAGGTGAAGAGACTGCTGCATCCCTTAAGTATCCAGAATGTCTCCAAGCTGGAACTAGGGAAATATAAAAAGTAAAAACCTTAACTCTTTTTCTTTTAAAGCCATTTCCCAAGTGAGCCTGCTATATCAAAATAACCTAATCTACTTGTCGAATAAAAATGTCGATTTCTTGGCCTCATTCCTGACCTTTTGGGTCAGATCCTCTGAGCTGGAACCAGGGAAGTAGTATTTCAACAAGAAACTCAATTGACCCCACACTGAATTTAAAAAGAACTTAAAAAAATATAAAGACAGAGTCTTGCTGTGTTGCCCAGTTGGAATATAGTGGCATGATCATAGCTAACTGCAGCCTCGAATTCCTGTGCTCAAGGGATCCTCCTGCCTCAGCCTCCCAAGTAGCTACTACACCTGGCTAATTTTTTTAAAATTTTATGTAGAGCTAGGGTTTCACTGTATTGCCTAGGCTGATCTCAAACTCCTGGCCTCAAGCAATCCTCCCACCCTCAAGCAATCCTCCTGCCTTGGCCTCCCAAACTGCTGGGATCACAGGCATACACCACCACATCCCTGACCTATAAAGCAGTTTTTAAAGTCCTTTTTATATTTGTATGTAATTGAGATTTGCACAAAGATTCTTAGCTTTTTACTGTGGAAAAAAAAAGTATTGACTTCCATTTCCAATAACTTTGTAATCAGAGCTTACATGTTCACTTCTGATTCTCTTTAAAGAAAAATTAACTTGTGTATCCTCAAAATATATATAGCTTGACTGCTCAACTCAGGTGCATATTTTGTGTTATACATGGCAAAAAGCTACTTAATAGGATGAGTATTCCTAATTGTTGCAAACTATCTGATAGTACTGTTTATTATTTATTTCTGTGGTTGTATTTCTAGGACAGGGATGATATATTTGGATATAAAACCCAAGTTGGATTCCTCTAATCTGTATAGTATACATGCAATGTGATTAAATTTCTAATTCAGAATTGTAAGATGCTGTATGTGTATTCATATAGGTACATGTACACTTAAGGTATGCATAATGTATATGTACATGTGTGTATATGTATATATATGCACACAAATACTCATACAAATGTGAATATATACATATCTCAAAAATGAAAACAACCCGAGACTTAGAAAGTGGATGTTATTTTAGGAAAGACTTACTTCCCTTATTTCCCTTTTTTCCCCAAGCTATTTCCCACTAGTTTGTATTCATTTGTTTGTTTAGGCCTGGGAAAGTCAACATGAGGTGGCACTTAAGAACTTCAAAGTCTAAATCATACAAATCCATGTCTTTTGATCCCTAATGCCTAGTGCAGTGATAAACACACTTTGAACAGTGATGAATGGATGGATGAATGAATGAAAAACAATGGCTTAGACCAGGAGTCTGCAAAGTGTAACCTGCAGTATGAAATCCATATCCCTGGTGCTGGGAAGGGTTTTTACATTTCAATATTGTTTTTAAAATTCGGAAAGTTGGTAATATTTTATGACACATACAAATTATAGGAAATTCAAATTTCAGTGTTCATGAATAAGGTTTTACTAGAAAACAGCCATGCTCATTTGTTTAGGTGTTTTGTATGGCTGCTTTTGTGCTGCAATGTTAGTTGCAACAGAGACTACATGGCCTGCAACGTTGAAAATATTTAATATCTGGCCCTTTACAGAAAGTCTACGGATGCCTCAGTTTAGACAGATTAAGTGTCTTTCCCAGAGGGCTACAAAAATGTAAATTATGTATGTGGAATCAAAGATAGGTGTTTGATCTCCGAATTCAATGCCTTTTCTCCATACTTTTCTGAGCCTAGAAAATTGATTTTCGTTCTGAACCATATATCTTGGTTCCTGCTCTAGAAGTTCTTGGTGTTAAGCAGAACTGGATTTGAATCATAACTCTGCTTAGGGCTGGCTACACAACTTGTGGGGCTTAAGGCAAAAAGAAAATACCTGGCAATGGCAAAGGACCCTTACCTTTGAGAGGCCCCCCAAACCCAACTCCACCCCCCAGGGCAGACAGGAGCTAAATATGGAGATGACAGCTGAAAGTTTGCTGGAGCTGCTAATTCCAAACAAGAAGGTCTACCTCCTTCCCTCTGGCAGAGACTGGCAGTGACCAAGGAGAGTGGAACTTTCTGTTGAGGTCCAGAGAACCAGTGGGCAGAGATCAAAGGTGGACTGAACAAGAGTTGAAGCTCCAAGCCCCTGGCTCTTGCTCCAATGTCCCATCGGACTTCATTACAAAATATAAATTCAAAAATAAAATGACTAAGAATCTCAAGACAGCAACCACACAGCATTAAACCCCAGGAGTGGGACCTTTCTGGGCCTGGTCACACTGGTTATACTACCAAGAAGCCAGATTACAACATAATGAGATATAATGCCGTCACAAATTAAAGAATCTACCTGAACTCCTATTTACACAGTGAGGCCATGTAGTTGATGATATCTGTCTCAGAAACTCTGGAAGTCACAACAAGACCATGCATATAAAGCAGTTAGCAATGTTCTTGGCTAATCATTTTGCAATTTCCTGTACTTCTTTCTAGTATTAAATCAAGAAGTAGTAGTCTTATCATAAAAGACTACGTGTTATTTCCCAATTCTAGAGACCAAATTTCTTTTTAGCATGAACTTCATCAATGGTTGGATCATACATTACCCTAAAGAGATGTCCAAATTACAGATAAATTGAGCCATTAGTTAGAGCCATTTTCTTTCCTTGTAATAAGGCTTCCCTGCGCACTTATCAGTTAGTCTGTACCCTCTGGGTCTGCACATTATAGAGCAAATGAGGAACATTCCTTGGGCATTTTCAGACCCTTG
This sequence comes from Sapajus apella, assembly GCF_009761245.1. Classification (NCBI taxonomy): domain Eukaryota; kingdom Metazoa; phylum Chordata; class Mammalia; order Primates; family Cebidae; genus Sapajus; species Sapajus apella. The sequence continues at coordinate 40,165,426 of NW_022436948.1, forward strand.
CCTTAGCTGTAGTGTGCCAGTCCAAAAATTCTAACTTGATAACTTTATGGTCACAAAAACTAAGCCTACACCAAAGAGACACTAAAACTACACTAAATCCGTAGTAATTCTAGATACTATTCTCCAGGATTCTACCCAGCGGAAAAGGAGATATCATCCATTTTTTTGTTTTTTTTATCTGCAAAGTAGTCAACATGTACCCACTTGGCCAGATGGATTCCATGCTAGTGTTCAGCTTCCTTTAGGGAATCTTTGTGATTCCAATCAACCAACTCACTGTTTTAGGAAAGACAATAATTTATTGTTACCTTAGAGATCTAAGGTTGTCAGTAAACTTAATGTACTAGTGAAAGTACCATTAGCAAGAGAATAGTCTCATTCACTGAGATGCTGGTTTTTTTAATGTGAGAAGTGATATTTTTTCTTTTAGCTTTTGTTTTTTGTGCTAAGAGTCATATAATAATGTGTCCTAGTAAACAATAATCTATCAGAAGATTTTATTTTTGTTTCATGTTGAGTCATACTCAATTTTTATTTGGAAAATAATTTGTTTTAATATCCATAAGTGGTTTTTCAATTTGTTATGAATAATAGAGTCATCCAGTAAGCATTGAATAAAGGTGAAGCTAAGAACATCTTAATGTTTTAAATTTCATTAGTTTGTAATTTATTAAAGACTGGTATTTCCTGGAATGTTAACATCTCCCATCAAATTATAACTCCAAGTTATATTCAGAATGTCTCAATCTCAGAAAAGCTGACAGCACTGAAGAGAAGCAATTCAACGATCTTCCAGACCTCCCTGAGGAAAAAGTTTTAAAATATATATCAACTCTCTCCCATATCTTCTAAAACTAAGAGTCAGAGAGATTGGGTGAGACATTAGAGAAAAACAAAACAAGACAAAATCTTGGAGCCCATTTTTTCCTTTCGTTCTTCAGTATCTACTTATTTCTATCCTTAGTTCCATAATTATAAATTAATTATGGTAACTTTAAACTTTATTATTATAGTATCATTAAAATAAAATAATACTTTGTAGATTATGGGAAAAACATTTCGTATCAGTGATATGTGGTTGGTTTTTTGTAATAAGAAACATCAAATTTTTTCAAAGATGTATTATCTTTGCAAAGAATTCAGAAGAACTTTTTTTCTTAACATGGTTTACTAGTCAATATTAATTCCCCAAATTTCATGGATATTCATTTTCAATACTATTAAATAGGCTTTTTTTAGTTACAATTAGTAACGAATCAATCAAACAATCTTCTTTTAATAAAGAAGAAAAGGAATTTAGCTCACACAAGTGAACAGGCCAAGGAATCAGAATCTCATAGTGTTATTCATAAATCTTTCTCCGTATTCTCTGTTCTGCTTTCCTCTGTGTTCACTTTATTGCCAATTATTTTTATGGAAATAAGGCAGTCGTCAGCAACTCTAAGATTACATCTTCCTAGTTTAACAGTGCCAACAGAACAGAGAACCTCTTTTCTTACAGTTCCAGCACAAATCTGAAATTGAGCATCACTGTTGATTATTGATAAGCCAACCTGAGGCAAGTTCACAATCCAGAAGCTGAATATGTATCCAACCCCACACAAACCACAGGGGAAAAAAATGGAGAGGAATAGTTCCCTCAGGAAAATCGGGGCGCCATTACTCAGAAAGAGGAAACTGGATTCTCCACAGAGGAAAGCAAAAAGTGTCCTCCACTGTTAAACAGTAGAAATAGATGAATCTGAAGGATTCTAAATACTTTGGATAATTAATTTATTATTATTATAGGCATATTATATAATGTGTGGCAATTTTCTAATTTTTTTGTCCCATATTTTCTTTTGGAAATATCACATATATTTTAAGTGAAAGGTATTTAACCCATTTTTCTGCATTAAGTTGCATTGAAAGTATTACAGCTCCTCCTTGACTTTAGGCAATAACATATTATTGTTATGATAGAGTTATTATTGAAAAATATCTTTATCTCTTATCCATAGTCAGTGTGTTTTATTTCTATTTTCTTATATTTTTAGATTTTTGTATTTCTTATTCAAATGTTTTTAGAATTTATTTTATCCATGTATATATTATATGGAAATAATAACTGAGATTATTGAACAATTTCTTTCAGAACGTAAAATGCTTATTTACTTTAAGATCTCTGGAGAGAATCCAGAGCCAAACTTCAATAAAGCTACACTCATTAAATAAAAAAGAAAAAGAACCTTAATGATATAATAATTGCTAATAGAAACTGACCATTGGGGAAGAAAAATGTTAAGGGCTCGTTATCTGGAGTAATTGATGGAAGAAGTGGCTACTAGACAAAACACCACTCCTACAATGTTTCACCTCCTGTCAGTGGTAGAGGGACCCTTCCAGTGTCAGGATAAACATTTTCTTTGTTCCAAATTTCATCCCTGCCAGCCACTTCAGTGACCCTACTCTACCAACTATCCCCTGCCCCCATCTATCTTCAACCTCCCTCCATAGTCCTTTCTTTCCTGCTCATAATCACTACCCTGTTTTCCGTCTCTACAATTTTCTCATTTTGAGAAGCTATATGAACCCAATAATGTACGTGAAATTTTGAGATTGGTTCTTTTTTTTTACTTAATGTAATGCTCTTGAGCTCCATCCAAATTATTGTATATATCAGTAATTTTTCTTTGATTGCTTTGATTACCTTTTGTTGCATTGTAGCTGAAGAGCTTTACATTTAACTTGTTGCAATATCCACTTAATAATGAATATTATTATATCCATTATTTCATTTCAATATTATTATATTCATTATTTCATTTCAGTGAAATGAAAACCAGTTGAACTGTGCACATGCATTATGGAAACAGTAGATAAGCAAAAACAATTAGAATAACTCCACTTTCTTCAAATCTAATTAAAATCTAGAAGGAATGAATAGCTTCCTTAATGCTGTAATCTGAGTCTTGAAACTTCCTTCCTAAAAAAAAAAAAAATTTCCAATTATTTGCCCATTTTTAAGTAAGGTTGTTTCCTTGTTGTTGAGTAGTTTGAGTTTCTTGTATACTTTTGATATTAATTGCTTATCTGATGTATAATTTGCAAATATTTTCTCCCAATCCATGAATTGTCTGTTTATTCTATTAATTGTTCTTTTTGATTTTTTGTTTTTTGTTTTTTATCGTGTAGAAGTATTTTAGTTTTATTTAATCCTTTTTTTTCTTCTGCTTAAGCTTTGGTTGCTGTGCATTTGGGTTCATATTCAAAAAGTCATTGCTAGATCAATGTCATAAAGCTTTTTTGTATGTTCTCTTCCAGTGATTTTACAATTTAGGTCTTTTGTTTAAGTTACTAATTCATTTTGAGTTGCTTATTGTAGATAGTGTAAGATAAGGGCCTAATTTCATTCATCTGCATGCAGATGTCCAGTTTTACAAATAGTTTTACAATTTAGGTCTTATGTTTAAGTTACTAATTCATTTTTAGTTGCTCATTGCAGATAGTGTAAGACAAGGGCTTAATTTCATTTATCTGCATGTAGATGTCCAGTTTTACCAACACCCTCTACTAAAAAGAATTTCCTTTCCTTGGTTTGTATTGTTGGCAACTTTATCAAAAGTGTATGAATTTACTTCTGAGTTCTGTATTCTGTTCTACTGTTTTGTGCGTCTGTTTTTATGCCAGTAGGGTGCTGTTTTGATTACTATAGCCTTGTAATATATTTTTGATGTTGGATAGTATGATGCCTCCTGCTTTGTTCTTTTCACTCAGGATTGCTTTGATTATTTGTGATCTTTTGTGATTATAAGCAAATTTTATGATATTTTTCTTTTAAAAATGTTATTATAATATTTTGTTTGTTTTTTTCACTTTCAACTTTTACTTTAGAATTAGGGTGTACATGCAGAGGATTGTTACAAAAGTATAGTGTGTGATACTGAGGTTTGGAGTACAAATAAATCTGTCACTCAGGTATTTAGCATAGTAACCAATAGGTAGTTTTTTCCAGCTCTCCTTCATCTTGTATTCTCCAGTGTCTATCGTTCCTATTTTTATGACCATGTGTACCCAGTGCTTAGCCTCCACTTATAAGTGAAAACATACAGTATTTGGTTTTCTATTTCTGCATTAGTTTGCTTAGGATAATGGTTTCCAGCTTCATCCATGTTGCTGCAAAGGACATGATTTCATTCTTTTTCATGGCTGCATAGTATTCCATAGTGTATGTCTACCACATTTTCTTTATCCAATCCACCACCAATGGACACCTAAGTTGATTCCATGTCTTCGCTATTGTGATTAGCACTGTGATGAACATATGAGTGCATGTGTCTTTTTGCTAGAATGATATATTTTCCTTTGAGTGTGTACCCAGTAACAGGATTGCTGAGTCATCTTTTCCAAGTGTTTGTTCATGTCCTTTGCCCACTTTTTAATTTGTTTTTTACTTGTTGACTCGTTTAAGTTCCTTATAGAACCTGGATACTAGACCTTTGTCAGATGCATAGTTTGTAAATATTTTTTTAAAGAAGTCAGACAAATGGCCAACAGATATATGGGAAAATTCTCAACTACAATTATCAGAGAACTGCAAATCAAAAACGCAGTGAGACATCATGTCACGACTTTAAGATTGGCTATGATAAAAAAGATGAAAATAAATGTTGGTGAGAATGTGGAGAAAAAGGAAATTTCATGCTGCAGAGAAAAGGAAACACTTACACAGTGTTGGTGGTGTTGTAAATTAGCACAGCCATTCTGGAAAATGGTACAAGGCTTCCTCAAAGTAATAATAATAATAACATATGATCCAGCTATCCCCCTACTGAAGTATACCCAAAGTACTTGAAATTAATATGCTGAAAAGATATCCACACCCGCATATTTATTACAGCATTATTCTCAATAGCTCAATATTGTTCATCCTTAGATGAATATTTTTAAAATGTGGTATATGCAATACAATATTATTCAGCTTTAAAAACACAGGAAATTCTGTCATTTGCAGCAACAAAGCTGAACCTAGAGGATATTATGGTAAGTGAAATTAGCGAGGTACAGAAGGACAAATCCTATGTTATCTCACTTATATGTGGAATCTAAAAACATTGAACTCATAGAAGTAGAAAATAGAAAGATAGTTACCAGTGGCTCTGAAGGGAGTATGGATGGGGAAAGGGGAGATGTTGGACAATGGGTACAAAGTTACAGATAGATAAGAGACACAAGTTCTGGTGTTTTATTGCGCAGCCAAGAAACTACAGTTAATAATTACATATTGTTTATTTTAAAGAGAGGATTTTAAATATTCTCCTCACCGAGAAATGATAAACATTTGAGATCATACGGATGCTTATTAGCCTGATTTAATAATTCTTCACTGTATACTTAGCAAAATATTACATTGTACCCCATAAATGTATAAGTATTTATCAGTCATTAGTCAGTCATTAATACAATTATTATTATATAACAAAAATATTGTCAATTAAAAATAAAATAAAACTTTTAAAAATTTAATAAATAAAAAATAGTCTCTTGTAAACATTAGAGAAAAACTTCTTTAGAATTTTCTTAGTCCCTGAAATCCCCATAATCAATCCTTTTAATCAATGCTGGCAGCGAAAGTTCTTTTTTACTTACAATTGCATTATATGTTCAAAAGAAACTAAAATATTAATCCATTCTCCCACTAATTGTATTAACAAATATATGAAAGGGCAAGGGGAGTTGGGAACTCTAGTCAGTGGAACAACTAGTTTAAAGAAAGTGCATCCTTTATATGTTATTTGAAATTCTAGATTTCTGTGAAGCTCAACTACCTTCAAAACTAAACTAACATAGGACTGGGCACAGTGGCTCATGCCTGTAATCCCAGCACTTTGGGAGGTCGAGGTAGGCAGATCACCTGGGGTCAGGAGGTAGAGACCATCCTGGCCAACATGATGAAATCCCATCTCTACTAAAAACATAAAAATTAGCCAGGAGTGGCGGCACAGTCCTGTAATCGCAGCTCCTTGGGAGGCTGAGACAGGAGAATCTCTTCAACTCTGGAAGCAGAGGTTGCAGTGAGGCAAGATCATGCCACTGCACTCCAACCTGGGCAACAAGAATGAAACTCCATCTCTAAATACATAAATAAATAAATAAACTAACATAAATTTCATCTTTTGATATTTCCCAAGAGCTTTTGCTTAGACTTTACTCCTACTTACTTTTTTTCCCTCTCTTCCTGAAATTAAAAGTTGATTGGATTGGAAAAGAATTTCTTCATTCCCATTAAGGTTACATTGTATACTCACTCTTCTGGAAAATGGAAAATCTTTGAACATTAGCAATTCAGCAACTCAAAACAATAGTTTTTATGAAGAGACTCAAGACATTGAAATTAGTTATGAAACATCTCATGAGCTATATGATTTTCAAATATCTAGGATTAATCTTCAATAAAACAATTTCCTGCGGGGAGAAAATCTCTAAAATAATGAGAAGTACTAAGTAATTAAGGTCATAGAAATTATAATGAAATGTTACAACATATATGATGGCTTTAAAATTTCTAAAGCAAAACAGTATCCATATTTCTGGAGGAGAAACAAGAGACTAGAAATCTCTACAGATTACAAACCAGAAAACTGTTTAAGACTAAATTTTTATAAAACAACCTTTTGGCACTTCATTTCTAGCATGTGAGAAACTCTACCCCAAGAAAAAAATAGATTTTCCTCCATCAGACATCAGAATCAAGTAATTGCTAAAAAGCTGTAAAATGCCGCTAAGAACAATAAAACAACAGACACATATTCAACTACAGAGTTGAAAGGATACCCTTTCTAGGTGCTGGAGTTAGGTCTTGGTAAAGGAGATGATTGTGATGAAAGTTTCCAAGTTTGGGCAAGCTTATGGGGCCTCTACCTTCAAAGTATGCAAAGTCCATTATTCAAGTGGACCTATACAACTGAAGCCACTGAGGTTTTATCTCCACCTCTACATCTGGAATGATGCTACACATTTCCTATAAGACGTTATAACTTAAGCCCACTCAAAAACTAATCTCAGAAACAAAAATATTAATAAAAGCAAAATGAAGATATTTGTAAAATTTTTTGTTTATGCTAGTAATCTTAATATAGGCTCAAATTATTTTAACTGTATTTTAACAAAGACAACATTGATATGCTTAGTTGAATTCTGTTCATGATGTTGTTATATATTTTATATTTTGCATTCTAAGATATTAAATGTGAGCTGTGTTCTTCCTGAGTGCACTTTATAATTATGTCAGATGTTTATATCATGTGTTGTTTTGAAGTACCTTGTACTTTACTTCTAGTGCTTACTATCTCTTTGTTTTATTTCTTTAATACTTAGGGTAAGCATAGCTATGTGTTTGCTTTTGAGTACAGTTTTTGTTGCCTTTCATTCATTCTGGTGTGAAAGTTTAAATGTTTAATATCTTAAAAATTTAATCCCAGTTTTGACATGCGCCTTTGTATGAGTTATGGTCAATGGTACTTCTTAAATTCTATATAGTAAAATACTTGCAAAAATCAGTTTTATTATTTATTTTTATTATCACTGATTATAGTCAGAAAAAAATAATTTATTTGCAATAGATGAAATGGAATCTACAGGTATACTCTTTTTGCATTTTTGTTCTGTGGTTTGAGACATTCTTCCTCTTGAAATTCCAGCCTACTAATTTAAGACTTGTCTTGACATTCATATCTACTAATTTTTTTGTTCAAAAAATCATGTTTATAGTTCTAGAAATAAGTTGTTGTTTTGTTCCTGAATGTTTTAAATATTTGTTGTTGTTCTTTACCCTAGTCCCCCAAACTCAGGCCCTGCTCTAATTATTTTCAGTAAATCTTAAATGGTTTGTTGTAGACAAAGGAGTTTCTGGCTTGATAAATACACCCGATCTATTGAGCACAAGTCTACAATTTACTGAGCAAAGGCATGTAGAGAGCACTGTGGTTTGTGTACCTCAAGGGTACAAAGTGCACCCAAGACTGAATAGGTCTATCTCATCATGGCCTGTGATTCCTTGTGAATGCCTGCAGAAGCCTGTCTGTATTAGGATTAGGTCAAGAAAAACGTCACCCTCAGTCATCATGTTACACTGTTTTGCCCGGGAAGACACATCTGCTCTTGTGAGTTTGTCTATCAACAAGACATGCTCTTCACATCAGTTCACCTTTTTCCTATCCATGGTTTACTTTTTATAGATGCATCCTAATCCCATATCCAACATGAACTCTTTCTTGAAATTGAGCACCTATATTTTGGGGCACTGAAGTACTATATTTATGAATGTGGTTGCTTCCATTCTTGCAAGCACAGTAGTTGCTTGTAAAATTAATTTTATCTGAAATAAATGGATATTCTGGGTTTTTACCATGGCATCTTTTGTGTCATCTTCATTCATAGCCCTCTTTTTACCTAAAACCAAGTGTGACATCTTTACTAAGAATGATAAATAAATGCGTTACCATAAAAGTTAGCATGTCCTCTGTAACGGGTCAAACTATTGCTAGTTCCTTTACCAACCGGCTGCAAAAATTACACATCTAAGACCAGTGGTTTTCTTTATCACCAGTGCATTTCCTTTGTTGAGTTTAAGAAATTTTAGGCTGGGCTTGGTGGCTCACACCTGTAATCCCAGTACTTTGGGTGGATCAGCTGAGGTCAGGAGTTTGAGACCAGCCTGGCCAACACGATGAAACCGCATCTCTACTAAAAATACAAAAAATTAGCCAGACGTAGTGGCAGGCTCCTGTAATCCTAGCTACTTGGGAGGCTGAGGCAAGAGAATTGCTTGAACTTGGGAGGTGGAGGCTGCAGTGAGCTGAGACAGCACCACTGCACTCCAGCCTGGGCAACAAGCAAAACTTATCTCAAAAAAATAAAGAAGTTTTGGCTCAGGAATTCATTGTTGCTGTTCATCACTATAGTGTATTAATCTCAGGTAAGCAGTCACTCAGTCTGAAAAAATACTTCCTACTACTAAATTGGCCTGAGTCAGGGTTCTGGGGATAGGACAAGACCAGCTGGTTTCTTAATATGTAGTGTGCCACTCTACCAGATGACACCAGGGATGAGGTACTCATAGAATGCGGCTTCTACAGCAGAACCACGAAACAATGCCATCTTTAAAGCCATATGATATTGATTGATTTTTCTAGATAAAATCCTAAGGAAACACTGAAGCTATAAATTAAAGGAAGCAAACATTCTTTCTCCCATGTCCTGCAGCTAAGGGATTGTATCATCTGCTACTTCGATATTTACTCCTAAGGATTAAGTTCTTGCCTAAAACAATGTAACTATCAATATGCCAGATAGTTATATAAATTTCTGAGGAAGGGGATGGGCTGGAGGAAAGTTGTTAGATAAATTGCTCTAAAGTGTGGTCTCTGACACCTTGACATTACTTAGGAGCTTACTGGACACCATTCAGCACTACCTAGCAGCTTACTAAGCATGTAGAACATTGTCCCCACTGAATCTGATATCTGTATTTTAAAATATCCCCGGAAGATTCATTCAACACATTAACATTTGACAAGCACCACTCTGGAGAGTTGTTTTGCCATGTATGTAGTTCTGTCAGAGAAGCCAGACCTGTCTTTCCTTGCCTTTGTTTTACGCTTGCCCAGCTTAATAGGTGATCCTCTTTTTCTGAATCCCAATCATTATTTTCTGCACAATTACTTTTGCAAGTAAATCGTAAAATGCTGATTTCATTTGTATCTGGTAGTACCAAAAGTAATATTTTACATATAGTTGATTAGGTGATTGAGGTTGTCTTGCATGTAAATTTATCCTGATTTTAAAATTTTGCTGTAGATGGTGTCTTAATACTACCTTGAGTAACAGTTGTCATTGGTTTGGAAGCTAAGTACTTCAGCATTCTTTGTCCCTAATAAGGCACTTAAGATTTACCAAATCAAATTTTGTAGAAACAATCAAGCAATGAAAGCATATTAACAAAAGCGTAACCATTTCAGGAAAGGAAGTTATATTCGCCATGTGTCCTTGGGGTACCCTGGCTTACTGCTTGTGATTCAACAGTGTTCAGTGAACTTAAAAAGCTGCTGAAGGTGCAACATCTGGTGTGGCAAGCACACGAGATGCATGAGATTTCCCAGGCAGAGCATGTGTGCTCTCCACAGTGGCTCAGCCTCCCTCTTGCTGCGTTCACACAGACATACACCATTAATTCATTCAGCCTAGGCCATGTCTTGATGAAAGCAAACAAATTCTGAATCGTAACTGAGGCAAGCTCAATTTCCTTTCAGGTTGTAAGTCTAGTCCTCAATAAAGCTGGGGGAAAAATAGATATTTCACTGCATTTTCATCCAGAGATCAAAATCATGAATATTTATGCCTTGACCTAAATTGGTAACTTATTAGAAATGCAATAGACTCCAAAATAAAAATGAAAACAACAATAATAACAAAAAGGAAGAAATATGAACATTTAATTTTCACTACAAACGTGGTTCCTAAGGATGTAATCTTTCAGAAATGGACACTTAGTGGAAAGTATACACCTTGCTGTAGATAATGCCTTAATGCTATCTACCTTAATACCTTGGATAGCAGTGCTCATTGGTTTGAAAGCTAAGCATTGAAGGAAACTTAGAAAATTTCAAAATACTCTGCATAGATATAGAATTTTGCTGAGAAAATCTGTATCATAATAATCTGCATACATCATTTTACATTAATAACATTCTAGGTAGCATATGCATTTTTAAAGTGGAAAGTTGAAAGTTTTAAATGAAATTAAGTTGCTATAAAATCAACTTTATTTTCTAGATTGAAAGCAGTAATCTGTACTTTAAAACTTGCTGTACCGATTGATAAATACGCGGGTGCTTCCATCATATGTAAATACATTGCTCCATGAAACACTGGGGTATACTTTTTGTTGCTCTTTAATTGAGGCATAACATACACTGAATTGCATTTTTTCTGAGAACATTCTGTTGGGTTGGGAATTATTTTCACCATCCTTTCTCAATAGAACTCTGACATCAGACCACATCTTTATTCAGACATGCTTCCTTTGGCATTCACATTTCTTCCCTATGAATTGTTATTTTCCAGTTGCAAAGTCATCCTTAGTTGCTTTGAAAAACTAACATATATATTGAATTTTATATTAAATTTTTCCCTTTCTACAGTGAAGTAATACACATAATGAGATATCAATTTTTTTCTATTTTATTAAGGTTGAGGCTTAGAATCAGAACAGTATATTGAATTCATCTCAATCATAGCTCAGCATTCATTTGCTTGAATAAGGACATGGCATAATGACTAGAATATTTACATTTTGTGTTCAAAAATCTTTAGGCTCATTGATAGCAAGTGAGAAGTCAAATAAATAACTGCAAAACAAATGCTAAACTGACTTCCTTTGACTTACATATAGAATATTATTATCAGGCCAGGGCAGTGGCTCATGCCTGTAATCTCAGCACGTTGGGAAGCCAAGGCGGTCAGGTCATTTGAGGCCATGAGTCTGAGACTAGCCTGGCCAACATGGTAAAACACCATCTCTACTAAAAATCCAAAAATTAGCCAGGTGTAGTGGCAGGCACCTGTAGTCCCAGCTACTCGGGAAGCTGAGGCAGGAGAATTGTTTGAACCCTGTAGGTAGAGTTTGCTGTGAGCCACGATCACACCACTGCATTCTAGCCTGGACCACAGAGTGAGGCCCCCTCTCAAAAAATAAAAGTAAAATAAAATATTACTATCAATTCAGAAACAACTATACCTAAGAAAGTATGAAATTTTGGGTTTTGCTTATGGGTAAAAGGTTGAGATGATGATTCCTCTTGTTTTGCTAGGAATTAAATTGGCTCACTAAGAACATTGTGTTCACTCTTCCTATCACTGTGAATACTAAATCCATTTTGAATACAGCCTAAATAATTAAATTATAAAATGAGGCCCCACAAGTAAGGATGAAGAGCTTTACCTCCTGAAAATAACAATTTTCCCTAATCTTCAATTAGAAGAAAAAAATCAAAATTATTACCACATTCATTTTATGCTTTTACAAGGGCTGCATTCCCATAAATATATTATACTAACAATTATTATAGACTTTTACCAGAATAGACACACAAGCCATTTTCTGTGCTTGTATAGAGTAGCAATATTCAACATGTCTTCCAGTCTTTGCTATACAAGATTTAAATTTCTCTTGCTAAAGTTTGAGGCCTTGGAGCTCATAAATATTTTAGAAAACACATAAATAGCTCTTTTCTATTGCACGGTGAAAATTAGATGGCTCATTCCTTTCCATAGCTCTTCTACTTACATACATTTGTGTTTTTCTAAGCTTTTGCTGATATTTATTTTTATTTATTATTTTTTAGGTATAGTTCTTTGAAATATTGTTAGACAAGTGCTCTAGGGATTACATTCTTAACTTTTCACATTTTAGTTACGATTGATATTATACCACTGCAGATAAAATATCAAAACCATATAGTCATGTAGATCCATTTACTTCTTTATCCTTTATCCCATTTATATATATATATATCACAATTAAATATGTTATAAATCTCACAATCAAATGTTATAATTTTTCTCTAAGCAGTTATTTGTATTTTAGATAAATTAGGAGGCGGAAAAATAACCTCTTATATTTAACCACATATTTACCATTTCTAATGTGCTTTATCCCCTCCTGAAGAATCAGTTTTTCATCTGGTATCACTTGCCATCTTCCAGAATAATGTTCTTTTGCATTTTTCTATAGTGCAAGTCTACTGGTTTTTGTTTATCTTAAAATGTCTTTAATTTACCTTCACTCTTTAAGAACATTTTCAGGGGCAGGCAGGGTGGGGGCAAAAAAAAAAAAAAGAACATTTTCAATGGATATAGAATTCTAGGTTGACAAGTTACCAATCTCAAGCAATTTTGAAATCCAACCAAGTAAACTCCGTTTGTTCTCAATACCTGAAAATAGTTTTCTATAATTTAACAATCTACTCTCTGGGATCAGGGATCCCTCATGAACAATCCTTCCTTATTGTGAAAGATAATATGTGATTGAAGCTGAATAATATCTTAATACAGAATTTGGGGAGACAAAGAACATTCCTTTCCTTATTTTGTATTCTTTCTGTACTTTTTAATTCAAACTGGCAGTGTTTCTGCTGATACAGAATTTTCAAGACCAATACATGGATCTCCAGTATATGTCACACAAATTTTCTCCATTATACAAGTATCTCTTCCGTGGGCCTTTTCTAGAAACCAGCACTTTATGGTCTGCTTTCTCCTGGCTTCCACTGTATCTTATGAAAAATCTGCAATCATTGAAATTGTGTGTTCTTCTCTATATAATGTATCATTTTTCTCTGATTTCTGTATTTTTGACTTTTGATGAAATGGCTAATCTGACTCACATGCTTACTCTTTTCTTTCTTTTTTATTTTTTATTTTTATCTTTTTGAGACATAGTTACTCACTCTGTCACCCAGGATAGAGTGCAGTGGTAGGATCTTGGCTCACTACAACCTCTGCCTCCTGGGTTCAACTGATTGTCCTGTTTCAGCCTCCTGAATAGCGGGATTACAGACATGTGCCACCACCCCTGGTTAATTTTTTTACTTTTAGTAGAGATGGGGTTTCAGAAACCTTTTGGCAAGGCTGGTCTCAAACTTTTGGCCTCAAGTAATCCACCTGCCTTGGCCTCCCAAAGTGTTGGGATTATAGACATGAGCTACTGTGCCTGGCCACATACTTGCTTTTTTCAAAGAGCCTTTTATATGAATGAATTTTATGACCTAATGATCTTTCTGAAGGATTAGCAAAAGGTTGTCCAACCATACTCTCACTTACTTTGAATATGGGGTTTTTTGTTGGTTTGTTTCCAGAGCACATTTTCCTGACAGTTAATCTTTTAATTTTAGTGTCTTTTGCAGTGTGGATAGTCTGAGAATTTCCAAAGTGATCAAATCCTAGTCCTTTTTGTTTTATGGTTTTTTAATCATTTTATTTCTTTCTACTCACAATTTATTGTAAGAAGAAATCAGAGCCCAGCTTTGATATTTGCTTGGATGAGACAGCCTCAGCTAAATACCCAAATTCATTACTTACAAATTCTACTTTCCATATACCGGCAGAATACAATTTTGCCAGATTTTCTGCCATTATATATCAGGAATTTATTTTTTCTAGTTTCCAATAACATATTTCTTATCTTCTTCTGAGTTTTTCCTAAGAGAGTTATTAACATACATATTTTTACTAACAGCCTTTTCAAGGAAATCAATTTTTCTATAATGCTCCTTGAAATTCTTCCAGCTTTCATATATTGCCCAATTCCAAGGCCACTTCTGCACTTTTAGGTATTTGTGACAGTAGCATTCCACTTTCAGTACAAAAATCTGTATTCTTTTCTATGGGTTTTGTAACAAGGGGTTAAAACAATGCACATTTATCGTACAGTTCTGGACATCCGAAATGTGAAATGGTTAGCACTGGGCTAAAACCAATGTATTGGCAACACTGCATTCTTTTCTGAAGATCCCCAAGCCAGAATACTTTTTTTTTTTTTGTCTTTTCCGATGTCTAGAAGCTGCCCATATTCCTTGTGTCATTCCACCTTCCAGCCTCAAAGATGACAATGGCTAGTCTAGTCTTTCTCATATTGCATCACTCTGCAACTGATGCTTCTGCCTCCGTCTTCCACATTTGAAGATGCTTATGATTACATTGGGCCCACCTACGTAATCCAGAAAAATCTCCCTTTTTCTGGGTCAAATGATTAGTAACCTGAACTCCGTCTGCTTCCTTAATTCTGTTTTCCCATGTAATTTAACATATTCACAGTTTTCAGGCATTAGAATGTGGACAGTTTGGGAAGCCATTATTTGGCCTACAATAGCCAGTTTAAAGCTCAAACTACCTTCCTTGCAATGGTGGCAGCCCAAATCTCAGTTCACTCCTTTTAGCATGAGATATGTGTCCAGGAGTCTGCACCACATATGTGTTGTTCAGGTCCGCCAGAAAACTGTTGGAGTTCAGACAGAATTCAGGGCCCTCCATTACAAGTTCTTTTATTTCTACGATCTCAGCTGACATTCAGTGACTGTGGTTGACCCAAACTCTGTCCTCAGGTTCTTCTAGCTAGAAAGAGTGTAGATTTCCTGCTGACATTTTGGCTGCCCTTCAAAATGAAGACTGGTGCCTGTCATCAGTTGAAAAGCAATATATTTGCTGGTCATTGTGGATCATTCCTGTAAACCTGGCACTCTGGGACTCCAAGGAGGGCAGATCACCTGAAGTCAGGAGTTCTAGACCAGCCTGATCAACATAGTGAAACCCCCCCCTACTAAAAATACAAAAATTAGCTGGGTGTGGTGGTAGGTGCCTGTAATCGCAGCCACTCAGGAGGCTGAGACATAAGACTTGCTTGAACCAGGAGCCGGAGGTTGCAGTGAGCTGAGGTCGAGTCATTGCATTCCAGCCTGGGCAACAGAGCAAGACTCCTTTTCCAAAAAAAAAAAAAAAAAAAAGAAAGAAAAGCAATGTATCTGGAAAGCTCATTTAGCATATTCCCCTTCTACAAAGTTTTGATTTTCTTCCAGTATGTGCCTGCTTTGTGACATGGTCTACTGCCTTTAGGAGGTTTTGTTTTTCTTCAGAGATAAAATATAATTGTTATCTGCATGAAGCTTAGTCTAAGGGTTGCTTTGAGTTATTTAGTCACACCAGAAGTGTTAATATTCATTTTTAAATTTGTTGGTGACTTTATTTACTTGCTTCAATATGTCAAATTCCAATAGAACAATGTTTTCTCTTTGCCTTACATCATCACCTGTATCACTCATTTTATTTCATAATAACTCTATCTCTTACTACCTAATGCAGTCTCTCTTGCTGTCAGATATTTTTAGAAAATATTTTTGTTGAAATTCAAAATATATTATGAAAAATAAACAGAAAACAACTGTACCACTGGATGAATTTTTCTCAAGGTAAACAGACCATAGTAGCCAGCATCCAGAACAGGAAATAGAATACTATCGGTGCCACTGACAATCACCTTATGCGATCTCCCAATTACCATAAACCCTCTTCCCTAAAGCAATTATTGTCTTGACTGATAGCATCACTAATTACTTTTCCTCATTCTAGAACGATATATAAATACACAATAAAGATGAATTTTTGTACGTCTAGTTTCTTTCAGCCAGCATTATATTTGTGAGAATTATACAAATTGTTTGTATGTAGCAATGGCTTATTCGTTTCATTTTATTCATTTTAACACTACTCCCATTATTCCCAAGTGTATAATATTCTATAGTATAAAAATTATAATTTATTTATATGCTCAACTCTTGGTGGATATTTGGACTGTTTCTGGCATGGGACTGTTACAGATAGACTGCTATGAACATTTTGGTGCATGCCTCTTAGTGTTAATGTATATAAATAAATTCCTGTTGCATACATGTCTACCAGTGGAACTGCTGGCACGTGGGGCTTGCATACGTTCAGATTTAGTTAATACTGACAAATGGCTTGCCATAAAGTTGACATCAATCACCAGCAATGAATGAGGGTTTTATTTGCTCCACATCCTTCCCGATACTTCGTTAATTTTATGATTCAATCTCAGAAAATTTTTCCAATTGAGTTTTTCTGTGCTAGCCTCCTTAATCCAGACATTTTGTCTCTAAAAGGAAGACCAATGAGGAACATGAGGAAAATGAAAAATGTTTTGTAAAATAATTTCCATAAATCAATAATCCAGTGTCCTAAGAAAGCATCAAATAATTGTTCAATATTTCCAACTAGAATACTTTTGGGACTCAAATGTAAAAGCAGATATTTTGTACTGAGGTATTACAAACATATGCCCCATCTGAAGTAGGGTCTGAATACTCAGGTAGGTAGGATTTACAGCTGCTAGTCAGAGCATGACTTTGGATTCAGAGTCCTGATGGAGAGAGACCAGTCAAGGCAATTATTTTGGCCCTAATGCACCCATATGCAAAATTATAAATCCTTTGACTGAAAAACAACTAGCTCCTTTAGAAGGCCTTTGGAGAATATGAAAATATGTTTTTATCTGTACTACAAGGCATCACCAGATTTTATCCAACACTATGACCTTTACACAGTAAGCGAATTCAGTAACTAACCTAGAGGGACACTTCAGAAAATAAAGAGTTTGCTAGGTTGATTATGCTTTCTACTATATTGTTTCTTGTAGCCAGTTTTTCTCTCATACTTGCAAAAAAGAAACCCCAAACCAAAAAACTTCAAGTGCATTTCCTGCAACATTGGATGTTTGTTTTCTTACAGTTATTGACTGCAGCTTCTCTTAACCTAGTGATTTCCAAAAGGCAGGAAAACTGTTTGGGTTAGAATTTAATACCTAATGTAGATGGTGGGACAATGGATGCAGCAAACCATCACCATGGCACGTAAATACCTATGTAACAGATCTGCACGATCTGCACATGTACCCCAGACCTTAAAGTATAATAAATAAATAAATAAAAGAAAATGTGGCACATATGCACCATGGAATACTATGCAGCCATAAAAAAGGGTGAGGAAAAATGGAATTTATTAGAGGTATAGATGAGCACAAGTGTGCATGTGCATGTGTGTGTGTGGGTGTGTGTGGGTGGGTGTGTGTGTGTTCAGGGAGCAGGGTTGTTGAGGTGAAAGAAAGGGTGCATAGTACCAGTTTTCTGTATTTCTTTATGCTCTATGCTGAACAGTTTCTCTATTAAAAACATCAGTTTGAACCTGAAGAGACAGTCAGCTTGGATAATTGAGTTTATAAACAAAATATTGATTCAATATGATTGTTGCAGAAAATTGAACTGATTTATGAGAAGTATAGAATTTTTTAAAATTGCAATACTAGCTTGTAATGTGTCAAAGTATTTCTTCAAACACCATGCCATGGAATCTTCCAGACCTCAGTAGGAAATTCCCTCTTCAGGCTCATTGCTTCCTGAGTCAGTACATTTGCACTTATTGTGTGGGTCAGTGATGTTGGCTTCAAATTTTTTGGCATTTTCACCTTTGATAAAAATCCGGTAGTAATAACAGCAAGCTCTTACAGAACAAAAAGTGGTCAAACTTCTAAATATCTCATTGCACATCAAAGTGATCTTACCCCCCTCTCTCTCTCTCTCTCTCTCTCTCTCTCTCTCTCTCTCTCCCCCTCAGAGAGAAAGAGATTTTCCCCTTTTTTCACACACCCATGCAGATCTCTTCAGAAGAGTTAAAACGGATGGAAAAAAAAAAAAAAACACTCAATTTTTATTTGCTCAAGCATGGGACAGAAACTTTTAAGTGGCAAAGTTGAACATTTATTCCAAAATATCAAAGTAAAATATATACTCCAGGAAAATAAATTACATCTTTTATCTCTGAGTAACCACCCCCAGAAAACCAATATATGTATGTCTCTAGGATAGATGCAATCCTCACTAAGGGAAATTAGACATCTGCTACCCAGTGAAAATCTGTCCATTCTTCTATGCAACTTGGAGGTTTTTTGTTTAAATAATGTCAAATTCATATTACTAAAAGTGTTCCAATTTTCTTCACTGGAGGAATACACTATGGTTGAGGTTTAAAATGGTACCACATTGTACAAAATCATAAGGGTATTGATCTATAATAATTCCATCAGAAAACTTCATATCTGGATTTGATTTCATAGCTTCCCTTTCTTCTTGTCTAAATCATTAATTAGAAATTTATATTTAAATGGTGATTCTGCTACACAAATGGAATACACTGTAGCTCTAGGTAAATATAGATGATTTTACTATGGCTTATGATCCTATTTCCCTTGAAAATTCCACTCATTATTTTAGGTTTTTGTGTTTTCCTCCCTGTTATTTCTTTTTTTTTTTTTTATTTTTTTTTCCTTGGGCAGCAGACATTTTAATGGAAACCTTACAGCCCAATAGACAGTAACATGACATATTTTTCCCCATTTATTTTATTGCATTTTTAGGTTTTGGGGTACATGTGAAGAACATGCAAGATTATTGCATAGGTACACACATGGCAGTGTGATTTGCTGCCTTCCTCCCCATCACCTGCATCTGGCATCTCTCCCCCAGATGTCTCTCTCTTCCGTATTAGTTAACCATATTCATTCATCAAATAAAATATGTACAATCTCTGACACTTTCCTGAGAAGATGATTTTCTTGCCATGGTGACTTTTTCCTTGAGGATTGCTGACATTTGTTGGATCTCACTGTTTCTTCTGGTCCTTTTAATTTTTTATTGGACAATAAAATAAATGAGTTTCACTCATATTAACAATTAACCAATTCATGAAAAACTATAAAGAATGAATTGGATTAATTATATTATTTTTTTCTCTTACTGAAATTTGGGTTAGATGTGATTTCACTTTATATATGGTAGCTACTAGGATTTTCTTAGAGAAAGAAGTGACTAAGAAAGATATGATTAGAAAGAAGAATTAATATAAAGCAAATATTAGTAGCAGGTTTTCTTAAAGTATTTTTTGTCTTTATTGACATTTGGTATCTTTGATTATATTCTATTTTTTAGGTAAAATATTGCCTATCTAAATTATCACAAAATTTAGAAATTTTCAGAGCCTCAGGAAAAAATTTAAATATACATTTTAGATAAGAATAAATAAAATGAAACTCCAAAATAGATAGGCTTACCAGAGAATTAGAGAAAAACCTCTGTCCTCTGTTAAGCCTGTGTCTATAATATAAACAATGATATTTATAATTTGCATTTTTTTCTCTATACAGTGCATAGTTCAGTTAAATCCTCTTAAGGATCTATCAAGTCCATGAAGTTAGCTTAATTGTACTGGGTATAAATGTATATTTACTTACAACAAGCATTCTAGTCAATTATCTGAACCTTATGTAGTCTTGACTTTTTAAATTATTGGTAATCCATGAAAAATAATAAATGTAAGTTGTTGATTTTGTTTTGTTTTGTTTTGAGACAGAGTCTCGCTCTGTCACCCAGGCTGGAGTGCAGTGGTATGATCTCAGCTCACCTCAACCTCCGCCTCCCAGGTTCAAGCAATTCTCTGCCTCAGCCTCCTGAGTAGCTGGGATCTGTAATCCCACCACCCACTGTCACGCCTGGCTAATTTTTGTATTGTTAGTAGAGACGGGGTTTCAACATCTTCTCCAGACCAGTCTTGAACCCTGACCTCATGATCCACCCGCCTCAGTCTCCCAAAGTGCTGGGGTTACAGGTGTGAGCCACCTTGCCCAGTCTGAATTTTTAATATAAGGATTAACCATGTAAAAGAAAGAAAAATTGAAATAGTATTGACCTTTGAATTTTTTCAAATGTTGCTATATATTATACATGTCCATTTATATATGAATAAACATAGTAAGATAATAAGGAATAAAGTAACTTCCCTCAATCCTTGAACTTTTTTGTTATCACAACCTAAGAAATAGTCTTAAATTTTGCTGCATATGACTACAAATATATATAACAGAACAGCTTTAAAATACCAATAAACTACTGAAACACATAGCACTTACCCTAAATATATATTAATATGTCCAGCTAACTCAAATAGGTCTTTGTGAGATATCTCCTAGTTTAATTATCATGAACATTATTTGAAACTCTCTGTACCATTTTACATGTTAGGTGAGTGCTTTAGTCAGGGTTCTCCAGAAAAAAAGCAGAACCAATAAGCTGGATAGATTAGAGAGATGATAGATAGATAGATAGAAAGATAGATAAATAGATGATAGATAGATAGGGAGAGAGAGAGAGAGATGATAGATAGATAGATAGGTGACAGATAGATGATAGATAATAGATAGATACATAGATGATAGATAGAAAGATAGATAAATAGAAGATAGATAGAGAGAGAGAGAGAGATGATAGATAGATAGATAGATAGATGATAGATAGATAGAAAGATAGATAGATAGATAGATAGATAGATAGATAGATAGATAGATATTCTAAAGAGCTGTTTTATACAGCTATGGAGGCTGAAAAGTCCTAAGATGTTCGGGGTGAGTTGATAAACTGGAAACCCAAGAGAGCTGATGATGTTCTTCCAGTTCAAGTTCAAAGGCCTAAGAAACAGCAGAGTTCTATCTCAAAGGTTGGCAGAATCAAGACACAAGAAGAACTGATGTTAGAGTTTGGGTCTCAGTTAAAAGACAATTAGGCAGGAAAAATTTTATTACTCATAGGAGGACAAGCCGTTCAGTCCTATTTAGGAGTTTTAACTAATCAGATGAGGCCTACCCAAGTTAGGAAGGTCAATCTGCTTTGCTCAGCTGCTGATTTAAATGTTAATCTCACCCAAAACAGATTCTCAGAAATACCTGAAATAATGTTTAAGTAAATATCTGGATACCACGTGGCCCAGTCAAATTGACACATGATTTAACCATCATAGATGTGAATGAAAATTTCCCATTCTAATTCATAGCACATTTGATAAAATAAAATTATCAGTTTGCTAACCTATCATCAGTAAACTATAGTAAAGATTATTTCTAAATTATGTATTTTCAATAATTGCCACATATAAAATGCAATAAAATTATGTTTACATTGAAACATTTTATTCTTAAAGGAGAAGGAATCAAATATTTGCCAAGCACCATCTATATGACAGATATTGTACATGACTTCATAACTAAAAGCTGTCTTTGAGTTTTCTCTAATTATTTTAATAATAAAAAGAAGATCTGTATTCCAAGCGAAGAATATGTAAGATTCACTGTCAAAACTTTCCCCACAAGTTATCATTATATCAGGGACTATTCTCAGGATGCTCCAGATTTTATCTGAAGAAATCAAATTTTCAGAGCAACAGTAGCAAGATGGAATAATTCTCCAACTAAGATAGTAACTTAATAACAATGTATTAGCCCAAAAGCTTTATGAGGACTTCAGAAACCAGCTTAGAAGTTTCCATATCCAGGGCATGTACCAAGCCAAGAACAGCTGAAATGAAACACTTAAGAAAAGCTATTGCATTTCATTCATGATAGCCCTTCCCAAACCAGCACAGCTTGGTGGAATAAAGCAAAAAATGCCCAATTCACAGCTTCTCTCTTGGGAAAGAGAAGCAAAGTAGGATATGCATCCAATGTTCTGTCTTTTCAAGGGGCTCCCTGAGGAATTGATTTCTGTCCTATCTGACTCAGAGCACCAATGGAGATACAGCATACTTTGGATTCCTGGGGTCACTAAGAACAAAGGAGAGCTCTGGAGCTTGTGGCAGCACCAGAGAAACCACAGTACCACAGACAGTCTTGAAGAAGCAAGTTATTATATGCACAATTCCAGAAAAATGCATGCCCTTAAAAAGTTTGAAAGGTCCCCAGAATCACTAGCTGGGATGATTAGTGAAAGTTTTCTCTTGTATGAAGCCAGTCTATGAAGACTGGGAGAGATGGCTACCTTATCGAATACCCAAATCTCAGTAAAACAAACAAACAAAAATCATGTGAAGAAGCAGGGAAGTATGGCTCAATCATAGAAGCAAAATAAATCTTCAGAAACCAACCCTAAAAATGGAGATCAATGCATTACTTGACAAAGAAATTAAATCTTTAAAACTTAGCGAGCTACAAGAAAACACAAATAGATGGAGAAAAATAATGCACAAACAAAATGAGAATATCAATAAAGAGATATAAACTATTAAAAAGAACCAGACAGAAATTCTGAAGCTGATGAATGCAACAACTAAAATGAAAAATTTATTAGGGATGTTCAAAAGCAGACATGATTGAGCAGAAGAAAAAGATCAGTGAATTTGAAAAGACCTCATTTGATAATATCAAGTCAGAGAAACAAAAAGAAAAAAAGAATGAAGAAAAGCCTACAGGATTTATGAGGTACTGTCAAGTGGGAGAATATGTAAATTACAGAAGTCCCAGGAGGAACAGAGAAATAGAAAGGGAACGAAGAGTTTACATCAAGAAACAATATATGACAACTTTCCAAATCTGAGGAAGAAAATGGACATCTAAATTCAGTAAGCTTAGTGGGTTCAAACTAGGGTGAATACACAGAGGTTTACAGCTAGAAACATTATAATGAAACTGTTAAAAGTAAAAAGCAAAAAAATTATCTTAAAAGCCACAAGAAAAAAGCAACTCATGACTTACAAGGAAGCTCCCAAAAGATTATCAGTGACTTAATGAGCAGAAATTCTACAGGCCAGAAGGGAGCACCCAAATATATGAAACAAATATTGAAGGGAAGGGAGAATAGGCAGCAGCACATTAACTGTAGGTGATTTCAATACCCCACCTTAAATAATAGGTCAAACAACCAGGCAAAGGATCAATAAAGAAACAGAGAACCTGAACAACACTACAAACTATTGGACCTAACAAACATATACAGCATATTCCACCCAACAACAGTGAATAAACTACTTCAAGAGTTCACAGAACAAGGGGATATTATATGTTATTCTTTTCATCTTTCATGCAAGGGGATATTATTCAGCCTTAAAAAATAAATAAGGCAGGGCACAGTGGCTCATGCCTGTAATCCCAGCACTTTGGGAGGCCAAGGCAGGCAGATCATGAGGTCAGGAGATCGAGACCATCCTGGCTAACACAGTGAAACCCCATCTCTACTAAAAACACAAAAAAATAGCCAAGTATGGTGGCACGCATTTGTAGTTCCAGCTACCCAGGAGGCTGAAGCAGGAGAATAACTTGAACCCAGGAGGTGGAGATTGCAGTGAGCCAAGATCACACCACTGCACTCCAGCATGGGTAACAGAGATAAGAAAGAAAAAGAGAGAGGGAAGGAAGGAAGAAAGGAAGGAAGGGAGAGAGGGAGGGAGGGAGGGAGGGAGGGACATCATGTCACATAGTAAAACATAGATGAACCTTGAAGACATTATACGAGGTGAAATAAGCTGGTCACAAAATGACAAATGCTAAATGAAATAAGCCACAGAATGCTAAGTGAAAAATGCCAGTCACGAAATGACAAAGACCGCATGGTTCCACTTTTACGAGGTATGCAAAGTAGTCAAACTCTTAGAAACTAAAAGTGGAGTAGTTGTTGGTAGTGACCAGAGAGAGGGGTAAGACAGGATTGTTGTTCGATAGTTATAGAGTTTCAGTTTTTCAAGGAGAAAACTGTCTAGAGATCTATTGAAGAAGAATGTGTGTGTGTGTGTGTGTGTGTGTGTGTGTGTGTGTATAATTCATATGTATATCCTAGATTCTCAGTCCAGCCAAACTTAACTCATTTTTTAAGGCCTTGTTCATTCCCCTCCTTTTCATTAAAGCCATGTAAAGTTCATACATACAAAACTATTGTACTGTAAACTTAAAAATCATATAGGTGGTAAATTTTGGTTAAGATGGTAAATTTTATGATATGTGCTTTTTACCAAAATAAAAGAAAGAAATAAAGGTGTCAAAAAGTAATTTTAGGCCTAGGATATTAAGTGTACAGTCTAGAAAGTTATTTAGAATGCATCATCTTATTTTCATAGGGTCATTCCATTTATTTCAGCTAAAATAGGAGAGCAAACTGATATGGAAGAATACAAGATTTATAGTGAGTTAACAATCTCTGGAAAGAAACCATAATGGCTCCACATACAAGTTCTAGGACCTTATCCAGATGATATTACCTCTCCAAGCCAGTTTTTTTATTTGCCTGTTTGTAATAGAAGAAGACAGAATAATGTTACCCACTGCTTAGTATGTGATAAGGATTAAATGGAGTAATGTAGCTGAGTTGTCTAGCCCTGTGTCTCATCATAGGAGACAATGAATTTTATTTCTCCTTAACCTTTTCTTTTCAGGTCACTAAAATTCATTGAGTACCCACTCAATTTTTAGTGAATTAAAAGAAAAACCATTCCGAAACTATAAATGGAGGATTTATTAGTTATATGAGAAGTTAAGAAATTATTAATTTTTACATAAAAATTAATGATTAAGTTATTACAATGTGCTAAGCACTTATATGCATTATGGCTTTATATCATATTTTGACAACAAACATAAAAAGGGCTATTATTATTCCCATTACCAATAAGGAACCTGAGGCTTCAAGGATCTAAGTGATATCCAAGGCCCCAACTATGAAGGGCAGGAGCAGAGCTTCAACTGACTCTAAATTAACTCTAAGGCTGAAACTC
The DNA here is from genome assembly GCF_009761245.1 of Sapajus apella. NCBI lineage: Eukaryota > Metazoa > Chordata > Mammalia > Primates > Cebidae > Sapajus > Sapajus apella. Next base: position 40,190,611 of record NW_022436948.1, read on the forward strand.
CCGGATGCTGCTATGCGATAATGTACATGGAGGATTAGCTCAAATGTGTAACGCAGGCTGGCATAGAAGAAGAAATCAATAACAATGTGAACAACATCTATCTTTGGTGAGGATAAGAGAAAGGGGAAATGTATAGCACAGCTCCTTCCTTCCTGCCCACTTCTAAATTTCCAACTCTTTCCAAACCTCCAACACAGTGAATTTTATAAAGTGTATCCAATTTCTCTCTCAGTTTTAATGTCTTATTATTTAAGGTCTTCTAAAATGCTTTACAAATAGGAAATAAGTGTAGACTTGAATGATTGATAGTGGTTTTAATGAAAAAGGGAGAATAGAAAGGATCTTGAGAATGGTTTAAGTTTGAATAAATCGAGAATCTAGGAATGGGCTCTGAGGTAGAAATAAGAGGACTTTTGTAACCAGTAACAAAGTTAGTCATTCTAGAGCAGAGATTTTGCTTTGAAAAAATTCAGCTGAAACATGTAAGGAGTCCAGTGTACAACCTGAGACCATTCATGACCCATAGCTCTGAGTATTAAATCATCTTGATGAAAAGTAGATGCTACTTAAGACTGATGGACTGCAACCGTGTCCAAAGCAGTGCTCCCAGAAGAAGCCTGGTAGACCCAAGAAATAAATGCTGAATCATTTGATGTATATGTGAGATGTCTAATTGAAACAGAAATATTGATAATAATTGTTTCTGGCAGGACAAAGATAGAATAAAAGAGAATTTCTGCCCTCCTCAAATGAATCAGACTCTTACTCTTGCTCATAGTTTTGTTTCACCTAAAATTGTAGGATGAGGCAGAGACAGTCAGCTTTCAAAAATGCCCATTTATCTCTAAGTAGAAATGATTAGTAGATCAATACTGTTCTGTTGCATTGATCTTGTTCTTTGTAAGTATACACATGCACACACCACACACACGCCACACACACACAAACACAGAGATTTTTTTTTGAAATGGCGAAAAGTAAAGAGAAAAATAAAAACAAAGAAAATATGTGTAGGCTATTTCCCTCCACTAAGTAAAAGTTATGTGCTGCTGGTTGGTTTATATCTTGCCTTAGATCTTTGCTTGAACTTGAGTTCATCTCATAGGTGTCATGTCGTAGTAGAGAAAAGCAATATTCACTTTGTTACTGTTCTGAAACACCGTAGGAAGTCTGTTATTCTTTTCATCTTTCAGCAGAAATTATGTATTTAACACCTACAATAAGTGTTATATATATATAAATATAGATAGAAACATTTTAAGTAGAAAATGAATTTTGATTTATGCTATTTAAGTATTTGCACAATAATCATATAGAACTTTTTGAAATAGTATATTCTGTGAATCTTTTCTTGGCTACCTGAAGATTTCAACTAAGTACTTTATTTTTATTTAGTTTAAAAGAATACTAAAAGTCAAACGTGGTAACATAATTACAATCTAAGTGGAATCATGTTGTGAAGCATTAGTAATTGTTAAGCAGAGTTAAAATTTGATTTGTTGGAATAAAAACTTTGCAACCTCTCAATTAAAACATTCACCCTGAGAGTATAATGCATTTAATCATATTTTAACTTCCTATTTTTCTTGTACAATATAATTCTTAGTACTGTTGTATATCAAGATATTAAATGTCGTTAATGTTTTGTTACTCACTGAATGTTAACCCTTTACCCTCCATAACTTTACAGAGTTTCCTTATGTGTGAAATCACTTTATTACAATGCCAACCTGGTAGTTCATTAGTCAAGAATCTTCCCTACCACACAATCCCATCTCCCCTGCCCACACACACCCTTGAATGATATTTTTAATTAAATTGTACTGTAATGGTGTCATAACAATACTCTAGGATATATAGAATTGTTCATTAAAGAAAAAGATGCCAGTGTCTCAAAATTCTTAAATTTTCAGTTTAAGAAGCACATTTCTCATAATGTTATTCTAATACCTTGTAAAGTATCAACAATATTTCCATATTATGGAGTTTAACTGACACATTAATTTGTAAGTCAAACTTAAAACAAGATTTGTTTAACTTCTATACTTACAACATCAGCCTACATTATTTCTTGCACCATTAATAATATATAAATTGTAATGATAGCGTATTTTTCTGTTATCTATTCATAACTCTAAAATGTACACGCAGAACATTAGGAATTTCCTTTCTTGTGACTCTAATATATGTCCTATTTAAAAGAGATATAAACTTTAACATCTAAACAGTATTTTTCATATAAAATGAAAATCTGAGAGTTAAGGCCAAATAAAACTAACTTTTCTCACTGAGTGCAAAAAGCCAGGCACAAAAAAAAATTTGATACACTATGATTTACAAAAGTTTGAGAAATGCAAATGAATCTATAGTGACATAAAAACAGATAAATGATAGTCTGGGTTCAGGACAAAGAGAATGATGGATTAAAGGGGATATGAGAAAACTTTGGGAAGTAATACGCAAGTTTCATATCTTAATTGTGGTGTGGTTTTCGGAGGTATATGTCCTTAACTTTATCAAATTGTACACCTTAAATAGATGTAGTCTATTGTACATAGATTACATCTCAATAAAATTGATTTTTTAAAAGATAATTTTTACCAAAATTAATCAACCCTTTAAAAGTCATTGTCAACAAAAAGGCACACTGAATATGTGAAAAATATAAATTGAATAAAGAAAAACTTATTTTATGATAAATAGTACGTATTAGAAACCTAGTATAATTAAAGATTTGCTTTTAGAAATAAATTAACTGGATTACTCTATTTACAGAAATAAATTCTTTTCAAATAATATTTCCTCAACTTATTCATTGGTACCTAAAATTAAGTTACCAATGCAACTAACTCTTGAATGATTTAAAGTGTATGTATGTGTGTGTGTGTGTGTGCATGCATGGATAAATAGGTCCATGTATGGGGGAGGGGGGAAGAGAGAGAGAGAGGCTGGCAGAGAAAGACAGAAATAGAAAGCAAAGTAGCAAAACTAGGTAGGCTTATATGGGTTTGCACTTTACTACTCTTTCAGGTTTTCTCTAGTTTTCAATGTAAGCAGTTGTAAAATTTAATCAAAGACTTTACAAATACATCTTAATGAGCCTGCCCACTGAAATTGTAATAACCTGGGAAAAGATAATACTGTGGTATAAGAACATATTTTATAAGGCATGCAAATAGAAATATGAAATTACTAAATATATTGAGTATGAGGAAAAAACATTGTGAGACAAAGAATATAGACTTTATGGGTTTTCAAAAAAACTTCATCTGACATCACAAATGCTTATATCGGGAAATCTGGTTATTGAATTATATCGTAGAAGTAAAACACTAGATACTTAGTGGCTATAAGCATAAGCTCTGTAGTCTCTTTCTACTTGATTCCTTGCTGTCTAACTACCTTTAAACTGACTGACCTTAAGTGTAAAATGGGGAGCATGAAAATACTTACCTCAAGGTTTTTGTAAGGATTAAGTAAGATAATGCTTAAAGTGTTTAGCAGAGTACTCACTTCAAGATAAGCATTCAAGAAATATTGGCATCTGTAATTACTCTTAGTTTAGGAAGAACAGAAGGTGCTGTAGTTTGGATGTTTGTCTCTTCCAATTCTTACGTTGAAATCTGATCCCCATTGTCAGAGGTGGGACCTAATGGGAATTGTGTGGATCGTGGGGGACTATCCTTCGTGAATAGATTAATGCTCTTCCTGGCGGGGAAGAGAGTGAATTCTTACTCTTAATCCTCATAAGAGCTAGTTGTTAAATAGAGCGGGGAACCTCCCCAACTCTCTTTTGCCTCCTCTCTGGCCATTTAATCGCTGCACACCCCAGCTGCCCTTCACCTTCCATCATGAGAGGAAGCAGCCTGCTCACCAGATGCTCAGTCCTGAACTTTCCAGCCAGCAGAATCATAAGCTAAATAAACCTCTCTTTTTTATAAATTACCCAGCCTTGTGTATTCCTTTATAGCAACACTAAACAAAGGCAGCAGTTATATTCATAAAATTCTGAATGACTAATTTCACCATGCAAAAGAATTTGTATATTTTCTCTTGCTACCTGCCATTCCCCAATTATAATACAAGATTATTTTATTTTTAGATTTTAGGATGTTCAAACAAGTCTCTTTGCTGTTTCTAAAACACAAAAGACTTAATTTTATCAATTTAAGTGTAGAGAACATCTCTTTTTTCCCTCCAAATTAGGGCAAGTTTCCTGACTAAGAAGATTTGGAGGTAAAAAAAAAGAAAAACTCACATGTCTGGCTTTGAGATACTACAAGGAAAATGTTAGGCAGCTGAAAGATCCTTTGAAAATAAGCCTGTTTGTCTGATAATCCAAACTATAGAAAAAATGATTTCTTTTGTTTCCTTTAAATAAGCCATGTTTGGTAATTTGACATTTGCCATTTGATTATTTAATGTCTGGAAACCTATTGCATTCAGTAATTGCCAACTTGCTGAGTCTGACAAGTGAAAATCTGATATGAAAATAGATTAATAATTTAACTGTCATTTAGACATGATAACCTTGGAGTTTAGATTACAAGTCTTACACCAGGGACCTTCACTGAAAATATAATTTGGATTTCATGAAAGTGATAATACATTCTAAAATGTCATACAAATGCTTTATAAATATTTCCTAGTGTCACATTGTCTTAAAAGACACTAAAGTGATCTTATGATTTCAATGGAAAGTGTAGAACACTGTGCTGTGAGCTTGTGTACCCAAATATATACCTCAAACATACCCAGATAATATAAGATAAACATAGATAATACCTATGCAGTGTGCTTCTTTTAAAGAATTATGTCATCCTAATTGATAATCCACAATCTGCACTTCATTGATGAAGGATTTGCTCTTGGGATCATCTGAAGGAAGCAAATATAATTCAAAATGATGTTCAGTGCATTAACACACTGAAAGAAACTTTACTTTTGTTTTTAAATTTATATGTTTGTATTAATCTCAGAAATATTCCTGAATGAATATAATCGCTTGCTATTTTATGGCTTTTATAAAATTTTTATCTCTATTATGGATCCTCACAGCAATCCTTTGCAGAGTGAAGCACAGGTAATTTTAGAGATTAAGGTTCTAAGAGATTTAGTAAATAATCACAAAACAAGAAACAAATATTTTATTCCAGAAGAATTCAAAACAATGTATGTAAATAACTGCCCCTGCCAGAAGGTGAAATTTAGCTCCTGATCCCTTTTTTTGAGTATGGGCTAGACTTAGAAGAGAGTATTAGAAGGGAAAAATATTAACTGTACAGTGGAGAAACTTGCAAAACTACCTTAACTTAGTAAGCAAGATAAACATCACCAGTAATGTCACTTGGATATCATGTACCCACAGATATGATAGGATGAGAAAGACAAGCCTCATTGTTTCAAATTATTCCAAAATAGACTTTATTATTTTTAAAAGTACACATATATTGATGCTAGGACTAAAGTCCCAGCTGAAAGCATTCCCTAACTTGACTGCAAATTAATTCTTTATTTCTTTTTTTTTTTTTTGAGTCAGTGTCTCACTGTGTCACCCAGGCTGAAGTGCAATGGCACGATCTCGGCTTACGGCAACCTGTGCCTCCCAGATTCAAGCAATTCTCCCAACTCAGCCCCCCAAGTAGCTGGGATTACAGGCACCTGCCATCATGCCCAGCTATTTTTTGTATTTTTGTAGAAGAGGGGGTTTCATCACGCTGGCCATGCTGATCTTGAACTCCTGACCTCAGGTGATTCCCCCCAACCTTGGCCTCCCAAAGTGCTGGGATTTCAGGTGTGAGCCACCACACTCGGCCCAATTATTTCTTAATGTCCAAGAAATTTTATGCATATGTATACAAAATAGTACTTACAGTTACTCATTTTGATTTGAATTTTTTAAAATTATAATTTAAATTAATTCTTTTTAACTGTTCAAAGAGATATCTAATAAATGTACATATAAATTGAGTGTTTTTGTTCAAATTTAAAGAATGCCATTCTCCCTTTTGCTTTGATCAGTGCTCAACTGACATAAAGTTGACAGATTAATTTTCCCTAAACATTTAACACCACTTATGAACCTCATTAATTCAAATTCTTTAGACATTTTAAATTTCAATTACACATTTTAACACCTAAATCCCTCAAGCATTTCAAACACCTAACAAGAATGATTTGCAAATCTAATCTAAGTCCCTTTTTATAATAATGGAACTTTCCAAATGTTCTCCTTTTCCAGCAAAAGCCTTCGGTTTCTTTTCATTGCCTGAAAAGAATTGAGATTCAGCATCCCTATCTCACCTCAAAGAATCTGCTTAATATCCCGTTGGCTTCTGAACCCTCTTTATGCTTTACTTTCTTATTTGTCAGACTCATTATTATTTCAGGTCAAGTGATTGATACTTCGTTGTTTCTCAATATATTTCTGTCCCTGAGCTCTTCATGAAGGAATGTCCACAGAATCAGCTCCTTCAGTGTCCAATTAGCCATTATGTCTTGTACATCACATTCCTTACCCCGTTCATTCAGCCAATTATTTCTGGGAATTTTCAACTTCATTAACTTTATAATCACCACTCTAATTAGTCTCTGACTACTGAACAACGCCAGGAGTGGGAGAAACACAGACGACTTAAGGCAAGCTCACGTTCCTGTAGCGCTGCCAACCCAAGACGTATTTCCACCTCCCGCATAGCAGTATCTTCTCTTCTTCCCTGGATCTTGTAGAAACCTAAAAGGGAAAATCAAATTAAACTCACATGAGTGTTTTAACCCCATCTTTGGTATCAGCCTCCTTATTCCTTATTAGAAACTATCAATAGCTCTGTGACTTCTATTTCTATTATTGGGGATAAACTGTGTTATGGCATAATTTTTATTTAATTTAGATAATAAGCCCAAGATTTGTAATCTGAGAAATATTGTTATGATACAATAAAGGCATGGATAACATTTTGAAAGTTATAAAATGAAGTATGCAGCAAAACAGCAAAAACTACTTTAGTTCTGTTACTGGCACTTCCCCTAAAATATGTTAAGGCCTCTGTCTTTTTTATTTAACATTTTTAGTTCCAATGATTGTTAAAATTTTTGATTTAATATCCAGATCCATTGTAATGCTTGCATGCTTTACAATTACCAGAAAGGCAGCAAGACAGAGTGGAAAGAATTTGGGCTACAAAATTAGAAAGACCTAAATTCAAAATGAAGATATTTTTTATAACTTTTCGGACCTTCAGTTTTCTCATCTTAATCAAGGTGATAAAATCTGGCTTGAAAGGGGAAAACATCTATAAAGCTACCCAGTACACTTACAGGACATGGTGGGTGTTCCAGAAATGTCGATTTTCATGGCATTACCTTTCAGCTTAGATTCACTTGTGGTTTCAGTTATCTAGAAAATACTGCATATTGAAATCCATAAAACACAATTAATTATATTATTGTGCACACTTTTGGGGCATAGTTGCAAATATTTGTACAATATAGCTAATATCACAATTCTGAAATAAAAAACAGTTTGTAACCGTCATCTGTCGGGGCTACGTTTGTCAAAGTTTCCTGTGAACAATTAATTAAATTCCGGAAAGGAGAAGGAAACTAACACACTGAAAAAAAAAAAAGAAAAAAATTATATGGATATAAGTATGATTGATTATGGAAGGATGTTTTACAGTGTTTATTTTTTAAGTTTTTAATACAGTTGATTTTTTTTTAATTCTAAGGGACAACTGGCTAAAAATATGAAGGGATTTGGTATTGATGCACTTTAAGTTCTAATCCAGTCTGAAGAGTGAGTGACATATACACAAACATTACTGGTACTTTTTATCTGTAAGTCATTTATTTGGAAACTCAAACCTATCCAGTATAATAATCAAAATAAGTAAATTTCTGAATAGCCAAAATTGTTCGTATCAACCCCAAGCATTAATTCTAGTACATATATGAGTCTGTTCACATTGTTTATCATTCCCAAAAAAGATTCCACCTACAGTTACATGCTTAATTTACAATGCTAAATTTAAGCAATAAATTAACTCATTTTTTAAAAAAGTCAAGGAATCCTAATACATCCTTAGATTCCACAATTTTGTAGATTATTATTTGAGAAACTACAGTCCATTGACTCATCTATTTGACACTTCATTTCAACATACCAAATTAAGGACTGCGAGAAGTAGGCACAATGTCAACAGCAGCAAGTGACTGGCCACAATGCCTGACGATGAAGACAAAGCATTTAAGTCAGTGGCCAGGGACTCTTCAATGCTGATACGAATTACCTTATCCATGCCAATGGCTCTTGACAGCATCTTTGCTTTGCAATCCATGACAATAACTTTGTTTCATGAGATTCTTCCTGCGTCATCTCAAAAAGCTATGCTCTGCATTCTTCTCTAAGAAGACAAGGCAAATATTCATCTAAAAAGATTACAAGTTATGTCATTAATTTCATTATAATGCTACGTAAGCAAAAATACATATGCTTCCTTGAGATCAGCCACATTGTGTGACAGTCCTTACTTGGCCAATTTTATCCAAATCATCTTCTTCAGTTTAGCTAAATTTTTCCAGCTGTTTGCTCAATTTTTTTCCTTTCTGCTTTAGATAGCTTTTATTTATTTTTATATTTTTGTTTTTTATTTCCATAAGTTTTGGGGGAACCGGTGGTATTTGGTTCCATAAGTAAGTTCTTTAGTGGTGATTTGTGAGATTTGGGTGCACCTGTCACCAGAGCAGTATGCATTGAACCCAGTTTGTAGTCTTAATCCCTCATCCTCTTCCCACCCTTTCCCCCTGATTCCCCAAAGTCTGTTGTGTCATTCTTATGCTTTTGAATCCTCATAGCTTAGCTCCCACTTATGAGTAAGAACATACGATGATAAAGTCTCACTTTGTCACCCAGGCTGGAGTGCAGTGGCATAATCACTGCTCACTGAAACCTCTGCCTACAGAATTCAAGCCATTCTAATGCATCAGCCTCCTGAGTAGCTGGTGTTATAGGCACGCACCACCATGCCCAGCTAATTTTTGTATTTTCTTGTAGAGACAGGGTTTCACCATCTTAGCCAGGCTGGTCTCAAACTCCTGGCCTCTCAAGTGATCTGTCCATGTCAGCCTCCCAGAGAGCTGAGATTACAGATGTTAGCTATAGTGGCTGGCCTCATTTTCAAAATAAAAGTAAAGAGCAAGGACTCAAGAACTCTGGAGCCAGAATATCTGGAGGTGAATCTCATCTCTGCATTTGCTGTTGGTCTGTCTTAACCAAGATAACTTAAGTCTCCTTATACGTCAGTTTCCTTCACTATAAAATGGGGATAAAATGATACCAATCACATGAGGATTAAAACAGTTAATATGCTGAGAAAACCGCTGTGAAAAGCCACTAGCAAATAAGAATGGCTACACAAATGTTGGTCATTTTAAATACTCAGAGAGTTTCTGAGAGGATACCATAGTGTATACAGCACTATTAGCATGACGCCTGGCTCGTGATTAAGGCTTAGTGAATGGTATTATTACTACTATCACTACAGTAAAGGCAAAATAGCACATCGGGTATTAGTCCTAAAGGGCTCAAGGGGGTTAACTAGTTCACAAAATTTAAAAACTGAGAGTATCTACTCAGAGACAATGGTAGTGAAAAGGGCACAAACCTGAAGTCACAGTTGTAGTTTTGCCTTTTGCTAGGTGGGTAACACTGACCAAGCTATTTGATTTCTCTATTAATAGCATAAAGTGAATCCCCTATCTCATGGATTCTTGTGAAAATTAGATGAAATAATATGTGTGTAAATATATATATATAATATATATATATACACTTTATACACAATACACACTAAATATACGCCTTAAAAATGGACAAAGGACTCAAATAGACATTGCTCCAAAGATACAAAAATGGCCAACAGATATGAAAAGATGCTCATATGACTGCATTATATGTACATATATACACATATATTAATTGTGTGTATTATATACACACAAACAGCATTGATGGGCTACTTACTCTCTGTTGGATGTTATATTATCTGAATATATTATACTATATTATCTTTTCTTCTAAGAATTTAACTGTGAGGAACGATTTCTTCATGATACAAAATACATCATTGGATTTTACCAGATTAATAACAAGTTCAAGTTATAGGATAAAAGAAATGGAGTTTTAGGGATTTCTGTACCTCATAGTTTTCAACCAGCATCTTTACATTTCTCATTTTCCAGATTAAATGAGTGAATATATCATACTTGTATATAAAAAAACTTTTTCTTAGGTGAGCATTTAACATTTCCAGACACTCTTTAAAGTGAAGTTAAGACTTTGGTGAATTTTTGACATCTTTCTAATGTTCATAGCATTTGCTACAGGAAAGATAAGAGTTAATAGCTCTGGAACCAAAAATAGACAAGCAGGGAGAGAGAAACACTGGTAGGTGGTGTGTGAGTAAGTGATTTATAGTAGTAATGAATTGAAGCCCTTCCAAAAGATCTATTTATAAGAAGAGTGCTTTAAAATATCATCTTTATTGTTAAATTAGAAATACTTTTTAAAATAAAATCAGAAAGAGAAACGGTTGTGAATCATTGATATCCCTCACTTTGGGACAGTGACATTGCTAGGAACAACAGATGGACTTCTTGTCTCTGAATGCTGCTGTCTCCCAGTGCTGCTTAACAGGGACCCCTCTGACTATTTACCAGTCAATCGATCTCACCTCAGGGACGTTAAATAAAAACAGCTTTACCTGCTCAATGCATACACCAGTAGTCACAGCAGCTGCTTGGGCATCCTTCTGAAGAGTGGGAAGGAGCCTAGAACCTAACAAGCTTCAGAGAAGGGACATATGGTCCATCTACTATTTTGTCTGAGCATCTACTGTGTGCCGGGCACTGTGCTAGACAATTATAATCACATCATTATATTATGTTGCCCAAGACAGAACATTTTGCATATCTTTATTCAAATTAATTAGCTGAAAGAACACTAAGTGACTGAAACTTAAAAGTAGGTCTATCTATCAGACCTTGGCAGTGATTTCCTGACTATCACACCAAAAGCTCAGACTATATGAGCAAAAGTAAATAAATGAGACAACATCAAACTAAAAAGCTTCTGCAAAGCAAAGGAAACAATCATCAAAGTGAGAAGGCAACCTATAGATTGGGAAAAAGTTTATGCAAATTATATATCTCAAAAGGGATTAATACCCAAAATTTATAAATAATGCATATAACAACTCAATAGCAAGAAAATATGTAACCCAATTAAAAATGGACAAAGGACTTGAATAGACATTTCTCCAAAGATCCGCAGATGGCCAACAGGTATGTGAAAAGATGCTCAACGTCACTACTCATCAGGAAAGTGAAAATCAAAGCCAAAGCCACTAGGAGATAGTACCTTATACCCATTAGGATAGCTCTTATCAAAAAGATGAGATATATGTTGGCGAGTGTGGGGAAAAGGGAACGCTTGTATGCTGTTGGTAGGAATGTAGATTAGTGCAGCCCTTACAGAAAGTAGTATGAATGTTCCTCAGAAATATTAAAAATAGAATTATCGTATGACCCAGAAATCCCTTTTCTGGATATATATTCAAAGGAAATAAAATTATCACCTATTAACGATATTGCACGCCTGTGTTCATTGCAACATTATTCATAATAGCCAAAATATGGGAGCAAAATTGGTGCCTGTCAATGAGCAAATGGTTATATATATATATATAGTTTCTGTATATATAAATACATATATATATGTGTGTGTGTGTGTGTGTGTGTGTATGTATATGTATGTATACAGGAACGAGGGATGTGATAGGAAATTAGGCTGTCCCAAAGTGGGGAGAAATATATATATACATGTAATATATGTGTATGTAACATATATGTATTTATATGTATTTCCCCCAAAGTGGGAGAAAAAATATATATACATGTAATATATATGCATGTTATATACATATACATGCATATACATGTTATATACATATACATGCATATATATTACATGTATATATATATTTTTCCCCCACTTTGGGACAGCCTAACCTTCTATCACTTTTCCTATTGTATCCCCCCATCCATGGGATGGATATAATACATATATGTTACCTAACATAGATTACATGTATGTTACGTGGCATGTATGTATGCATAACATATATGTATTACATATGTAATACATAATATATGTGTTATAATGCATATTTAATACACATTACATGTGTTACAATACATATGTAGTACATACACAGTGCATATATTATATGTTATATAACATGTATTACATATATGTATTTATTACATATATATTACATATATATTTTACTCCCACTTTGGGACAGTCTAAATTCCTATCACCTTCCTCTTTCCTGCCTCTCCTTGAAAGTGCACATTGGGCTTTGCCAGAAGCAACAATTTTGTTTTATCCACTCTTCATGTTCTCTCACACTCCTGCATATGTAATTTCTTCACTTTCATTCTATCTTCCCACAGTGTCCTGAAATTCTTACTGGTACCTTCTCTAGGAAATTTTTCTTATCTATCTTCACCAACTTTGGGATGAATATAATTTTATGAAACCTGTTTATTATACTTATCTCACTATGTTATAATTGGATTATATACATGTCTCTCCAACACTGTAAGCCTGGCACAGATTAAGTGATCAATAATTAGTTGAATGAATGAGCAGATGAACAGATCAAAAAATGGATGGTGAGTGGATTGTTACATAAATTAATAGGTAGATGAAAAATACGTGCATGTACAACTAAATGGATAGTTGGATAGGCGTAGGTAAGAGAGTGGAAATCCCCTTACAGAATTACAAAGGAACAAGATGGGCTAAAAATAAATAAAAGCCCAAATTACAATACAGTGTGATAAGAACTCCGAGAGAGATTACTACATATCTGCATCAGGTGAGTCATTTGTGTGATCTTAGCGTTGTGAGATGATAGAGCCTGGAATTCATCTTAGGTCTTCTAGTCCTAGCCTTTTGTTTTACAGATACAGAAAATAAAGCCTAGAATTATGAAATCTCTTGAGCACTTGGGTAGGTAATTTAGCCTTTAAAAGCTGTTTTAGCTCATGCTGATGTTTTTCTAAGCACAGAGAGAATGGGTAGGAAGAAATTGACATATGTCATAAAACTAAATCATAATTCATGCCTCAACATATTAACTATTAATAAGATAAAGGTAGAATGTTACTGTAATATGATTCCATTCTTCTCTAACATTGTAGTTTTATTGGAAAAAAAATAATTTTATGTGGAAGATGAATTTATTTTTTCATTCAGAATTATAAAATCAGTTACTACCATATATACTAGGCTAGTAGATATAACCAGTTAGATACAGTAGCTGACCAACATTTTTTTTTCTTGAGGAATATTTCCTTTTTATAATGCTTTTGATTTACATAAATATAATATTTTATTTATTTGTCTTAGCTATTTCTTGCTAAAATTATTCCTATAAGAAATGTTGCTTATTTATAAGCAACTCAGAGAAATTCAAATTATATTTTAAAAATAAATGTTTGGATATTGAAAGTGTTATACAAGTTATTTCTCAGGCAAATTATTTACCTCTGAGTATGTTTTTCCTACCTAAAATACAATCAGTCTCTTTACAAGGAAAGTGTTTCCTTTTTTGTTCTGAAATTTTAACAAGTTTCTTCTATGAGGAACAAAACACCGAATATATTAACATGCTCCAGGAAGTAAGCACTGACATTAAATTTTCTGTGACTGAACTAATTTTTATCTTCTATGGCCCTCTTTCAGCCTTATGAATTTTTCATTTTCAAAATTAATTTAAACAACTTAAATAAATATTGTCCTTTGACAATGCTAGCCAAGCCAAATAATGTATTAAGGACACCAAAACAACTTATTTTCTCAGTCTCAGACAGAAGGGGGACAGTCCTCAGTATTTTTATGTCATCAACCTTGTTTATACACTGTGGTATATTTTAGGTTCACTTTTCTTTAGCAAAATTCTTTAGCAAAATAAATACTAGCAAAATTCTTTCATTAAAGCAGCTTTATAGAAATTTCCAAACTTACCTATTTCTGCTGAATACCTTTAATTTATGTAGGACTTACTCTTATATGTTTATAAACATTTAAGCTCCGTAGGAAAGCTAAATCCTTTTATAATTTCTACAATTTACATGGTAATTTTAAATAACCTAATAGAATGATTGCATTAAGACAGTACATAATAGCTGGGCACAATGACCTACACCTGTCATCCCAGCACTTTGGGAGGCTGAGGCAAGCAGATCACTTAGGGTGAGGAGTTCGAGACCAGCCTGCCCAAAATGTAAAACTCCGTCTATACTAAAAATAACAAAAAATTTAGCCAGGTGTGATGGCTTGTGTCTGTAATCCCAGGTACTCGGGCTGAGGCAGAAAAATCATTTGAACCAGAGATGGAGGTTGCAGTGAGCTGAGATTGCACCACTGCACTCCAGCCTGGATAACAGAGTGAGATTCTGTCTCAAAACAAACAAGCAAAAACTGCAGTATATCATTTTATGTGGGGGGATGCATCAATAAGTCAAAGAAATAAAAACTACTGTCTACATAGACTCTACACATGTGTGCAGAAAGGCAGATATAAATCAAAATAATTAGGACCATTTTATAGCATTTTCAATGATGATAAGTAGTATTAATATAAAGAAAAGGAAGTAAGGAGGCAAGAGAGTAGTGTAATGTTACAATTGTAAGCAACATAGTCAGATAAGTCTCCCAGATGGGATGCCATTTAAACAAAAACCTGAAGAAGGTAATAGAAAGATATATTGGAATATATTGAAAAGAATTTTTAAGGCAGAAGAATCAAAAAGTTCACTCCATCTCTGTTCATTCAGAGAATAGCAATGAGCTGAGTAGATGAAGAAAAGAGTTGTTAGAAATTAATTCAGACAAGTTTAGGGGAATCAGGCATTGTAGAAACCTTTTATTTCAATAAGATCAGAAGTCATCAGAGGGTATACAGCAATGGAGGGAAATAAGCTGACTTACATTTCGGTAGGGTGACTCTGAATGCTCCATCACTGACAGTAATAATGATGGAAGCAGGGGAAAAAAATGAGCAGAATATAACATAAGCCTGGGTGCAAGAGATAATGGAGAGTGGACCCGAGAAATTCTAGAAGTGGCAGTGATAATTTGTTTATAGATTCAATGCTATTCCCATCAAGCTACCATTTATTTTCTTCACAAAATTGGAAAAAAAAAAAAAAAAAAAAAACTTAAACTTCATATGGAAACAAAAGAGAGCCCACGTAGCCAAGAGAATCCTAAGCAAAAAAAAAGATAGAGGCATCACGCAACCTAACTTTAAACTATACTACAAAGCTACAGTAATCAAAACAGCATGGTACTGGTACCAAAACAGAGATATAGAACAATGGAACAGAACAGAAGCCTCAGGAGTAACATGACACATCTACAACCATCTGATCTTTGACAAACCTGACAAAAACAAGCAATGGGGAAAGGATACCCTATTTAATAAATAGTATTGGGAAAACTGGCTAGCCATATGCAGAAGGCTGAAACTGGATCCCTTCCTTACACCTTATACAAAAATAACTCCAGGTGGATTAAAGATTTAAACATAAGACCTAACACCATAAAAACCCTAGAGGAAAACCTAGGCAATACCATTCAGGACATAGGCATAGGCAAAGACTTCATGACTAAAACACCAAAAGCATTGGCAACAAAAACCAAAATAGACAAATGGGATCTAATTAAGCATAAGAGCTTCTGCACAGCAAAAGAAACTATCATTAAAGTGAACCGGCAACCAGCAGAATGTAAAAACATTTTTGCAATCTACCCATCTGACAAAAGGATAATAAGCAGAATCTACAAAGAACTTAAACAAGTTGACAAGAAAAAAACAAACAACCCCATCAAAAAGTGGGTGAAAGATATAAACAAAAACAGACACTTCTCAAAAGAAGACTTTTATGCAGCCAACAAACATATGAAAAAATGCTCATCATTACTGGTCATTACAGAAATGAAAATCAAAACCACATTGAGATACCATCTTATGCCAGTTATAAAGGTGATCATTAAAAAATCAGCAGACAACAGATGCTGGAGAGGATGTGGAGAAGTAGGAACACTTTTACACTTTTGGTGGAAGTGTAAATTAGTTCAAGCATTGTGGAAGACAGTGTGGCAATTCCTCAAGGATCTGGAACTACAAATACCATTTGACCCAGCAATCCCATTACTGGGTATATACTCAAAGGATTATAAAACACTCAACTATAAAGACACATGTACATGTATGTTTATTGTCGTAGTGTTCACAATAACAAAGACTTGGAACCAACCCAAATGCCCATCAAAGATAGACTGGATAAAGAAAATGTGGCACATATACACCATGGAATACTATGCAGCCATAAAAACGGGTGAGTTCATGCCCTTTCAGGGACATGGATGAAGCTGGAAACCATCATTCTCGGCAAACTGACACAAGAACAGAAAACCAAACACCACATGTTCTCCCTCATAAGTGGGTGTTGAACAATGAGAACACATGGACACATGGAGAGGAACATCAGACACTGGGGCTTGTTGGGGGGTGGGGGTTTTAGGGGAGGGATAGCAGGGGGTGGGGGAATCGAGGAGAGCTAACATTAGGAGAAATACCTAATGTAGATGACGGGGGGATGGATGCAGCAAACCACCATAGGTATGTATGGTATACCTGTGTATACCATGGCACATGTATACCTTTGTAACAATCCTGCACGTTCTGCACATGCACCCCAGAACTTAAAACATAGAAAAAAAATACAAGAAAAAAGAAAATGAAAAGAGAGAGTCCAGAGCCTCCCATATAAGGCAAAAGAGAAGAAGAGGAGTTAAAGGGAATACCCAAGAGTTTTCTACTGAGCATCTGGAAGAGTTGCTGCTAACCAAGAAGGCAAGAGAAGCAGGTTTGGAGGAAGGAGCAGAAATCTGTTTTTAGATACGTATGTCCAAATGGACAGTATGCATTTCAGATGCATATTAGACATCCATGCAGAAATTTTAAGTAGATAGTTGTGTTTATATATATATATATGATCCCAGAATATACAAGTTTGGAAGTCACGAGGACAGATACACACATAGTAAGAAATGCCATGATAGTCCACATAGCGAAGAAAGACATCCAAGGACTGAGTCTGGGATAGACAGTCCAACAGAAGGAAAGGGCAAAGGCACAGTATCAAGTGTGACTTTGCAACAATGCAATTATTTTACAGTAACACAGTTGTTTGAGAGTATAATTATACTGGCTCACTTAAAAATCTGAAAAACATTCTGTTGCTTTAGTTTGTTTACATACCCCATCATTTGTTGAAATTATGGCAAGAAGCCTTTTCTAACAACCAGGCCCTCAGCAAGTGATGTATTTGGAGACCAGGGCTTTAAAGAGGTAACTAAGACAAGCTGAAGCCATGAGATTGGGCCCCAAGCCAGTACGACTGGTGTCCTTGTCGGAAGAGGTGATTAGGACACCAATACACAGAAGAAAGACCACACGAAGAAATGAGAGAAAAACAGCCATTTGCAAGCCAAGGAGAGAGATCTTAGAAGAAATTAACCATGCTGACACCTTGGTCTGGGACTTCTGGCCTCCAGAAGTGAGAGAAAATACATTTCTGTGTACAAGCCACCCAAAAATTAGTAGTGGCCTGAGATTTTCTAGACTTCGTAAGGGGCTTACTTCTGTCTCCAACTTTCTATTATTGTTACCATTATTTGTAATATTAAGACAGGTTAGAGAATGAAATTAGGCCAGCTAAGTGATTATGTATTAGGTATAATTGTTTCTTAAATATTTCCAATTTACATATACACTCACCAAAAATGAAAAATAAAAGGTCTCTACTTAGTATTCTATGAGAATAACTATTTATATGGGAAGATATCTAGTTTCCTCTATGATCTGTTTCTAGTCACAAATGACTTTTCTAATGATATGTTTTATTTAGGCTCCAGTGCCCTAGCTTCAAAAATATCCAGGACTTAGGATTAAATCTAACAAAAGATCAGCATGATCTCTACAAAACAATTGCCGCACATGACTGAGATAAAGACCTAAGTAAATGCAGTAATAAAAAACTACAGTTAGAAAACCTCAATATTACATATATATTAATTTTTATAAACCATAGTTAGAAAGCCTCAATATTATAAATACATTAATTTCTTTCACAAATTGATTAAAAATATTTCAGTTGAACTCAGGTGGAAATTGTATTCTAAGATTTATGTATAACACACTCTTCAATACATAAAACAATAAAAACCAGACATCTTAAACAACGATCACATATCAAGCTATGAAACGGCAGTAATTAAGATTAGTGCTGTTGTAGGACCGAAGAGTAGCACCATAGAACAAAACAGAGACCCTGGAAAGATATGCAGAAATAGTCACCTGATTTATAATCAACATGCCACCCCTATGCAAAGGGGGAAATTACTCTTTTCATGAATTGCTCCAGATAATTTTAATTTCATTGGGGAGAAATGTAAATCATGATTCCCACCCCACAGCATGGGGGAAAAAAGTCAATTCCAGATAGATTGTAATCCAAAATGTAAAAAGATAGCAATAAGGCATCTAGAAGTTAACATACTTCATGAACTTGGGGTAGGCCAAGGTTTCTCAAACAGGACAAAAATGGGAATAAAAGATAAATATGAACTTGATTAACGTTAAGAATTTCTAATAACAATGTTAAAGTTAAGCCACAGTTACTAGATAGTTGTAATACATCTAGCTGATAAAACATTTGTATCTGGAATATATCAAGAAGATCTAAAAAGAAAAAGAAAATCCAGTTAAACACAAAATGAGAAAAAGACTTGAACCAATATTTCACAAAAAAAAGGATAAGAAGTAGCCAATAGGCATATAAAGAAGATTTACAACCTCATTAATCCTCAGAAAAAGACACACTAAAACCACAATGTGATATCACTGCACACATAACAAAAACGCTAAAATTTAGAAGGCTTACAATTCCAAGTGTTCATGAGAATGGCAAGCAAGTGGAAATCTTACACTTTGCTGATGAGACTGTAAAAAAAGTTTAAATTCTTTGGAAACCGTTTAGCAGTATCTGCTAATGTGGACACTCAATACTCTTTCATGAAGGAATTTCATTGCTTTCTATTTACTAACAGAAATATGTACACATATATATTCTCCAAAAGAAAAATAGAAGAAGGCTCCTAAGTAGCATTTATTTTTAATGAAGCAAAAACTGAAAGCAACTGAAATGTCCATCAGTAATAAAATGAATAAATAAACCATAGTATAGTTATACCATACAATGCTACATAGCAAGGAGCACTACTATTGCATACAACAATGTGAAACTCACTATCAAAATGCTGAGCAAAAGAACCCAAGCACAATAGAATGCATACACATTATAGCACATTACCCCATTTTTCATACCAGTAAGCTAATCTAGATTGATAGAAGTTAGTATAGTAGTTACGTTTTGCGGAGGTTGGAGTGATAATGTTTTCGAAGAGACATAGGGATATTTATTATTTTGAGTGCTCCTAGTGTCCTACAGCCTGATCTGAGGGATGATTTGTAATATTTTCCCTTTATAAAAATTCATAAAAGCAGTGCAGTTATAAATTATGTATTCTTCAATATAGTTTTGTACTTCAATAAAAGTGTTTGTCCAGGCGTGGTATGGTGGCTCACACCTATTACCCCAACTACTTGGGAGGCTGAGGTGGGAGGATAGCTTGAGGCCAGGAGTTTGAAACCAGCCTGAGCAACAGAGCAAGACTCCATGTCTTTAAAAAAAAAAATTGTGAAAAGTAGTCGAGCTTGGTGGTACACGTTTGTGGTCCCAGCTAGGCAGGAGGCTGAAGCAGGAGGATTTCTTGAGCTCAGGAGTTCAAGACTGCAGTGAGCTATGATCACACCAGTGCCACTCCAGCTTAAACAACAGAATGAGAACCCATCTCAAAAAGAGAAAAAAAAAAAAGTTTATCTAAAAAAAAATACAAAGAAAAAGAAATTGGTGCCTACATTAATTGTTGGCTTAGACTCATCCAAATTCTCTACTCAAAACCTTTTTTCACTGACATTTTTATTGCCCCTTGATTTTTTAAATATATATTTTTTCTTTTTCCTCATGAATATATAGGTTGTTTAGTAGCAACAAAAACTTTGTGCAGCTTGCACAAAGACATAATTGCTATCAGAATAAATTGTAGAAAGTTTGGATGACACCTTTGACAATATTGACTGTCATTGAAACATTTTTGGAAATGAATTTCTTCTAAAGAATGTTATTACAATTTGTCTATGTTTTGTGTGAATGTGAGAGCAATGTATTCCATTCAAGGAGCACTCAAAGGTGTAACCTTTTCTAAATACTTTATTTAGCAAAAAAATGGAAACTATCATTCTAATCTTTCTTTGGAGAAATTGGCACAAAGATAGCATTTTTTAAAGCTTTGAAGTAGAATGTTTTGAAGACTAAATTATGGTGCCTATGAATGCACATTTGCGTGATAAATTGCAAGGAACACAGAGTTAAAATATTGATTCAAGTCAGGACAATGATTCCTGTTGGAGGAAAAATGAAGGTAACCGGAATCAGGAAAAAGGGGAGGCTTTGGGATGGCAGGCAAGGCTCAATTTCTTGACCTAGATAATGGTTTTAAGAACATTCACATTAGAAGGATTAACTGAACTATACATTATTGTGTTGTGCCTTATTTTACAGTAAAAAGAGAAAAAAAAATAAAATGCTAAATTGTTACTTGGGAAAACAAATGTTCCAATATATAATTCAGGGGAAAAATACCAAAGGTTAAGGCTATCAAGTAAGTTTTGAAAATTGGTCTTCTGAAACTAACATTAATTGAAGGTTTTTTAGGTATAAGGCCTTATGTGAAACTTACCTGCCCTCCTTTATCTGTATTAATATCAAACTGTATGCATTTTAAAAAGCAAGCACTTTTAGGAAACTAGAAATAATACAATTAAACAAGTCATTCTAGGACTATTATGATAAATATTTCTATAATTGCTATAGAGCAAAGAAAGAGAATAATTTTATAATGTTTTCTCACATTCAATTTTGAAATAAAAATCCATTCTTATTGACAGTCTCCTGATAAATAATGCTGCCTACCAAACTGAACTATAGTTCATGAAATTTTTTTTTTTTTACTTTTTTCTTTCATTTTCTTTGTTTCAACAGGCTTTTGGTGAACAGGTGGTGTTTGGTTACATGACTGAGTTTTTTAGTGGTGATTTCTGCGATTTTGGTGTACCTATGAACCAAGCAGTGTACACCGTACCCAATGTGTGGTCTTTTATTCTTCACCCACATCTCACCCATTCCCCCAAGTCCCCAAAGTTCATTGTATCATTCTTATGCCTTTGCATCCTCATAGTTTAGCTCCCACTTATGAAGGAGAACATATGATGTTTGGTTTTTCATTCCTGAGTTACTTAACTTAGAATAATGGTCTCCAATTCCATCCAGATTGCTGCAAATGCCATTATTTTGTTATTTCTTATGGCTGAGAAGTATTACATGGAATATATATATACCAGATTTTCTTTAACCACTTGTTAATTGTTGGGCATTTGGGCTGCTTCCATAGTTTGCAATTGCCAATTGTGCCTCCATAAACATGTGTGCAAGTATCTTTTTCATATAATGACTTATATTCCTCTGGGTAGATAACTAGGAGCGGGATTGCTGGATTGAATGATAGTTCTACTTTTAGTTCTTTAAGGAATCTCCACACTGTTTTCCGTAGTGGTTGTACTAGTTTGCATTCCCACCAACATATAAAAGTGCTCCCTTTTTACCACATCCATGTCAACATCTATTATTTTTTTATTATTGGTCATTCTTGCAAAAGTAAGATGATATTGCATTGTGGTTTTGAGTCACATTTCCCTGATAATTAGTAATGTTGAATGTTTCTTCATGTTCGTTGGTGATTCGTATATCTTCTTTCGAGAATTGTCTATTCATGTCCTTAGCCCACTTTTTAGTAGGATTGTTTGGTTTTTTCTTGCTAATTTTTTTTTTTTAGTTCTTTGTTGATTGTGGATATTGTCCTTTGTTGGATGTATGTTTTAAACACACCAAAAGATATGAAGTTAACATAGCTATGTTTTCATAATTAAAATATAAAAATTTTGTCTAAAATGAAACTGATTTGAAAAATTACGTTAAGACATAAAAAATTCATAAGATGTTCTAAAGGTAAAAACCACCATAGTCCTCATTTATTCTAGAAATATTCACACAGTATCTACCATGAGACAGACTCTTGTTTAAAAGGTGTACGGGAAAGTCTTTGCTCTCAAAAACCTACACCTGAAAGGAATAAAGTAAATACTGCTTAAATTGATTGAAGGCAACAGAGTAAAACAAAATCATAATACTAGAATTAAATACAGGTAAGTAATAACATGGTTTATGAATAGAGAAATACCTTTTCAAGATGAAAGCAATGGAATAGCAAAAGAAAGAATAATTTTTGACAAAGTTTTTAACAAAAATAAAGAGCCATCAGTAGACTGATTATATGTTGGAGTACAAATTAGTATAATTTTCTGTCTGGAAACAATTTGAAAGTATGTGTTGAATGTATTCTTTTCAATTTATGTTTTTACCCTTTGAACTAATATTGCCATTTCAAGTCATTTGTCCTAAGAAAATAATCAAATCTTTTTAGAAGTGTTTTACCAACACATATAGAACATAAACATGTAACTGGCAGCCTATTATTGAGAAGCTTCTGATCAGAGATTTTATTCAAATTGCTATTTGAAATGTTGCCTTATATTGCTATTAATCTGTCATAAGAAATTCTGGTACATTGATACTTTATGTAGAATAGTTCAATAAATACCATGTAAGAAAACGCCCAAAAAAGAAATAGATTGATATCTCTTAAATTAAAAACCAGTGAGTTTTCTATTTTGTGGAAAATTACCATATTCCTAACTTATTATTACAAAATGTGTGTCAAGCTAGCTAGAGTCAGCTTATCAAGAAAGTCTTCTCAGTACCTTATTCCCAGAGATTCTGATGTGTTTTCTTAAATATATTCTGTTAAAAGTTTCTCAATTGGGATTAATATCACTGTGATATTTTTAATCATAATAATGTAATTAGTTTTCAAGGACTATCCAGTAACATAAATGTATTTGAAGATTATAATGTAGTTTCTGTGTTTTGCATAAAATTCTATTTAGAGAAAGAATTTTACAAATATTTAGAGTCATGTCCATTTCCCCTTTTTAAATCTGGCACCCTGCATTTTAATTTCAATACGTCTCATCAGAACTGTACTTAGCAGATGCTAAATCAGTGTCTACAGAATGAATGAATGAATAAACTCGTGTGGGTGTTTGTGAATCTTTAAGATTTAGTGCTCATCTGTTTCTTAAACAAAGAGACTTGTTATTTCTCAGTTAAAGGGTCTTTCACCTGCCTTGTAGGAATTCTTGTAGGAATTCTTATTTGGAAATGGTTTGTTTTGTTCTTTTAGAGAAAAACCTCTCTAAAGAAATTAATTTCACAAAAGATAAAAACATTATTGTGTATTGAAAGTACTTACACAAATTATTTTACATTTTAGTAGAGTAGTAGATATTATTAATGTTCTTAAACATCCAGTTCTTTCCTGCTTCTGTGTGTCAGGAAGCCTATACTGCTTCCTTTCTTGGAGTTAGTCATGGTCATGCAACCAATTCTAGCAAATGATGTAAGGGAATATGAGAGTCACCAGTGGTAAATACTAGTGCCCAACTTTCTAGCCTATTCTTCCCCTGCTGTGCAAAGGAGGTAGCATACGACGTGGAGTGACTATATGGAAAAGAACCAGCAGTCAAATCATGCTGAACATGTACAGTGAACAGAAATAAGTCATGTTGCTTAAACTACTGAAAATTTGGTGGTTTGTCATCACTGTATAACCTAGCCAATGTGTTTCAGTATACCTCTGGTCAGTATCTAATTACAAAATCTTTCTTCATGATCACACATACTTCCACTAACAGTGAAAAAAAGTCAACTCGATAAGTGCTCAGGATATGCTTCCTCTGCTTAATATAGAAGGAAAATGACCCACTGATATGTGTTTAAAAGACAGTGCATCAAATTACTTTCCCATTCTCTTTCCCTTTAGAACGTACTAGTGACAAACACTTTGTAGAAATTCAGGGGGCTTGGAGATGCAAAATCAGTTTTATCAGAAAGAATAAGTTCAGCTGCATAAAACAGAAATAAAAAATAAAATTTGCTAAAACATGATTGTATTTTTTTTTGTCTTTTGGGTTTTTTTTAATGTAAAGAAGCTAAGCTTGAAACCGAGTCTTAAAATGACAGCACCATAGTGTCTTCAGAAATCCAGGCTCCTACCTTTCTGCTGTCTTCCTCCAATCATGATCCTATTTTCAAGGTCTCTCCATTGATCTAAAAGCTGCTAGTGCTCCAGCCATTACACTGGCATGCAGGTCTTCAGCGGGAGAAACAGGAAAATGACAAAAGAGTATGCTATCCAGCTTTCTTTAAGCAGACTCCATGGTCTTTTCTTATTATTATTTGATTAATACATATTAACTGATGAACAGATTAATCTGTACTTAATACAGACTAAAATCTGTACCATACGTCCTATGAAAATTCTATCCTATGTTGTCTATAATAATTTTCTGTATTAAATATTCTTTTAACTATTTAAATATCTAAACTTATTCCTTCTTATTCTTCATATACGTATTGATATTACTCTCCTAAGTATACGTTTTCTCTTTTCTTGACAAATTCAAGGAAGTTTTATATCCCAAATTCTTTGGCACCAATTACAACTTGAAACTTTTTCTATGTTATATGAAAGGAGAAAAGATTAGCACTCTCCTTGACAAGGATGAAAGAGGCCTTCAGGCATGACAAGACAAATGGTTAAGGCATTGACATCTATTTTGTGGCATCTAACCATCATTTTTTTCAGACAAAACAGACTTGAAACCAGCAAAGATCAAAAAAGACAAAGGAGGGCATTACATAATGGTAAAGGGTTCAATTCAACAAGAAGACCTAACTATCGTAAATATATATGTGCCCAACACAGAAGTGCCCAGATTCCTAAAGCAAGTTCTTAGAGATTTGCAAAGAGACTTAGACTCCCGCACAATAACCCTGAGAGACTTCAACACTCCACTGACAGTATTCGACAGATTATTGTGGCAGAAAATTAACAAAGATATTTAGGACCTGAACTCAAATGGATCTCACAGACTTCTATGGAGCTCTCAACCCAAAAACAACAGAATATAAATTCTTCCCATTACCACATGGCCCATATGCTAAAATTGAACACACAATCAGACATAAAACAATCCTCGGCAAATCGTATCAAGAACAGAAGTCATGCTAAACATACTCTTGAATCACAGAACAATAAAAATATAAATCAAGACTTTAAAAATTGCTTAAAACCATCCCAATAAATGGAAATTATTCTGGGTCTGGCTAGACCCAGAAGAGAAATAACAATCACTGCAACTCAGCTCTCAGGAAGCCACATCCATAGGAAAAGGGAGAGACTACTACATCAAGGGAACATGCTGTGGGACAAAAGAATCTGAACAACAGCCTTCAGGCCTATACCTTCTCTCTGATAGAGCCTACCCAAATGAGAAGGAACCAGAAAATCAACTCTGGTAATATGACAAAACAAGGCTCTTTAACACCCCCAAAAAAATCACACTAGCTCACCGGCAGTGAATCCAAACCAGGAGGAAATAACTGATTTCTCTAAAAAAGAATTCAGGAGGTTAGTTATTAAGCTAATAAGGGAAGCACCAGAGAAAGGAAAAGCCCAGTGCAAGGAAATACAAAAAAACTTTAGGAAACATTGGACACACTTACAGAAATGCAAAATGCTCTGGAAAGTCTCAGCAATAGAATTGAACAAGTAGAAGAAAGAAATCCAGAGCTCAAAGACAAGGCCTTTGGAATAACCCAATCCAACAAAGACAAACAAAAAAGAATGAGGAAATATGAAGAAACCCTTCAAGAAGTCTCGGAATATGTTAAATGACGAAACCTAAGAATAATTGGTGTTCCTGAGAAGGAAGAGAAGTCGAAAAGTTTGGAAAACGTATTTGGGAGAATAATCAAGGAAAATTTCCCTAGTCTTCTAGAGACCTAGAAATCCAAATGTAAGAAGCACAAAGAACATCTGGAAAACTCCTCACAAAACGATTATCGCCTAACCACATTGTTATCAGGTATCTAAAGTTAAGATGAAGGAAAGAATCTTAAGAGCAGTGAATAAAAAGCCCCAGGTAACCTATAAAGGAAAACCTATCAGATTAACAGCAGATTTCTCAGCAGAAACCTTACAACCTAGAAGGGATTAGAGCCCTATCTTCAGCCTCCTCAAACAAAACAATTATCAGATAAGAATTTTGTACCCAGTGAAACTAAGGATTGTACGTGAAGAAAAGATACAGTATTTTTCAGACAAACAAATGATCAGAGAATTCACCATTACCAAGCCACCACTACAAGAACTGCTAAAAGGAGCTCTAAATCTTGAAACAAATCTTAGAAACACATAAAAACAAACAAAAAAGGTACACAGGCAACAAATAGCATGATGAATGGAATAGTACCTCACATCTCAATACTAACACTCAATGTAAATGGCCTAAATTCTCCATTTAAAAGACAGAACTCCAGAATGGATAAGAACTCACTAACCAAGTGTCTTCTACCTTCGGGAGACTCGCCTAACACTTAAGGGCTGGCATAAAATTAAAGTAAGCAGTGAAAAAAGGCATTTCATGGAAGTGGACACCAAAAGCAAGCAGCAGTAGCTATTATTATATCAGACAAAACAAAATTTAAAGCAGCAATGGTTAAAAGAGACAAAGAGGGACAGTATATAATGGTAAAACTCTTGTCCAACAGAAAAATATCACAATGCTAAACATATATGCACCTAACACTGGAGCTCCTGATTTTATAAGATAATTACTAATAGATCTAAGAAATTAGATAGCAACACAATAACAGTGAGGAATTTCAATAATCCACTGATAGCACTAGACAGGTCATTAAGACAGAAAGTCAACAAAGAAAAAATGGATATAAACTATACCCTGGAATAAATGGACTTAACAGATATATATAGAGCATTCCTTCCAACAACTGCAAATATACATTCTATTCAACAGCACATGGAACTTTATCCAAGACAGACCACATGATGGGCCATGAAATGAGCCTCAATAATTTTAAGAAAACTGAAATTCTATCAAGCAGTCTCTCAGACCACAGTGTAATAAAACTGGAAATAAACTCCAAAAGGAACCTCTAAAACCATGCAAATACATGGAAATTAAATAACCTGCTCCTTAATGATCATTGGGTTAAAAATTAAATAATAATGAAAATTTAAATATTCTTCAAATTGAATGAAAGTAGTGATAAAATTTATCAAAACTTCTGGGATACAGCCAAGGCAGTGCTAAGAGGAAAGTTCATAGCCCTAAATGCCTACATCAAAAAGTATGAAAGAGCACAAACAGACCATCTAAGGTCACACCTCAAGGAACTAGAAAAACAAGAATACACCAAACCCAACCCCAGCAGAAGAATGGAAGTAACCAGGATCAGAGCAGAACTAAATGAAATTGAAACAAACAAAGAAAATACAAAAGATAAATGAAACGAGAAGCTGGTCTTTGAAAAGATAAGTAAAATTGATAGATCATGAGCAAGAAAAGAATAGAGAAAATCTAAATAAGAAATGAAATAGGAGGTGTTACAACTGATATCACAGAAATAAAAAAGGTCATTAAAGGCTACTATGAACACATTAAGGTGCATAAACTAGAAAACCTAGAAGAGATGGATAAATTCTTGGAAAGATACAAACCTTCTAGCTTAAATCAGGAAGAATGAGAAACCCTGAACAGACCAATAACAAGCAGAGAGATTGAAATGGTAATTAAAGAATTACCAACTACAACAAAAATGTCCAGAACCAGATGGATTCACAGCTGAACTCTAATTCAAAGAAGAATTTTTACCAATCCTATTGACACTATTCCAGAAGACAGAGAACCCATCACCTGAGCAGTATATACAGCACTCTATTTGTAGTCTTTTATCCCTCACCTCCTTCCCACCCTTTCCCCTGAGTTCCCAAAGTCTACTGTGCCATTCCTATGCCTTTGTATCCTCATAGCTTAGCTCCCACTTATAAGTGAGAACGTAGGCTATTTGGTTTTCCATTCCTGAGTTACTTCACATAGAATAGTTGTCTCCAGTCTCATCCAGGTCTCTGTGAATGTGATTAATTTGTTCCTTTTTATGGTTAAGTAGTATTCCATCACATATATATCTCACAGTTTCTTTCTACACTCATTAATTGATGAGCATTTGTGTTGGTTCCACATTATTGCAATTGTGAATTGTCCTGCTACAAACATGCATATACAATTATTATTATTTTTTGTCTAATTTTGTATCTGGAAACTTTGCTGAATTCTTTTATCAGTTCTAGGAACTTTCTGGAAGAGTCTTTAGGGTTTTCTAGGTTCTGGATATTAGTCCTTTGTCAGATGTATAGATTGTGAAGACTTCTTCCCACTCCGTGGGCTGTCTGTTTACTCTGCTGAGTGTTCTTTTTGCTTTGCAAAAGATCTTTAATTCAATTAGTTTAAGTCCCAGCAGTTTATCTTTGTTTTTATTGCATTTACTTTTGGGTTCTCAGTCATAAAATCTTTGCCTAAGCCAATGTCTAGAAGGGTTTTTCTAATGTTATCTTCTAAAATTTTTATTGTTTCAAGTCTTAGATTTAAGTCTTTAATCCATCTTGAGTTGATTTTTATATAAGGTGAGAGATGAGAATCCAATTTTATTCTCGTACATGTGGCCAGCCAATTATCCCAGCACCACTTGTTGAAAAGGGTGTCCTTTACCCACTTTATGTAAGAAAAATATTCTGCATGCCCCCCAGGATTTAAGATATGGCATCTATTTTTTTAAAAAAAAGATAATATGAGAAAAATATATGACACACAAAACAATAAAGTAACTTTTTTTTCTTTGAGACAGAGTCTCGCTCTGTAGCACAAGCTGAAGTGCAGTGGCACGATCTCGGCTCACTGCAACCTCCACCTCCCAGATCCTGGTTCAAGCAATTCTCTTGCCTCAGCCTCTTGAGTAGCTGGGATTACAGGAATGCACCACCATGCCCGGATAATATTTGTATTTTTAGTAGAGACAGGGTTACGGGCTAGTCTTGAACTGCTGACATTGTGATCTGCTCACCTCAGCCTTCCAAAGTGCTGGGATTGCAGATATGAGCCACCGTGGCCAGCCACAATAAGGTAAATTTTGAGAGGAGTAGTTATTGGAAAGAGACATAAAAGGTGTTTCTGAAAGATTAAAAAACAGCCTATATCAAAAAGAAAACCAAATATCACATGTTCTCACTTATAAGTGGGAGCCAAATGATGACACACATGGACACCACAAGAGGAAGAACACACAGTGGGGCCCACTTGAAGGTGGAGGGTGGGAGAAGGGAGAGGAGCAGAAAAAATAATTGAGTGCTCAGTAACAAAATAATCTGTACGGCAAACCCGCATGATGCAAGTACATATATAACAAACCTGCATATCTGCCCCGAACCTAAAATAAAAGCTTTTTTTAATATATACTTTTTCTAACTACGATGATACTATGCCCTCTTGCTTCTCTTCTTTCTTCCTGATTATCCTTTCTTGAGGTTTTAATTTACTGTCTTACCATCCCATGTTATATCCCCTAAAGCTCAATTCTTGGCCTTTAGTGTAATCCTACATATTATACATGACTCAGTGGTTTATTATAACTGAAAAAGTTAGCTTATATTTCACATTTATTGATGACCTAAAAGTCGATGTTTGTTGCTAAAGGTTGGGGGTGAATCATTAAAATTCAGATTAAATCATTTAACGTATCAGAACATAATTCTGTTTGTTGTGTTAACAGCCGATATCAAAATTAAAAATGACAGAGCATCTAGTGTTTAAGTATATTGATTGGATTTACCTTACATTCTTTCATGTGAGGAGTAGATTATAATTTATCATAAGAATTTGGTTTCTGTTTGATATTAGCCACAAAGGCAAAATATAATGGTTTATTGTATAGTTTATGTGCAAGACAATTTCCAGAAGGTCATGAATATTTCAACTTAAAATACAGCATACTTTTTTGATACATATGCTATAATTGTACATGTTTATGGAGTACGGTGTGATAGATATATCCATACACATATACAATGTGTAATGATAAAATCAAGATAATTAGCATATCCATAACCTCAAACCATTATCATTTCTTTGTGTTGGGAAAATTCAAAACTGTTTCTTTAACCATTTGAAACTATATCATAAATTTCAACTATCATCAGTCAAGAACAGAAAGCACACAGCACCTGGCATGTCACTAGTTGAGAAAATGCACTGGTTCTCAGCAGAACAGTTCTCAAGTTCTTCCTCAGGAAAGAGCCTCCTTCTCCTTCTGTTGCTGGTTCCATAGTGCTATAACTGTACACAAGCCACCATACAACATGTATGGCAACCAGATTACTTATATCTGGTTTTATCAGATAAAAATCATCTTCAAAATTTACTAGCTGTTTAATCTTGAACAATTCACTTAAAATCTCTGTTTTGGTAATAGCAATAATAATATATGCTTTATAGATCCAATTTTCTGCATATGGGTAGCCAGTGATTCCAGAAATATTTATTGAATAAGGGGTTCTTTCCCCATTGACAGTTTTTGTTGGCTTTGTGGAAGATCAGACAGTTGTAGATCTGTAGGCTTATTTCTGGGCTGTCTACTCAGTTCCATTGGTCTATTGTGTCTCGTCTTAAACCAGTACCATGCTGTTTTGGTTACTGTAGCCTTGTAGGATAGTTTGACATCAGGTAACGCCATGCCTCCAGCTTTGCTCTTTTTACTTAGGATTGTCATAGTTTTTGGGTTTTTTGGGGCTCCATATGAATTTTAAATAGTTTTTTCTAGTTCTTTGAAGAATGTCATTGATGGATTGATAGGAGTAGCATTGGATGCATAAATTACTTTGAGCAGTATGGCCAGTTTAATAATTGATTCTTTCTACCCATGAGCATGAAATGTTTTTTCATTTGTTTGTATCATCTCTGATTTATTTGAGCACTGGTTTGTAGTTCTACTTGTAGAGATCTTTCACCTTCCTCGTTAGCTGTAATCCTAGGTATTTTATCCTTTATGGCAATTGTGAATGGGACTACCTTTCTGATTTGGCTCTCAGCTTGGCTGTTGCTGTTGTATAGGAATGCTAGTGATTTTTACACATTGATTTTGTATCCTGAGACTTTTAAGTTGTTTATCAGCTTAAGAAGTTTTTGGGTTTAGACTATGGGGTTTTCTAGATAAAGAATCATGTCATCTGCAGACAGGGCTAGTTTGACTTCCTCCCTTCCTAATTGATGCCCTCTGTCTCTCTCTTTGGCCTAATTGCTTGGCTTAGGACTTCTAATACTACGTTGAGTAGGAGTGGTGAGAGAAGGCATCCTTGTCTTGTGCTGGTTTTCAAGGGGAATGCTTCTAGCTTTTGTGCATTTGGTATGATGTTGGCTGTGGGTTTGTCATAGGTGGCTCTTATTATTTTGAGGTGTGTTATTTCAGTATCTAGTTAATTGAGAGTTTCTAACATGAAAGGATATTGAATTTTATCAAAAGCCTTTTCTTCATCTACTGAGAGACAATCATGTGAATTTTTTTTTTAGTTCTGTTTATGTGATGAATCATATTTATTGATTTGTGTATGTTGTACTAACCTCGTATCCCTAGGATGAAGTCTACTTGATCATTGTGAATAAACTTTTATATGTGCTTCTGGATTCACCTTGCCAGTACTTTATTGAGGATTTTTGCCCTTTATAGACTTGGTGAGGATTAAATGAATGAATCATATATGTAAAATATTCAGAATAGTACCTAGCTCATAATTACCACTATGTACATATGAACTCCTACTACTATTGTTTACATACATACCTATACATACACACTTATTTACGTGGACACCTATACATATTGCTGATACAGAATTACAACATAATTATATTACAAAAACAGAATTATGTTACATAGTTTTACACATCTCAGTTTTTCACTCTATAAGTGAATAAGACCTTCTGGAAATCCCTCCAAGTCAAATAACTCTGTCACTCTTTTTAATGACTGCATACTGTGTCATAGTCTTTCTTTAAACCCACACATAAAGAGAGTAATTCCATTCCAGCTGTTTAAAGTCGTGGGCAGTAGCATGCTCTGCCAAGGTACTTCCTAGCCTATAATGAGAAGACAAGACTTCCTGGGATCAGCCTACACATGTATTCCACCGGCATCGTTTTCTGTATCACCACCCTAAATTTCCATTGGTCAGCTTTTCCGGTCCCTGGGATAACTGCTCCTGCTGTATGTCACTTCATAATAGCTGATGAGTCTTTGGTCCACATTCCTAGGCTTTCTCTCCATACTTCTTTCTAATCCACAAACTATTCATCAGTGAGCTATCTTGACCTACTTGAACCCCTGAGCAGTAACTATTAATCAAAGCATATCAAGAAAACACTAGTGAAATAACCATAATAGAGAATGAATGAAAGAGAAAGTTAATGTGAAAAATAGCAGTAAGGGTTAACACGTGCTAAGAGTTTAACATTGCCAAACACTGTGCAAAGTTTTAGCAGACACCGTTGGTGTTCCACTTTAATCCTGTCATATCACTAATACCCACCCTCTGTCCCTACTCCAACAGTCCACATCTGTGACTCTCTATGGAGGACTGCCCTTGACCACCTGGACCTGTTTTGTCTCTGTAAAAAGAACCAAAAGTGCCTGGGAGTTTTTATTTCCTTATCTTAAGGCAAAAGCTAATGACTGGCTGGTGCAGTCATGAAGCCCCATCGGGACTATTCTAAGGTGCTATTTAGGGTCATGCAGAAACTATCCTCAGTGGGACTTTACAAGAAATCACACCTTTGCTTGACTTCATCTCTGACTCCTTTGTTGGTTTCTCCCAAGATGACTTCAACAATCACTTCCATGCAAATTTTCATTCGAGGACCTCTCTCTGAGCAATCAAATATAAGAATGAAGCACTTTGCAATGCTCTATCCCTTTTAATCTTCACATCACCCCAAGAGGAAAGTCAAGCAATTCACAGCCTAAGAAGTATAGAGTTGGATTAAAAATTTAGAATGTTTGAATTTAAAGCTCATGCTCTTAACTGCTTTTGGTTTTCATTTCGGGACACTTTGTCACCCAGGCTAGAGTGCAGTGGCACCATCACAGCTCATGCAGCCTTGACCTTCAGGGCTCAAGTGATCCTCCCACCTCAGCCTCACAAGTATCTGGGACCACAGCCCCGCACCACCAGATCCAACTAATTTTCTTTGTTTGTTTGTAGAAACAAGGTTTCCCCACATTGCCCAGGCTGGTCTTGAATGCCTGGACTCAAGTGATCCTCCTGACTTGGCCTCCCAAACTGCTGGGATTATAGACATGAGCCACCACCCCTGGTTCTTAACTGTTAACTTCACAAAAGCTCAACTCTAAAGGCAGAGACAACAACATAAGAAGTACTAGCAAGGACCCAAAAATTAAGAGAAAAAGGAGAGGGAGTGTGGGTAGCACTCTACTTCCTGCATACCCCCAGCATTGTTTCTCACTGTCAGCCTCCATTGTTGGTGACTCTGCACTGTGTCGAGTGCTCTTTAAGAGTCAACTTCACTCTTCTTTCCTCTCAAAGGAGAGCAGGCAACGTATCTCCATTTCTCCCCAGTTTTTACCTAAATAATTCCACCAGGCTGAGGCTCCTGCAAGTATCCTATCCTCATTAAAGATCTTCTGCTAAATAAGAAACAAAGAAAAAAACAAAGGTCTTCCACTACATGAAACTGCTTCACTCAGCCAAAAGACCTACATCCAAAATTTGAAGTCAACTACTTGAAAATCCTAACTGGGTTAAAGTTTTCTATCATGTACTCAAAATTTAAAGTGAGAGAATAATCTAAAAACAAACTATGTCAGTGTTTCATTAAGTTTCCATTTTGTTGAAAAATATCCTGAAATCACAAAATTATGAGAGATTTTATTCAACAGCTCTGTATTAGAAGTTTATTTAATGGGCTGGAAGTGAAATGCCTTGGACAAGGAAATTATTTTCTCTGAAAAAAATTGGCTTAATAACATTTCCTCGCATTTTTAGGATTTTTTTTTCTTTTACATGGAGTCTCACTCTGTCACCCAGGTTGAAGTGCAGTGGCACAATCTCAGCTCACTGCAGCCTCCACGTTCTGGGTCCCAGAGATTATCCTGCCTCAGCCTCCTAATAGTTGGGATTACAGGCATCCACCGTCATGCCCAACTGATTTTTCTATTTTTGTGGAGATGGGTTTTCACCATGTTGGTCAAGCTGGTCCTGAACTCCTGACCTCGAGTGATCCTCCCACCTCGGCCTCTCAAAGTGCTGCGATTACAGGTATAAGCCACCATGCCTGGCTTATTTTTAGGATTTTTTAATGTTTCCTGAGGTCTTCGGTCTATCACATATCCAAAATAATATATTTATACTTTGATAAGTTTTACACAAGAATAATTTTCTAGAAGAATACAATTGTGCATTCAGTGTGCTAAAATTAAGTTTTTGGTCTTTTACTGTAACTTCTTAATATAGGAAATTAAGCAAATAAAGATAAAAAATTGTAAATGGCACTATGGAATACAATTTTCATTTGAAAGATTAACAAATTTGCTTTCTTCCTCTGAGCCACCTGAGTCTCCATGACTGCTTTAGGATTTATCTTTTTTAAAAAGTTATCATCGGCCGGGTGTGGTGGCTCACACCTCTAATCCCAGCACTTTGGGAGGCTGAGGGGGGTGGATCACGAGGTCAAGAGATCAAGACCATCCTGGTCAACATGGTGAAACCCCATCTCTACTAAAAAAAAAAAATACAAAAATTAGCTGGCTATGGTGGCGCACGTCCGTACTCCCAGCTACTCGGGAGGCTGAGGCAGGAGAATTGCTTGAACCCAGGAGGCGGAGGTTGCGGTGAGCCCAGATTGTTCCATTGCATTCCAGCCTGGGTAACAAGAGCGAAACTCCATCTCAAAAAAACAAAAAAAGTTATCATCTAGTTATTGACCACATTACATAATATAATTAAGATTTAATTTTTTAATAAGTGAATAAGTTAATTAGAAAAAGATAATTTTTATAACACTACAGTAAGATATCACAGACGAGTTAAAATCTGTGATGTTTCTGACCACTATTTCAGCAAAAGATCTATAAGATGGTAAATTTTTTTTTTTTTGAGACAGAGTTTTCTTCTTGTTACCCAGGCCTGAGTGCAATGGCACGATCTTAGCTCACCGCAACCTCCGTGCTCCTGGTAAATTATAAAATATAAAATAAGAGCTAGAGTGAACTTTGGAGCACAACAATCTATAATTTAGTTGATTTCATACATTAAATCATGAAGCATAAACAACTTAAATGTTTTGTTTGGGGATTCAGGACAGCCAGAGCTCTTAATAGTAAGGCTGTTTACTATCCATTAGGAGATTTACACACACAGGTTCATTCATTTGACTGAGATACTCATTTCATCTACGAAAACCTCCATGCACACAAACTAGAAAATTTAGAAGAGATGAATAAATTCCTGGAATTTACACCCTCCAGTTTTTAAAAAAATTCTGAAACTAGACTTGAATTTGATAAAGTGTGTATGTCAATTTGTTCTTCAAAGCCAAAGGAGTTTGTATACACACACACACACACACACACACACACACACACACACACTGATAGAAGTTCATTGTATCGCCAAGTAGAGTATAGATCCTTTAGGGTAGTTTCTAACACTGTCTTACAAATAATTTCATTTTAACTACTTAGGCAATTATTAATTACTTAAGTACCTCTACTTCTGACAGCTCAGTCAGTTTCTAATAGCAGCCTCTTAAAAGTCTGACTCTGCATATCAAGAAAAGGTGTTTGTAAGTTATAAATCAAAGCCTCTTCTTCCCAGTCCTTAGGAGAAGAGGACTCCTTCAAAAACACAGGCTTTTTTTTTTTCTTTTCTTTGAGATGGAGTTTCCCTCTTGTTACCCAGGCTGGAGTGCAATGGGGCGATCTCGGCTCACCGCAACCTCCGCCTCCTGGGTTCAGGCAATTCTCCTGCCTCAGCCTCCCAAGTAGCTGGGATTACAGGTACGCGCCAGCATGCCTAGCTGATTTTTTGTATTTTTAGTAGAGACGGGGTTTCACCATGTTGACCAGGATGGCCTCGATCTCTTGGCTTCATGATCCACCCGCCTCGGCCTCCCAAAGTGCTGGGATTACAGGCGTGAGCCACCACACCCGGCAAACACAGGATTTTTTAAAGGAATACAAATTTCCTTCAAGTCTGATGTAGGTGTTAGGAAAATAAGTGACATTGAGAAAGCAAACAGTTTAATGTCGGGTTATAAAGCTCACATAAAACCACAATTATCTCTCTTTTTTTATTTCTGGAATCCAGAAGGGATGGTTGACAGTCTTTTTCTTTCTAATTGCCACTCTCAGACCTTTGCCTTCTCACTATGACTCCAAAATCCCCCCTTCTTGAAACCCACACCATCTCCTTTTACATCACCCTTCCTGTAACTATTCTAATTACATCTACTGACCTAAACATCAGAAGTCATGGGTTTCAAGTAAGTCTTCATTTTCTTTCATTTTCTGTGCGAGCCCTTGGGAATTCAAAACATGACAATGTCACCTCACAGTTGCCAATTCAGACAATGTCTCTTTCTATTTTATGTTACTAGAAAGAAGCATCTGAGGCTTGGCAACTCAAGGAAAAGAGGTTTATTGACCTCATGGTTCTGCAGGCTGGACAAGAAGCGTGGGCTGGTATCTGCTCAGCTTCTGCTGAAGGCTTTTGTGCTACCTCAAAACACACCAGAGAAAGTCAAAAGGGAAGCAGGCATCCATGAGGAGGAACCAAACCTAAGGCCCACCGTAGCTTTGTAACAGTCTTCTCTCCCAGGAACGAATTCATTCCCTTGAGAACCAATCTACTCTTGCAAAAGCAAGAACTCTTTCACTGCCTCAAGAATGGCTCCAGGCAATTTATAAAAGGTCTGCCACTGTGGGAGGCCGAGGTGGGCGGATCACGAGGTCAAGAGATCAAGAGATCAAGACCATCCTGGCCAACATGGTGAAACCCAGTCTCTACTAAAAATACAAAAAAAATTAGCCAGGCGTAGTGGCATGCACTTGTGGTCTCAGCTACTTGGGAGGCTGAGGCAGAAGAATCGCTTGAACCCGGGAGGCAGAGGTTGCAGTGAGCCGAGATCGCGCCACTGCACTCCAGCCTGGCAACAAAGCAAGACTCCATCTCAAAAAAAAAGATCTGCCCACATAACCCAAACACGTCCCACTAGGCCCCACTTCCCAACACTACCAAACTAAAAATAAAATTTTAACATGAAATTTGGTGTAAACAAATAAACTACACGCAAACCATAGCAAACAACTTTTGTATATATTCTGTTTTATCCTCTCACAGGTTCTATCTTGGACTTCCGTATTACACCAATCGAATCCATTGAAAACCTAATTGCAAAATCTGGTACTCTAAAACCATCTTTTCTTTTTTTCTTTCAACCCTTTATTTATACATAACCAAGTCTTAACTCCTTCTGGTCCTTCAGTTGATCAGGCTGCCCTGATGTCAGTTTTTTTACAGATTTATCTTAGACCTTAATAATGTGAGTGTCAACTTTTAAGAAAAAGGATGGCTTAAAAAATATTCTTTCTAAATATGTTGAGTTTACTTAAGAGTAGAAAGAATAATTATAATCTGGAATGCATGAAATGGCAAGCCATCAGTGCATTTGGTATGAGAAGTGGAAAGTGGAGCTTTTATTACCAAAAAAAAAGATTTACATACCCTGCATAGAAACAGATTTCATTGGTTTCAGAGGTTCAAAGTCAGAGTTGTTGTCAGTTCATTGGTGGAGATGTCATTACTAGGCAAGTGTTCTTTGAGAACACTGTGTCTGAATTAATACAGTCCTAAGTAATGTCTAGTGATAGGCCTCATCAAAGCAGGAAATGCATTAAGGGTATTTAGACAGTCCACGGAAACAAGTTCTGATGTCAGATATCTGCTCTCCTTCTGTCCTTCCTGGCCCTATTTTGTCTATGTCAGACAAAAGTGATTTCATCCTGTTAGCTGCAACTTTCGCATTAGTTCTGCTTTCAGAAGCCTCCACTGTCTCAAATTTTCCCATCCAACAGCCAACCTTCAAAACTGGGAAAACACTGACAACTGTTTATACTTCCACTCCAACACTGCTAACTTCAAGTAAATTCAGGTTACCTATGATCTCTGTGATTTCAGACTGTAAGCTTTTGCATTCCATTCTGTCGACGATATCAAGCATAATGTCTAAAGACAACCCCACTTGAATTTTGACTGGGACTATGTGGAATCTATGGATAAATTTGGGGAAAATTAACAGTTTAATTATACTGAGTCTTTAAATATATACCTTCCTTTTATTTAGGTCTTTACATTTCTCTCAACTATGTTCTATAATTTTCAGAGCAGATGGTTTGCATATCTTTTGCAAAATTAATTCCCGAGTACTTTATGATTTTAGTGTTCTTAGATGTGACTTTTAAAAGTTTCATTTACCAGTTATTTGCTGCTATTATATAAAACTACAGTTGATTTTTGTTAACATTGTATCCTCCAACTTGGTGAAATTCACTTACTCTAATAGTTGATTTTTAGATCTCTGTAAATTTTCAAGGTAAATAGATGCATCATTTCCAAATAGAGGCAGTGTTATCTTTTTTTTTTTTTTCTGATTCTCTTGAATTATTTTCTCTTGCATTTTTTGCCACGTCTATGGCATATAATGCTGAACAGAAGTGATAAAAGTAAGCATCTTTGTTCCCAGTCTTAGAAGAGTGCCATTAAGACTTTCACAAGAAAACATTATGTTAGGTGCAGATTTTTTATAAATGCCGCTTATCAGATGGAGGAAGTTTCTTTCTATTTCTACTTTTCTAAGAGTTTTTATCATGAATAGATGTTGAATTCTGTCAGATGGATTTTTTTCTGATTCCAGTGAAATAATATCATTGTTTTTTCTTTCATTCTCTTAATATGTTAAATTATACTGATGAGGTAACTGCATTCCTGAGAGGAATCTGACTTGTTCAGGATGTGTTATCCTTTATAAATATTGCAGAATTCAGCTGTTAACATTTTGGTAAGAATTTTAACATTTAATATCGCAGGAAGAGTGGATCTTTTTCTGTTTTGGTTTTTTGCGTCTTTCTCTGGTTTTGGTCTCAGGACAGTCATGAAATCAGAAAATTAGTTGAAAATATTTCTTCTCTTCTATTTAATAAAAGCATTTGTATTAAATTTATATTGCTTCTTTTTAACTATTTGATAGAATTTACCAATGAAACCATATGGAATCCGAGTTTTATTGGTGGATAGGTATTTAATGACTAATTAAATAAGGTTTCTCGGCTTATCTACCTTTTCTTCAGTACACCTTAGTACTTTGCGTCTTTCCAGGAATTTGTTCATTTTATCTAAATTGCCTAATTTGTTAACATAAGTGTTCATAATACTTTCTTCTCATCCTTTTAGTATCCATATGATATGTGTAGAGAGCCCATTTTTCATTTCTGATATTGCTGATTTGGTTCTTTAATTTTAATCAATCTAGTTAGAATTCTATTACTTTTGTTGATCTTTTCAAAGAAACTTCTTTGACCTTTTTTCTTTTATCTGTTTTTTATGTCTTTGATGTCAGCTCTTCTTTTATTATTTTATTTCTTCCACTTGGATTTACTTGTTGCTCCTCTTTCTAGTTTATCAGGATAAAACCTTAGGTCATCGGTTTCTAATATAAGTGGTAAGTTCTAATTTTCTTTAAGAGCAGTTTAGTTGTCTCCCAAGTTTTGACATATAGTATTTTTATTATCATTCAGTTAAAAATATTTTAAATTTTTTTTGTAATTTCTTACTCGAGTCCTGGATTATTTAGATGTATGTTGTTCAGTTTCCAAATATTTAAGATTTTCTTAAATATCTCGTGTGTATTCTGCAGTTGCTGGGTGTTTTAAATATAAATTAGAACGAGGTGGAAAATTGTGTTGCTCAGATCCTTCGTATCCTCACTCTTTGGGTGTTTTCTTTTTTGTTGTTGTTTCAGTGTAATTGTTCCATCATTAGCTTAGAGAAGAGCTTTTTTTAAACTTCTAATATGTTAGAGCAACTGTTTTCTCTCTTTAGTTCTGTATGCTCTCAAGTACACCGAATCCCCAAGTAGGGTTGTTAGCTCATTAAAATCATGTAAAACCCTTGAACAGTGCATGGCTTACAGGAAGCACTCCACAAACATTAGCTAGTTCTAAACAAACACTCTTCATTTACTCAGGAAGCTAGCCTAGTCTCTATTTTAGCCCTACAAAGATATTAAAATCATTCTTTAGAAGATTGCTAATGACTTTCTAACAGCCAAATCCAGTATGCATTTACCCACACTTTATCCTAGTCCTGTTCTTCTGCATTTGACACTGCTAACACCATTCCTTTCTTAAAATGCCCCTTCCCTTGGTTTCTGTAATGTAGTCTCTTTGTTACTTTGCCATCTGTCTTGCCAATCCAATCGTGCCTTATCCGCTTCACAATTAAAGGTGTTCCCACAGGATCCTATGTTAAAACTCTTCTTGCTTTATATTTTCTCCCTTAGTTTATCCACTGCCACTTTCTCAACCACCACTTCCATGCATTGGTACTCCATCTTCTCCGTTTCTGAACTTCCTACTGATTGTCAGACCCATGTTGCCAACTTACTGATGAGTATTTCCTTAAGGTAAAATCCCTGCACCCAAAGTAAATATGTCTAATCATAAACTCATTATCTGGATACCCTGCTCTGAAACTTTTAATTGACTTTAGTTACATATCTATGTTATTTGATGTAATCAACTCCTTAGTCACTCAAGCTGAAAATATTACCATTTTGAGGAAGGCAGTAACATATAATGGTCAGTAGCACAAGCTCTAGAAATAGACTGAGTCAAAACCTACCCTCTGAGACTTAATTCTCCCATTTGTATGGTTGGAATAGTAATAGTGCCTAAATTCTAGTATTGTTAGGGGTTTAATGAGATTGTGATGTATAAGGCAATTAGTACACCATAAATTTTTGCCCTATTTATAATATCCAAATTCTCACTTCCTTCCTACACCTATTCATTGCCAAAGCCTGGCAATTGGAGCGCTTTGTGTCTTCAACCCGTCATATGGTCACTTTGTTACCTTAATATTTTAGTACGTTATTTCTAGTACAAATCTAATTGAGCCTCTTTTTCTTCAATTTTGCCAATTAGAAAAAAGTTAGCATCCAAAATTAAAGCATGGTTTGAAAACTACTGCAGTTACCTCAAGAAAGTGGTACTTTACTTAAATTCACTTTATTAAACCTTCAACAATGTCAACATAAGAGAGACAAATAAGAGATGGAAAAAGTACATTGTTGAAAGGATTTAATACATTGATTTACAGATAGCTCATGCTGTTTTGACAATTTCTTAGTGTAATAATTAAATATTTTTTAGTGTAATAATTAAATCTACACTGGCATGCAATGTGAGACCACCACAGTTTTTTTTGAGGATTATGTATTTTACAGATTAAGAATGACTCAGTAACCGAACTGATGAAATAAGTACATATTTTACACAGGTTCCCCAAGTAAACACAAATATCATTTATATAGAAAATGACATCAAACTTTAACTTGTTTGTTTTCCATCTGAAAAATCCTTAAATTCAGCAGCTATCCAAAAAAATTGGGCTTGTTAAATAAATACTAACATTATTTCCTTTACTTCTTTATGGAAATACTCACATTCTCACCTTGATCCCTAAAAAACAGTAGTTCTCAGCCTGGCTACATATTAAAATCACCTAGATAGGGTTTTAAAATCCCAACACCTTTGTCATACCCCTATTAATTAAATTAGAATTTGTGGGATTGAAAAGCAGGCGTCAACATTTTTAAAGGTCACTAGATGATTCCAGTGGCAGCCAGCAAATTGAGAACAGCTGCCTTTTCACTACTTGATGAGCTTTCATTTACCCCTGTGAGTGGTTACTAATATGCAATTTGGAAAACATCCTAAATAAATCACAAAAAGAAGCAGTCCTTGTTAAGTATCAGAAAATAGTAGCTGCCCGGATGGTTTATAAAGGGAAGAATCATTGCCTCTTTAGACAGTAATTCTCAAAACTGAAGGAGTAGTCTGGGTTGTTCTAGGAATAGCAGAAGCCAAAGGAAACTGACTTTAAGTGGATTTTGGTGAGTAGGGAAAGAATATGGGTTGGAAGCCTACAGAACCTGTGTTGAATTTCAATTGTGCCATTTTAACTGATTATGTGACAATAAACAAATCACTAGACCATTCTGAGTTCCCTTATCTACATAAGGCTGTATTTTTGTTGTGAGGATATTGCGAAGTCATAATTTATATAATTTTTATAAAAGCATCTTGCATGGATCAAGTACCGTGATAAGTGCAAAACAAAGATTAGTTCCGAATTTCTCCTACCTCTATGCTTTTCCTATTTTCTGTTACTTGGACTTGGGTTTATTAAATTTAAATTAACCCATCTGTAATCAGAGTGAGCCATTTGAAATCTGTCATGTTGATGTAGCCTGACTTACACTGTGGTAAACTGGTTTCTAATGACTATCGTGCTACTTTACTCTTTAAGCCGCCTGTGACCTGGAAATCGGATAAATAGTAGCTGGAACCCTCTTTAGAATTTCCTAACTGTGTTTCTAAAACTCTTAGGGTCTCAGAAAATGTACTTGTTAAAGCACACATACACACAGACACACACACACACACACACACACACACACACACACACACAAACACACAAACTTTCTGATGTCAAATAAATTAGGGAAAAGCAGTATACTGTGGTTCCCCTATTAGAGATGTCCAGTAAAAAGTAAAATATTGAAGCTTCAGAGAAGTTCTGCAGTTGAGATACCTCTTTAACCCAGAATTTCCCAACTTTATCTGACCACACTTTCCCACTACAAGCACCAATCAACAATTACAGTGATCCCAGTCCAAAGTGCATGGATTGAGACTACTGATGATTGATATTATCGATGACTAG
This sequence comes from Sapajus apella, assembly GCF_009761245.1. Lineage (NCBI taxonomy): Eukaryota > Metazoa > Chordata > Mammalia > Primates > Cebidae > Sapajus > Sapajus apella. The sequence continues at coordinate 40,234,034 of NW_022436948.1, forward strand.
TCAAAAGTAAGAAAACTACTTTGATGTGTTCCTCCTTGTCATTGGAAGAGACCCCATTCCCAGCCAACTCTAATCAAAGGAGGAAGCCAAAAAGGTGTGGGAGAGATTTTAAATTTTGAGACGAAATGTTAAACTGGAGATTTAAAGTTGAAAGTGTCATCAGTATCCTTGCTGCTTGTGTTGTTAAATTTTTTCATAACTTCATCTGGGCTTGGTGTCTCACATTTATAATTCCAGCACTTTGGGAGGCCTAGATGGGAGGGTCACTTGAAAACTGGAGCTTGAGACCAGCCTGGGCAACATAGTGAGACTCCCATCTCTATTCTAAATGAATGAATGAATAAAATATAACTTTAAAATTTTTTTTTAATTTTAATGTATTACAGGTGAACATAGTATCTAATGTCTCACCCAGCAAAACAACTTCACTGTGTGACAAAAAATTATACAATCAAATCCATTGTTTTCTTATTTCGTAGCCTGAAAAATGGAAAATAATGGAGACAGTATAAAAGAGAGGTTATAAGATCTAAAAAAGAATAGAAGGTTTACACAAATTCTACCTAATATGACAAAATGTATAAGGGTTGTCATTTAAAATATAAGACAGCAAGACAAATTTGAATTTCAGATAAACTATACATATTTTTGTCAGTACAAGCATATTCTATGCAATATCATAGACATACCACAAAATTATTCATTGTTTATCTGAAATTCAGGTTTAACTGAGCATTCTTATTTTTTTATTTGCCAAATCTTGCAACCTCATGCTATCTGCATTGCATCAAAAATGACATACATTGAACATAAGCAATAAAAAACAGATACTTTTTTAGTTTTCATTCATTGGCATGCCAAAGTAAATAAAAGAGAGGCAACTTGGATTTTTGCAAAAAATCATAAAAATTAGGACCAGCCTGAGATTTCAGAATAGCTAATTTGACTACACTTAGCACAGTAATATTTAAGGGGAAAAATGGAAAACTAATAAGCAAATTTTAATTAAATTTTGCATGAACTGCTTAGAGAAATAAAGATTGAAAGTATAAAAAATAGCTACAAAAGCCATTTCAAACTGCAATTTATTTTTGTTATAAATCCACAAATAGCTTTTATTTGAATGAATGTAAAATTCCTTTAGCATAAAATTAAAAATAAACCAAGCAAGGAATTTATGCACAAAAAAAACAACATGAACTTCATTATACTTGAGTCAACATGTGAGAATTGTGCTGTCAGAGAACTATTTCTAAAAATAAAAAGGGAAGTTAAGCATATGCCTGTGTTATGAATTCATTCATTATAAATAAGAGATGTTTTCCTTTTATGTATATATTAGCAGGCTATGAAGTAATCAAAAAATTCCTTTGTAATCAAAAATTCCTTTGCAATCAAACATTAAAAAGTAATCCCTTTGTAATCAAAAATTAAAAAGTAATCAAATATTCCTTTGAAAGCTAAATTATACAAATGGTATTGATTGGTATTTTATTTTAATATTTATACTTTTTAGTTTTATATATACAGAATTTCCGAAGTATCTAACCAATGGGAAAAGAATAGAAACACAGAATGCAACTAACAATTTACTTTGTCCTTGCTTGGAAAGAACATTTTATGTGAAATGAAAATTAAATTATTCCAAATAACCCTCAAGCAAATGCAGACAACTTTCCCCTCACCAGATATTTTCTCTTTGGTTGTAGTTTAACCTAGTGATAGAAATAGAAAATCAATATCATTCTAACAACACTGAAAATTATGCATTTTTTACTTTCTTGATAAATTTTTAATAGAGCAAATAATCATGTATAATTTAATTCTCTTCAGTAATTTTCTCAAGATTAAAAATACCAATTTTATACTCTACTAATGACATTTTAGAAAATTTGTTAATCAATGGAAAAGTAATGGTCTTGGGCAAGGGCTAGTGACGTTTTTAACCTTTCTAGACAAATAAATCTACCAAATGTCAATTATTGGACTTTTTATCAAAGCATCCTTTTTTTTCATAGTTCATTTTTTCACAGTTGATTATTTAATATACAAGCCAAATCTATCCCACAAATATTTTCTGTGCTTTTGGACAATAATAAGAAACAGTTACGCTATTTCTGAAAAAGTACTGCACTATTAAAAGAGCAGTTCCTGCCACAGCTATCTCTAGGAAAGCGTCTTATAATATATTAGTAAAGAAAAAGATACTGAGTTATCCTGATGTTCCTAATTGCCTAAACGTGAAGAATTTTTTAAACTCATAGTCATTTTCACTAAATCTTTGTCACGAATGTGAAGCCCCACAAAGAGTAAAACAATGAGCCATTTGCTGTGTGTGGTCCTCCAAGGTAACAATAACTATCCCCTCTCCTCCACCATGGCAACCTCCAGATTCTATGCCTTTTGACATTTCTGTGAGCCTCAAACTTTTTCTCCAATATCAGGTCCATGATTTTATTGTTCAGAACCAAGAAGCCCTGAGTCTATGATCCCTCAACTTCTGAATGGAGTTGAAAGGCTTTGAGAGAAAGCATCTGTGCTGGCACCTCAGGTTTAGAGATTGTAACTTTCTCTAAAGAAATTCATAGTATAGTTTACCCAACCTGTCCAGCAATGTATGTGCTTTGTCTTTCCAACTGAGTTGTAAACCCTTTGGAAGCAATGTCTATCCTTCGTTCTTACTCTTAAGAGCCCAGAGCACCAGATTCATACTTTGTGGGAGTTCATTAATAATTCAGAAATTAGTACTAAGGATTCAAATGAATCTTTCTTTCATTTAGCTCTAGGAGCTTTCTCCAGTCCACGCCACCTTTCCTTGCTTTCCTTGCAGCAGGACTCAGGAAACCAAACTAATGTCTTTTTCCTCTAACACCCACCCAAGCCCCTTGAGGCTCTTTTTCCCTAAAATTGGCTGCCTGGTGTTTTAACTCAATTATCACAGTTCTCTACTTCTACTTAAGGATTTGAATTGACTATAAAATTACTACATAATTATCCTTGAATATTAGAATATATAAATGTAATATATTCCTCACCCTTAATCAGAATTCTTTCCTTCTGGGTATACATGAGGCCAAAGTAAGTCACTCCTGCAGCTCTGATGTCATTTATTTACCCTTAAGCATACCAATAAAAAAAGCAGCATGGAGTAATCAATAATATAATTCTACAATAGTATTTGATATTTAGAGTTAATCGAAGTAGTTTGGAATAATCGCTCCTTCTTTGAAATTCCTTTTGCTGCCCTCCTCCTCCCTGAGCCACAACTCGTGACTCCATTCTCCAGATGACATCTGACGGCACTTTACTCTGAAATCAATCCAAACCCTCTTCTCAGAGTTTACCAAGAGGACAGGGAGCTATGGAGTAAATTAACTTCCAGATGAAGCCAAGCAGAACAGAAAGGTTATACAACACTGGGGCCAGGAGAGAAAACAGAGAGAGTTAGAAAAGAGACAGGAGCAAAGAAAAATGTAGATGAGAGAGACCACTAGGATCTGAAAAGACCGTAAGAGATCTTCCTTTTCAGCTTTCTTTCCAGTCCTCTGAGTGGTCCAGCTATATGTTGTTTCCTTGCAGTGGGACTGATACGGTATCGCTGTTTCTGTCCTCACCCAAATCCATCTTCACTGTAGCTCCCATATTTCCCATGTGTCATGGGAGGGGCCCATAGGAGGCGACTGAATCATGGCTGTGGATCTTTCCCAGGCTGTTCTCATGAAAGCGAATAAGTCTCATGTGATCTGATGGTTTTATAAAGGGGAGTTCTCCTACACAAGCTCTCTTGCCTGCTCCCATGTAAGATATGCCTTTGCTCCTCCTTTGCCTTCTGCCATGATTGTGAGGTCTCAGCCATGTGGAACTGTGAGTCCATTAAACCTCTTTTTTTAAATAAATTACTCAGTCTCAGTATGCATTTATTAGCAACACGAGAACAGACTAATACATTGCCCCTGTGTGATTTAAAGTCACTTGTTGATGACCTCATCTTCTTAAGCTGATTTAATTGGATTTCATTTTTTATAAACAGTCATGACCTTCATAAACCCAGATTAATTCAGTTAATAACATGAACTTGCAGAAAGTCTGAATTGGTGACATACATTTCTATGCAAATAATATTCTACATTATAGAGTCTTTAAAAAGATGTTTCAAAATCTGATACACGTCTTCTATCTTTTTTTGCACAGTTCACATACTTTTTATATATATTACAAAACTAAATATCAAGCTAAAGGATTTAAGTATTGTCAAATTATGTAATAGGAAGATGAAAATTGTGAAATTGAATTGGACCAAATCAGGATGGCACGTCATTTCCTTTTGGATCTTCCATACAGTTAAAAAGCCTTTTGATAGTATGCTGGCTTCTTAAAAATAAAGTCAATAGACATATTCCAGGGACACTACATAATAATGTTTTTAGGATAATAACTGACAACACACCTTATTTGGAACAATTTTTGCAAGAAGATACTAAACAAGCACAGAATTAACATAAATGCCTGAGATTATATCCTCAAAGCACTAATTTTAGATGGTTTATACAATGCAAAATTTAGCCAGAAGTATTGAGGTAAGGAATATCCATGTGCCCGTAAATTGTTCTTCAAGTCAATGCCAAAAGCTTATCGACTAAGGCTGTTTATACCCAGATTAGAGCCACATCAGCCGAAACTAACACTCCACCCTCTTCCCTTAGCTCCCTGGCATCTCAGATGACCTGTTAAATCCTTTACTAAAATGTCCTTTAGGTACTTCATATTATGTCTTCCTCCTCCCAGACATAATAGAACATTAAAAGAGTCTCTTGTTACATTCAGACTACTATAACAAAATTCCATAAACTGAGTGGCTTATAAACAACAGAAATCTATTTCTCACAGTTTGGAGGCTGGGAAGTCCAAGAGCAAGACACCAGCAGATTCTGTGTCTGTGTTCCTCACAGACAGCCGTCTTCCCTCTCTAACCTCCTGCAGTGGACGGAGCCAAGGATCTTTCTCAAGCCTCTTTTATAAGGACATTAGTCTCATTCGTGAGGGCTTTGCCACCATAACCCAATCACCTCCCAATGACCTCACCTCCTAATACCATCACCTCAGGAGTAAGGATTTCAATCTATAAATTTGGATAGACATAAATATTTCACACTATAGCAGAAAGATATCAGAACTGTTACATAACTAACTTCTGAATCAGTCTTTCTCATTTTTGTGAGCTTTTTCTATCTTCTGCCCTGATTGAGTGGCCTCTCAAGCCATGTGGAACTGTAAGTCCATTAAACTTCTCTTTCTTTATAAATTACCCATCTAGGTACATCTATCAGCAGCATGAGAACAGACTGATACGGTAAATTTGTACCAGTAGAGTAGGGCACTGCTGTAAAGATACCTGAAAGTTGTGAAAGCAACTTTGGAACAGGGCAACGGGTACAGGTTGGAACAGTTTGGAAGGCTCAGAAGACAGGAAGATGCGGGAAGGTTTGGAACTTCCTAAAGACTTGTTGAATGGCTTTGACCAAAATGCTGATAGTGATATGGACAAAAAAGTCCAGCCAGAAGCGGTCTCAGAGGGAGATGAGGAACTTGGAAACTGAAGAAAAGCTGACTCTTGCTGTGTTTTAGCAAAGAGACTGGTGGCATTTTGCGTCTGCCCTAGAGATTTGTGGAACCTTGAATCTGAGAAAGATGATTTAGGGCATTTGGCAGAAGAAATTTCTTTCTTTTTTTTTTTTTTTTTTTTGAGATAGAGTTTCACTCTTATCACCCAGGCTGGAGTGCAATGATGCCATCTTGGCTCACTGCAACCTCCACCTCCCAGGCTCAAGCAATTCTCCTGCCTCAGTCTCCCAAGTAGCTGGGACAACAGGTACCTGCCACCATGCGCAGTTAATTTTTGTATTTTTAGTAGAAACAGGGTTTCACCATGTTGGCAGAAGCTAGTCTTGAACTCCTGACCTCAGGTGATCCACCAACCTCGGCCTCCCAAAGTTCTGAGATTACAAGCATGAACCACTGCACCCAACCAGGCAGGAGAAATTTCTAAGCAGCAAAGCATTGGATACTGTTAAAGGATTTAGTTTTATGTATTCACAGGATATGGTTTGGAATTGGAACTCAAGTTTAAAAGGGAAGCAGAACACGGAAGTTTGGAAAATTTGCCATCTGACAAAGTGGTAGAAAAGAAAAACCCATTTTCTGAGGAGAAATGAAAGCTGGCTACAGGAATTTAAAATAACTAATGTGTAGCCAAATATTACTCTCCAAGACAATGTGGAAACCATCTCCAGGGCATGTCAGAGACCTTTGTGGCAGCCCTTCCCATTACAGGTCCAGAGGCCCAGAAGGCAAAAATGGCTTCCTGGGCCAGGCTCAGGCCCCCCCTGTTGTGTGCAGCCTAGGGACTTGGTGCTCAGTATCCCTGCCACTCTAGTCATGGCTAAAAGGGACCGAGGTACTGCTTGGGCCACGGATCAGAGGGTGCAAGCCCCAATCCTTGGCAGCTCTCACTTGGCCTTAAGCCTGCAAGTACACAGCAGTCAAGAATTGAGGTTTGGGAACCTCTGTCTAGATTTTAGAGGATGTATGGAAACGCCTCGATGTCCACACAGAAGCAGGAGCAAAGTCCTCACAAAGATCTCTGCTAGGGCAGTGTGGAAGGGAAATGTGTGATTAAACCTCTCATACAGATTCCCCACTGTAGCTGTGAAAAGACGGCCACCATCTCCTGACCCTAGAGTGGTAGATCCTCTGACAGCTTCCATCTGTGTGCCTAGAAAAACCAGACACTCAATGTCAGCCCCCGAAAGCAGCCAGGAGGGAGGCTGTACCCTTCAAAGCCACAAGGGCAGAGATGCCCAAGACCATGAGAACCCCCTTCTTGCATCAGCGTGACCTGGATGTGAGACATGGAGTCAAAGAAGATCATTTCAGAGCTTTAAGATTTGACTGCCCTGCTGGATTTAGGACTTGCATGGGGGCTGTAGCCCCTTTGTTTTGACCAATTTCTCCCATTTTGAATGGGTGTGTTTACCCAGTGCCTTTACCCCTACTGTATCTAGGAAGTAACTAACTTGCTTTTGATTATATGGGCTCACAGGGGGAAGGGACTTGACTTGTCTCAAATGAGACTTTGGACTGTGGACATTCGAGTTAATGCCGAAATGAGTTAAGATTCGGGGGAACTGTTTGGAAGGCATGATTGATTTTGAAATGTGAGGACATGCGATTTGGGAGGGGTCAGAGGTAGAATGATATGGTTTGGCTCTGTGTCCCCACCCAATGTCAAATTATAGCTTCCATACTCCCCATGTGTAGTGGGAAGGACCCAGTGGGAGGTAACTGAATCATGAAGATGAATCTTTCTCATGCTGTTCTCATGATAATGATTAAGTGTCACAAGATCTGATGGTTTTATAAAGGGGAGTTCCCCTGCACGTGCTTTCCATCTTGCCTACCATCATGTAAGACATGCCTTTCACCTTCCGTCATGATTGTGAGGCAGCCACATGGAACTGTGAGTCTTTTAAACCCTGCTTTCTTTATAAATTACCCAGTCTTGGGAATGTCTTTATCACTAATGTGAGAACAGACTAATTCATGGAGGATGACAGGTAAATGTAGGTTGCAACATTAAGCAGAGTAATGGGAATTTGAGCAAAGATTTGAAGGAGTTGGAGTGAATTAACCAAGTGGTTATCTCAGGGAAGATACAGGGGAACCGCTAGAACAATGGTTCTAAATTAAGCATGTATCAAAATCTTTTGGTGGGGGCAGGGGTTAAAACACATTTATGGATTTCATTCCCAAAGTTCCTGATTCAGTGTCAGGATGGGAACACTTTCTTCAAGTCCCTAGGTGATGCTGATGCTGTTGATCCAGAAACTATACTTTGAAAATTGCTGAGGTAGAGGAAAAGCCCAAAGTGGGAATGTGCATGATAAATGCAAACGTTTCCCTGAGTGAGGACCACTTAGGGAATAGCTGGAGCTATCCTAAATTTACTCAACAGAGATCCCTTCAGAGGCTAGGGGTTGAGAACCAAAAAACTGTGGATTAAGGGGAGAATTTTTGCAATCAGTTGGAAAAGATAAGAGTTCTGCCTTGAAATTCTCACTTTCTCTCAATTAATGAAATTCACCCTTGTTTTCAGGACACTGATTCCTTCCCTTATAATCTAAACTTATTTCCCTATTTGTGTCTTTATTTACATTTGACTTTAGCTACTCTTCTGTTAATATCTTCAGCTCCATGTTACCATGTGCTTTCCCACAGCAAGATATATAATCCAACAATGTTTCTTTTCCACTCTTGTATGGCTACTGAGCATTCCCGAAGAAAAATTGCAAAGTAGTGTAGATTGATGCCTATTCAACTTCTGCCTTTGTTCACCTTCCTTCCTATAGCAACTGTGCTGAATGTTCCTCTTACCTTCATGATCCCTGCCTCCTCCCCTTCCACAGATGACACTGCCTTCCATCCAAAGAGAAAATAGAGATTGTGACACGTGAAAACCCTTGAGTTTCTGCCATTTTCTACCACCACCTTAACACATACATGCTCACATATTCACCAGCTATAAAGTTACTTCCTTCACTTATCTTCTTCTTTCTGGCCTAAAGAAGACGATGCAAGGTACTTGAGAAAGTATTTGACACCAACTGAAGTATTCAATAAATTTGGTTGGTTGGTTTCAATTTAAAAAAAAAAAAAATAGGTAACAACGGCCAGGCACGGTGGCTCACACCTGTATCCTAGAACTTTGAGAGTCTGAGGCAGTATGATCACTTGAGCCCAGGAGCTTGCGATCAGTCTGGGCAACATGGCTCTACAAAAAATATGAAAATTAGCCAGACATGCTGGGGAGTGCCTGTAATCTCAGCTACTGGGGAGGCTGAGGTGAGAGGATCACCTGAGCCCAGGAGGTTGAGGCTGAGGTGAGCTGTGATCATGCCATTGTACTTCAGCCTGTGTGACAGAATGAGAACCTGTCTCAATCAATCAATCAGCATAGGTAACAAATGCATAATGGGTGCAAAATTTTAGCCTCTCCAAACTGTTTTCTAAGACACACATTCCCTGGAGACAAGCACAGTTAACCACTTCTTGCGTGTCTTTTTAGAAACATTCTATAGGCAAATAAACAAGTACATTTATAAATATTTTTATTTTACATAAATAGTAACATACCATATACACTTTTAATTACTCACTTTCACTTTAAAATATGTTTTGGAAATTCTTTCATATCAAAATATAAAGAGCTGCTTTGTTCATTTTATGTACATAACATTAACTTATTTGCCTTCTTCTACTGATGTATATATTCATTTCTACCACATGCAAATTTACTTATAGGGAAAGTTCTTAGAAATAGAATGACTGGATCAAAGTGATAGCCATGTTGTCTCCATGCAGTTACCAATCTATGTCAGCAGTGTGTAAGCCTGCATGCTTTTCCTCACCCTCAACACATGGTGTTATTCATTTATTAAATAATTTTTGAGTGACTAGCAGGAACCAAGTTTTGTTCTAAGCCCAGGGATTAAAGTTTCCGCCCTTCTAGATCTTATATTCTAATGAGGAAAGACATATAATAAATAAATTATAAATGGTGGTTAAATTTGTAATTCAAATTTTTACTTTGCCAAATTTAGTTCCCTTACCATATAAATACATCAAATTATCTTTGTATTTTTTTAAATCAATTTTCTCAACTTAAACTTTCCATCTATTGCTTGCCTTTTTAAAAATTTCTAAATTTGAAGTTTTTTATTAGTAACCAAATCTTTTAAATGAAGACTTCGCACACATTTTTCCAATTTCTCAATTTTTTATTCATCCTTAAATATATTGTCTTCACCAATCTCTGTTGACTATAGATGCACAGGGTTTTGACTAATCATCATGAATATTAAATTACATTTCAATTCAGATCTGTCTTCTAAACAACTCCATGTGGGCTAGCTCATGATACTTTAGTCTCAATGTGTTTGAAACTATTTATTACTTCCCCCTAACCCTATATCCTTTTCAATCCCTTCTAAACCTTCTTTTCTTGTGTTCTCAATCATGTAAATGACATTATCATCCACTAGTTGTCCATTGAGTAACATAGGAATCAAACCTCCTTCTTCCTCAACCTTCCTCCTCCCCTCCAAAAATAAGGTATAGAATTGTGTCATACACTAAAGAAGCTTAAACCTCTTTTCTTTCTTTCCATCACCTTGTTTCATTTTTTGGCTAGAGTCTCATTGTCTCTCAACTCAACTATTTAATAATAATTCCTGGCCTGGAGCAATGGCTCACACCTGTAATCCCAGAACCTTGGGAGGCCGAGGAGGGCGGATCACCTGAGGTCAGGAGTTCAAGACCAGCCTGGCCAACAAGATGAAACCTCGTCTCTACTAAAATACAAAAGAAAAAAAAAATTAGACAGGAGTGGTGGCATGCACCTGTAATCCCAGCTACTTGGGAGGTTGAGGCAGGAGAATCGTTTGAACACAGGAGGCAGAGGTTACAGTGAGCCAAGATTGTACCACTGCACTCCTGGGAGCAACAAGAGCAAAATTCCATCTCAAAATAAATAAATAGTAATAATCCCTATCATGGTCTCTAATCTTTATATACATATATATGTGTGTGTGCTTTAAGTTCTTGGGTACATGTGCAGAACATGTAAGTTTGTTACATAGTTACATACATGCCATGGTGATTTGCTGCATCCATCACCCTGTCATCTACATTAGGTATTTCTCCTAATGTTATCCCTGTGTGTGAGGTTCCCCTCCCTGTGTCCAAATGTTCTTATTGTTCAACTCCCACTTATGAGTGAGAACATGCAGTGTTTGGTTTTCTGTTCATGTGTTAATTTGCTAAGAATGTTGGTTTCCAGCATCATCCATGTCCCTGCAAAGGACACGAACTCATCCTTTTTTATGGCTGCATAGTATTCTATGGTATATATGTGCCACATTTTCTTTATTTAGTCTATCATTGATGGGCATTTGGGTTGGTGTCAAGTTTTTGCTATTGTGAACAGTGCCGCAATAAACATACATGTGCATGTGTCTTTATGATAGAACGATTTATAATCCTTTGGGCATATACCCAGTAATGGGATTGCTGGGTCAAATGGTATTTCTAGTTCTAGATCCTTGAGGAAGCACCACCCTGTCTTCCACAATGGTTGAAGTAATTTACACTCCCACCAACAGTGTAAGTGTGTTCCTATTTCTTCACATCCTCTCCAGCATCTATTGTCTCCTCACTTTTTAATGATCACCATTCTAACTGGCATGAGCTGGTATCTCAATGTGGTTTTGATTTGCGCTTCTCTAATGCATGGTCTCTAATCTTTCCTATTCTGCTTCATCTTCAATTGCTCTCCATTGCCTCCAGGATTGTGGTATGTAAAGAGTTTCCATTCAACTTTTCAACCCTCAACTGCCATAACCTATTCAAATTATTCTGCTACCACATTCTTCCTGGTACTATATAACTTTGCAAATTCTCTCTCTTCTCCCAAGAAGACCCTCTCTACAGCCTACTCTCCCCAACCATCTATTGACCCAATAAACTCATTATTCAAGCATAGCTTAAATTTGAAACTCCAGTGTAATGTCTTTCTGCTTTTCCCAGGAAAAACTGCTGTAACCTTCTATGCATAATCATGGGTTTTAAAAAAATACATTCACTAATACATACAGTCCATAGGCTACTTCAGATTATAAATTGTGGTTTGTATCTCATGTGGATCAAGGCATTTCAAGAGATTGAGTTTTAAATACTCACCACTGTCTGTCTAGTGAGAAAATAAAAATAAAAATTACTTACCGGAAACTCCTATAAAATTACAAGCATTCACTTGCCTTTGAACACATGCCCTACTAAACTAATCCTTATTACTAGTGAACAATCATTGCCAGGGAGCTATGATTTTTATTATCCATCAGGTTCATAATGGGAAATATCGATGGCATGCTCAAATTAGAAAGAACATATTTATATAGGGACTATTTATAAAGCTGTGGTGTGGATAAGGGACCTTAATCAATAGTCTAGACAGGCTGCCTGTTTACCATGGTCAGGGATGAACTTAGATGTCAGAATCACACATGACCTGGACCCAGAGACAAGTCCCAATGAGCCACCAGTGCCAATTTGGTTTGATAGAAAACTCTCGAGCAGCAGATGATAATTGCTTATGCCACTGCTGAAACCTCATCTGCTCAGCAGGCAACCAGGGAAACTAGTTTCCATGCAGAAGCCGTGCCCAGGTCCTATTACCTGCCTCATTGTTGCCAATGGGCAACATCTTTGCAGAACTTGTGGCCTCAAGGAGAGAAAATGTCTTAACAGCAAATACATTCTTCATCATGATGAATCCTCCCTCGGCTTCTATGATATCAGCAGAAGCTGGCCTTTAAAATCTGCCAAGGCTTTTTCATATTCAATGTTTCTATTATCAATGCACATTAAAATAAGAGAATGATTTTTCTGTAGTTGTTTTGACTGGCTTGTACTAACAAGTCTATTTCAGAGTACATGTTATTAAATTTACTGCTTCTTATAGTCTTAATATTTTATTTACGAACATATAGAAACATTCCTATATTTTTAACAACAAATATGGCTGCTGGTATCTCTACTAGTCTAAGAAAAAAAAAGGTTTCGATGCCTGGAAATCTTTAAAAAAATAAACATGACTACTAGAATGCATTTATCTCATTACATTGCAGTGATTTCTATATAATAGTGAGCTTACTTGAGAAAATGTTTTATGCCATATTAATTTTTGCATTCAGAGTGCCAACTGTAATGCCAGAGCTAAATAAATGTCTGCAGAATAGGTGTATGTGTCTTTTCCTCAACTGCTGATAAGCAATATTCTTCTTGATAGTACGACCTGCATCTTTCATCCATGTGTATTACATATAGACACTAATACACACTGTATTGCTTAATAAACATTTATTGACTGATGCTCAAAACTTAGGAAACAAACTCAAAGGTTTAACCTTTATGTTCTCCAGTATTTGTTAATTCCATTCAGATGACAATTTAGATTTGTTCTATGCTAGGTCACAACTAGGGAATATATAAATCCATCATTCTTTAACCATGTCATTTCTGAAATTTCCAACATACTCTATAGTATTGTATAATTATATATAAAACATGTGAATTTTATTAGTATCTGTCTCAAGTGTATATGTTTATTAAAATACTTTTAATCTAGAGATTTAATAGCTACCCTTATAGTAGCAACCAAAGTCAATGAAGTCTAGAAGTAATCAGAGTAACTGAATAAGAACTTCTTAAGTTTAAAATGTTAGCCCAGAAATCTTGGAGAAAAGGAAAGCTCCAAAAATCTTCAAAAAGGAGAAAAAAATCCAAATCTCCAAAAACTCAAAATCTTACAAAAATCCAAACTTTGGAATCCAATTTTTGGATTTTTCTCCAAAATTCTTAGAGAACTGATGCTATTTGGTATCAGTCTCAGTATTCTCAAATGGAAAAAAATGATATTAAGTCAAAGTACTTGAAGAAAAGTTCTCCTTTCTTGTCATTCAAATATAGACAAATGTGTCATAATTATCTTGGAGTTGAATCTCAATATGTTAGTATGTTAATCATGTCCCATCCTTCAATGTGTATCTTTGCATTCCAGGATAATTTACTGTATAAAATAGGGACAAACAAGATATTTTTTTCTAAAGCATTAAGTAAAGCCAACAAAACAAAATAAAAACAGAAAGATACCCTTCTTATTTAAAATCATGGCCTTTTTCAACTTCAGATAAAGTCAGTGTACACTTATACTAAACAAGTCTCAGTCAATCACTGCCTGCCTTATCCAAGTTTCAAAGTTAAGTTTTTCCTCATATTTTAGGTCATAGCCTTAGTTAGTGAGCAGACTGGAAGACCAGATTGCGTTTGAGCAGAGCTCCAAATCGTGACCATATAACATCTGCCTTGTGTTGAGTGCTGAGCATTCTATAATACCATTAATTGAAAATGACAAATCAACTGCCCAATTTCAACTGACAGCAATTAGCACTCACACTATGTTACTAGGCTTCTGCTTTATGTACCAGTCCCACCAAGCCATGGGTGCCCAATAAATGTCAGTATTCATCATGTGTCTTGCTTATGCACTCGGTTAATCAGCTGGTACTTATTAAGCTTGCCTGATGTAAAATGTACTTTGGGTATAAAGCTTAAAAGAATAAAAAGAGAAAAAGTAAAGATTAAAGAAGAGAAAGAATACTTTTAATTTAACATATTTACAAAAGAAAAAGTAGAATACAATGAAAGAGCATACACTATGATCAGGTGAAACACCTATTATTCCATTAATTACATTTGTATAAAATATAAGTAACAGTCTAATTCCTGGTGCTAGTAAAACATAAAAATGAGAGAAAAATAAATATCATTGTATTTGAAACTCCTTAAACCTTGCCAGCTTAGCTTGGTTAACTAATTATTATGGATCAAAAAAAAAACCCTAGCTGGACACCATGGCACATGTCTATAATCCCAGTTATTCAGGAGGCTGAGGAGTTCAAGTCAAGCCTGGGCAACATAGCAAGACCCCCATCTCTTTTAAAATCTCTGAAGTTCCCCATCTTAAAAATAAATAAATAAATAAATAATTTTAAAAAGCGCCTGTAATCCTAGCACTTTGGGAGGCCGAGGTGGGTGCATCACCTGAGGTCAGGAGTTCAAGACCAGCCTGGCCATCATGGTGAAATCCCATCTTAAAAATAAATAAATAAATAAATAATTTAAAATCTCTGAAGTTGTTAACTCAAATGTCATCACTAAAATTAATTTTATTTTAAACATCACAACAACTTTCATTAAGTTTTAACACACCCTAAGCATGTGATATTTTTCTAAATAATTTACCATCATGCTTTCATTCATGTTTAAGAAAAATAGTTATTGTCACCCCCCCATTTTGAGATATAGCTTGTCCAACCCAATATTTTTCCCTAGATTAAGATATTTATCAGATTGTTAACAATTAGCTAACTTTAAAAAAAAAGGTTTTAAAATATTTTTCATATCTTGCACACAGTTAAATATCAACTCTTTAGTAACTTTCCAGTAAGGGCACAGAGTATGCAGACCCTTTGTCTAGTTCCTGGTAATAGCCACTTACTTAATCTATCATTATATCCAATGTCACTATGGAGTGAAATATTTGCCTCACTTATTACTCAAGGAAAGTGAATAGTAGTCTAGGTGGAGGAAAAGAACATGACCATAATCTTTCAAAATTTCTATCTCTAGCTTGCTAATATATTATCTGTTTTTCATTTTAATAGGAAATACTATTCACATAATAGGAGAGTACATCATTCCTCATCATGGCCATTGTACCTCATTGCCTCCCACCATCCCCTTACATATTGTAGAATTAGAAAACTTGATATTAGACAGTGATGGTACTATAGACACTATCAAAGAAGACTGGGGTAAAATTAAAATGCTTTTTACCCAGCTAGACTTATTTCATAACTATCACCAACCTTAACTGCAATCCTAAAGGTAGAGTTGCTAGCCCTGTACTTCAGATGACAAATGAAAAAAGCTTTTTAGAAGCCAGGTACCTAACAATTTATATATAATCTTCAACAACCTTTCATAATGTTTGACATTTATTTTTCTCCCTCTTCAGATAATAAAACTGAGTCTTATAAATCTGAAATGACATTTCTGAGCTCACACCATTATGTGGGGGAGTCACTTTAAATGAATTTCCCTTGAAATCTGGTGTCACAGGATCCTTAGGGTGTAGTTTTTCCAGCCAGAAGCCTCTGTGGTCAGTGGCCCCTTTGCCTGAGTTTTACTTGGCCCACTGGGCTTGTTCTGCCCACTCAGCCTGGCAGGCTGCACTTAGCTTATGTGCCAGCTAAGACCCCATGCCTGCCAAGGGGAAGCCAGGCGTGGAGTGGAGCCGCAAGGGGTGCATGAGTAAGTGAGTATGGGACCCACCTACTGCACATAGCCAGGCACGCTGGCTGCCGAGGCAGGGCAGGCAGCTCCAGGGGCCAGCTCTGTGCAACCCTCCAGCTGAATCAGATGCTCCCCAAGCAGCTTCTGCTCTGGGCACCCACATCTAGATGAGGAGAATGCAGTAGCACCTGGAAGCTTGGAGATGCCAGGAATTGCAGAGCCCCAAATAAGGTGTCACAGCCCTGGGTCAGGGGCTCTTGGAAAGGCCACACTCATCTCTCCTTCTCATTGCCCAAAACATGGCAAGCAACAGGGTGCATTTCAGCCCTGTTTGTGTTACAGCTCTTTCAGTTCTGCCATTCAGTGGGTCCCAAATTCTTGTCCTGCTTCACGGAAGAATGAGGTACATGGACAACTGGAGGGTGAGCAAGGCAAAGGAGTGCTTTATTGAGGAGCATCACAGCTCTCAGGATACCCAGTGGGACACTCCTATTCACAGGCGGCCGTCCCGACAATCTCTCTGCACCCCTCAACAGCGAGGAGACCTGGAGTGGGTAGCTCCCATCTGCAGGCAGGTCATCCCAACGCCTGTGCAGCTCTCAGCAGAGAGGAGACCCAGAGTAGGTAGCTCCTATCCACGGGCAGGTCATCCTGTCATCTCTCATGTCTGGCTGGGTCCAAGGCTGTCATGGGCTTCAGAAGGGAGGAAGTGCACGCTGACTGGTCCATGGGCAGCCATGGGCGGGCCTGGAAAAAGCACCCTATGTTCTCACTCTTGGCTATGCAACAGGCAGCCCAGTCCCCAGTCTTCAGGCCGTCCCTGACTTGAAGGTGGGGTTTCACTGGGGGCTTGCTCCTTTCCACCCAGGAGCCTGTCTGCCTCCAGCCACCATCATTTATGTCATCCATGGGACCAAGGCTGTTCATGGTGAGGGGGATCTGTAGGTCTGCACCTAGCTGCCCTCAGTCCCCCATCAGCCTCCCTCCCATGCTTGTCAGTGCCCAAAGTCCAGAGGGTGCCAAGGCAGCAGGGGGCTGACATGCCAGCACTGCCTCAAGCACACACACAACGCTCGGGTTTGGCTTCAACTTTGCTCCGAATTGGGAGTTGGCACTGGGAGTGGGGAGAGGCCAGGCAGCAAGAGTAGGCACTTCAGAGCCTACAGGAGCAGGGAGGACTTCCACGCCCCTGAGAGCACAGGGATGCGCAGGTCCATAGCTGGAGCTGGAAGGCTGCTGCCGCACCTGGAGGGGTGGGGCTCCCACCCCACCAGCTCAGAAGGGCTCAGGGTTCTTACCTGTTCCCAGCCCCTGCCAGCGTTCTAGAGTGCACAGCCCAGCCTGCATCTCCCCTGCCACAGCCAGTGTGTTCGCAGCAGCTCTCCAGACTGGCCAGCACTGCCGTCACTAGCACTTGAGGGTTGTTGTTTTTTTCCTTTTTTTTCAGATGGAGTCTCGCTCTGTCACCTAGACTGGAGTGCGGTGGTGTGATCTCAGCTCACTGCAACCTCCATATCTTGGCTTACTGCAACCTCTGCCTCCCACATTCGAGCAATTCTCCTGCCTCAGCTTCCTGAGTAGCTGGGACTACAGGCACATGCCACCACGCCCAGCTAATTTTTTGTATTTTAGTACAGACGGGGTTTCACCATGTTGTCCAGGCTAGTCTCAAACTCCTGAGCTCAGGCAATCCATTAGCCTCAGCCTCCCAAAGTGCTAGGACTGTAGATGTGAGCCACCGTGCTCGGCTGATTTTTGTATTTTTAATAGAGATGGGGTTTTACCTTGTTGACCAGCCTGGCCTCAAATTTCTGACTTCAAGTGATTCACCCACCTTGGCCTCCCAAAATGCTGGGATTACAGGCATGAGCTACCGCACCTGCCCTTTCAAAATATGTTCAAATATCTCAGATATTTTCTAAATATCTAAGGTAGAGAAAAGGACTTCTAATAATCTTAAGGGTGTTGCCCCACAGTCCTAATAGTCTAAGAATTGTCTGAAATAGTCTGAAAGAGAAGGAAGTCTGTCTTGAAAAGAATTATGCATGTGACATTTGGGGCACGTAGTGACTGTCAATGTGCTTTATGGGGAGACACAAAATTTTAAAGAAAACTATGCTAACTTTGGACGAAAAGAAAAAGAGTTCAAAGTGAAAGACTTTCTGTAGGTAGAAAGCAGGCTAAGCAGACTGCTTAGCTATAATCCAGACTGCTTCCAGAGACCTGACAGGATGTCTTCAAGAGCAGAGTCAAGAGCCTGGAGGGGGATTCAAGAGCTGTAGAGTGCAGTGAATTAGAGAACCAAATCAGGAAGCAGAATTTCTCCCCCTCAGAGGAGAGCACTCTGATAATATTTGTCTGGGTAAACTTCAGGGCAGTGGCCACTACGTGTTTCTTATGTCCTTATCTTGTTGAATGGGGATGTGTAATGCAATTCTCCTGCCCTCAACTCGGCATCACATCTAAAGGATTAGAGAAAAGATAAATCATCTTTTTAGTTCAGAGCTCTGAGTCGAGAGGCACTGAGTTTCGTCTGTTTCTTGACCTGATACAACACATGAGATTATGGACTTCAAGACTGGTGCCATGATTCGATGAGATCTGGGGAGCTTGGGGAGTAGGTGAATATGTTTTGCTCATGAAATGGGAAGTCAATGGAGCCAACAGACAAACTAAAAGGAAAATAATTCATAAACTAAGAAAAAATGGGCCAGGCATCTAGGAAGCACAGGCACACTCCTTAAGTTGGACATGGAAGGTTAAAGCAAGACGTGGTGGAGAGGGATGAGTTTTCAAAGCCAAAATGTTAAGTGTACAAATCTGAGAAAGGTACATCAGGATCCTAGAGGCCAGATCCGGCAGACAGTGATTTCTTTAAAAAATAGGGAAAAGAAAATGTATACACATACATGGCAGATGCTGGCAAGGTTCTGTTGACCGAAGTGCTGTAAAACCCTTGTATAGTTTCACAACTCTCCCTGTAAGTGGGTCTTCACTGGTATAAAAGAGTTAGAGGGCAATCCTATGCATTTTCATTCTCCAGTCCTGGAATCACTTCCTAAATTCAAAACTGCAATCCCAGGCTCAGAACCTAACTGCAATCTCATCTTTCTTTCATCCCTGCACATTACCTGAGCCCACATGACACCTGCTCCTGAACCTCGTCAGGACCTCAGATTACTCAGTGCTGATCTATTTTCTAAGCGTGTTGCTGTCTCTGGTCTGCTCTTTTATGGAACTAGTACTGATCCGGCACACCCGCCAACATCCTTGGTCTTTGACACCAGTCTGCATCCCCATTCCTGATCCAATCCTGAATACACTGAATTATGTTTTACTTCGCAATATAAACCCTAATTTTCAAACACTAATGGAAGAGTAAAAAAGCATAGACCAATTTTATTCCAAATACCTTTTGAAGGTTATAACATTTTCAAGTGTTCCGTAATCTTTATGCCTACACCTTTTCCCTGGAGCAGCAGCACTACCCTCTTCAAGCTGTACCTTGCCAACTGCACGCCTCACTCTGCCAAAACACAGATGCCCGTTCACTTACCTTCTTCAACATTTCTAAGACTTCTGATTGCCTACAAAATAAAATGTTGTAGGTTTTAAAAATAAAAACCTAGTGTCCTTATCATAGCATGCAGTCCTCCTCTTTGTCTTCCTCAGTTAATTTTCATCTCTTACTTCCAACCCTAGCTCTGAAGTGCCTTTCAGTAAGTAGGTAGCGCGTCAGATTGCTGACTTCACATGTCTGATGCATCCTGCATTTTTATGCCTCTGCTTTTGCTCGTACTTTTTCCTCTACCTGCAAAGGCTACCCTGTTTAAACATGGTATGATTAACTCTCCCTCACCAGTATTTCCAGGATATGTTATACATGCCTTCATAATGCCCTTATTGCATTGTGTAATTGTATTCTAATTATGTGTTAAGAGGTTTCATTACCAAAGCTAGCTTCTTAATGACAAGTACAAAGTGATGTTTTGCTGTTTTGTTTTGTTGTGTTTTGTTTTGTTCAGGGGTAGGTTTTTCTTGGTGGTGGTGGAGGAAAGAGATATTTTTATAACTATGAGATTAATTAGCACAAAAATAACACTAAAAAGTTATTAAAGGAATAAATGAAAGCAAAGAAATATAAGAGCAGAAGGGAAGTCTCAGAGTTGAAAAGGCAGTAAAACAACTGGCAAGTGCTATGAATACATTCCTACTATTACAATCGGCATATGTAGACCTGGTTGCTGTGTTAAACATTCATTTTATTGGATATTTGCTTACATTTGAACACTCTCCTCATTTTATAATGTAATCTTTATTTTATATAAAAAATAAACGTCATGACTGGAATGCAACTATTCAGTAATAAATCTCCTACAGGGAGTAAAATGGTGGTTAGAAGAATAGATTTGTTCTAACAATTATTTGGTATGTTGTCACTGCAGTTTATTAAACACGTGTGCTTCAGTTATCTTATCTATGAAAACAAAGACAGTAATTGTACCTACCTCAAACGTTACCTGTGAGGATTAGGCAGGTTAATGCATGGAAAGTACCTAGTACATTGCCAGCAGAAGTAAACACTTAGAAAAGATGAATATTATTGTTATTCTAATTAAAACAATCAACTTGTAGGTATTCATGAGGTCTCCATAGAATTGAATTTTACTTTACAATGTTATTATAAAAACTATTTGTGTATGACAACACTCCCAGCCTATTTACAAGATAAAATGAATTAAACTATGTGCCTAGGATCTAATAATTTAATCTTGAGGACAATATAATTGGATATCAAGATCAAACAAACAACTGAATATAAATAAGCATTACATTTTAAAAACTGAGTAAGCAGAGGAGTAAATGCATCATGCAGCTAAATCAACAAATTGGCAAATATTTGTGTTGAATAAAACCTGAGGAAGTTTTCTTTCCCTGTTATTATCAAGAAGGCTGTATATAACAGATGAGACTGTAGGTTCTACTTACAGACTAATCTTGATTCTTTCCCAGTGAAGACATTTGACGACAGAATGAAGTCTCTGTTCTAAGAGTATGAGGGACATATGTAACATACTGTATGTCCAGTAGCCCAGAGGTGGTCCTTAGCACCATGTGGATGTACAGTAGGAACGTAAGATATAAAGGAACATAAAAAAAATCTGGTCAGATGCCATGTCTAAATTAATGAAGGTAGATGGTTTATTACATTTCTCATAAATAGCAAGGAAAATGGAAGAAAAATAAAAATAAAACCCAATGTGATTGGCTGCATTTGTTTTCCTATTTTTTGTTGCCTATGAATACAACTATCAGATTAATTACAGTTCTAAATTTAACATTAAAAGAATTTCTAGAAAGCTGCAATATAATTTATGTGACAGATAAATTTTGTCATGTAATCCTAGAATATGACCCAAAATTTTTACTTTTTCTTGGCATTAGGTACCATATTATTGATCTTAATTTAAATGCTACACCTTGATGCTTAGGGAAATCTGTTGAATTATCAACTAATTCTCCTTCCAATTTTAAGCTTGTTCATTTTGCTACACAATTAATTTTTATTATATAAACCCATATAACTCTTTCTGACACTTTCTTTTGTGTAAAATTGTATTCAAAAGGTAATTTCAGAATAATCTCTTGAAGAGCTCTTATGCCAAAATTGTTTATTAGGCCAATTAAAACGGAAAGTTATTTTTGCTTATAGTATGAAAACTGTTGGCAATTTTTAATCAATTCACATAACATTAAATAAGCACCATTGCAGGCCAGGTATGGTGGCTCACACCTGTAATCCCAGCACTTTGGGAGGCCATGGTGGGGAGATCACCTGAGGCCAGGAGTTCTGCACCAGCCTGATATGGTGAAACCCTCTCTCTACTAAAAATACAAAAAATTAGCTGGGCACGGTGGCATGTGCCTGTAATTCCAGCTACTCAGGAGGCTGAGGCACAAGAATTGCTTGAACCTGGAAGGCAGAGGTTGCAGTGAGCCAAGATCATGCCACTGCACCAGCTTGGGGAACGGAGTGAGACTCTGTCTCAAGAAAATATTTTAAAAATAAGTAAATAAACACCATCGCAAAGGAATTAACCAATTAAGAAAATATTCAGTTTTTTAAATTTAATAGTTAGCGTAAATTGTATGATAAGGGAATAGAGGAAATATTGGAAGTAAGGTAGAAATTAATTAATCTACTGTTACATGTAAATTTTCAGTGCCGCAAAAGAAGTAGCACTCGAAAGTAAATTTCCTCAGCAAGGCAATTTACTTCTATAGAAGGATGTGGCTCACAGACAGATCAATGGCACACCTGGGCAAGGGAGGGGAAGGAGCTCTTATTCCCTGACACAGGTAGCCATTACTGCTGTGTCGTCCCCCTATTGTCTAGGATTAGATCACACAGTCTGGTCTAATTCCAACTGGCTATTTTAAGGGGAGCAGGGGTATGAGCCGGAGTGGTGGGGTGGGTAGGTTGGCGGGAAGGACTGTTATGGGATGGGTCCCAGCAGGTAGCCAGGAGTGACCTAGGTCAAATCAGGTGACCAGAGCAAGTGACAGGAGCAGGTGACTGGGATGAGTCAGGATGGAACAGGGGACTGGGGGAACAGATGTGTACTACTGATTAGAACTGGTGGAAAAGGTTGTTTACTGAAACTCCAAGGAATTTTAACTTTAAAATGGAGGACAAAGAACTGAACATACTGACATACTGACTCTTTGAAGAGAAACTTGGAGTTCACTATAACTAATACTACCATGTTACTAATATGTCTTACTGGCTTTAAGTAAGCATTTCATATGTAATCATTGACCTTCTATAAACACGTATCGAGAATTTTAATGACAGTCCTGATGGTGCCTAAGCACACCATTATGTTATAGGCCCAGTGATCCAATACTGATTTTAGGAAATATGGTCATAGCATAACTTTCATGTCAGCTGAAAAGAACAGAAGCAATGTGAAGGAAGGGGAGTTAAGAGACCCAGAACACAAAGTCCAAGAGCTGCACGAAGATAGCAATAAAAATAGTGAGGGAAATATATATTTTTATAACCCAGGGTAAGATAATTTACTTAAGAAACTCCAAGAAATAAGAATGTAAAAATGAGACACACTGAAAAAATTGTATAGCACGAAATTCAGAGGACAAAAATCAATAGAGAGAGACTCATAGATGTGGCACCATTGAAAAAAAAATTAGACAAACAGATGAGAAACAACCATGTTGATTATGCCCAGAAACCAAACTCCCTGGACCAGCAGCATCAGTATCACCCGGAACTCGCTAGAAATGTAGATTTTAGAGCCCCAGACTCTCCAGACTTACTAAGTCACCAACTCCAGAGGGTGGGACCCAGCAATCTGCTTTAACAAGCCCTCCAGGTGATTCTGAGGCACTCCAAATGCAAGAACCACTGGTTTAGATTTTCTAAGACTTTAGCCTCCGTTCTTTACTCGGAGTTGTCTTAGTTGTCCTTTACAAACAGCTAAATGTTGATGTAAAAAAAAAAAATACAATAGAAAGATAGCGACTTCTCAAATACACAATAATCACAGGTATTCAAATAACTGGAAGGTATCCAAAGTTCTTCTGCCACTCAACTTGCTTAACAGCACTTGCCTTCAGTGAATGTCTGAAAATAAAAATTAAATTTAGTACTGGTAACCCAAACACAAGTAGAATAGAAAATAAAGTAGAAAATATGCTGCACATCAAGGCTTTTTGGTTTTGGGGTTTTTTTTTTGTTTTTTGGGTTTTTTTTTTTTTTTTTTTGATATGGAGTATCTCTCTGTCACCCAGAAAGTAGTGCAGTGACGAGATCTTGGCTCACTGTCACCTCCACCTCCTGGGTTCAAGCGATTTCCTGCCTCACCCTCCCAAGTAGCTGGGACTACAGGCATATGCCACCAGACCCCACTAATTTGTTTGTGTGTGTGTATTTTTAGTAGAGACGCGGTTTCACCAAGTTGGCCACTTAAATTCCTGACCTCAAGTGATGCACCTTCCTCAGCCTGCCAAGTGCTGGTATTACAGGTGTGAGTTACCACGCCCCGCTCAAGGTGTTTTATAATATACCTAGCCACATTATATGTATGATTACTCATATTCCTATTAAATACTTGATATAAAAATATTAAATATTTGAAAGTATTATTTTATCAGTTCCAACGAATAAAAGAGAACTATTTTAAAGTTAAGGAATATGAAATTATAGTAGTAGCCCTAAGAATAAAATTATCAGGTCTCCGTATTGTTCTTTCCTAAAATATAGGTAACTGCTAAAAAGTTATTAATGAGAAGAGGACTGATGGAAATAATATGCTACTTATCGGAGATATTTAATCCTATTTCATTATACTCCAAATGTTCTTAATTGACTTGTAATTAATATCATGGACTAAAGCAAAACTTATAAGCCATGAATGGAGAATCCTTTTTCAGAAGCAAGATAACCCATTCATTACAATAGTGACTTATAAAGAAAAATAATTTCCATTTCAGGGTGAATGCCATTATGAGCTGTCCTTACTAGCAAGTTCCTTGGGAAGTGAGTTGTTTGGTCATAGCTGCCATTGTCATAACGGGTAGTGTTGTATGGTTATTTGATTCCAACTAATCTTATTTTATCTGTTTAACCAAATTAACTACTTACATCCACAAAGACAAGTAAGCGCTCTGACATTTTCCTAATTTCATACAATGATCATGGAATGCTAAAGATATACTAATCGTTTCTGCTATTTCTCTTTATATAGCCTCTGTAGCCTGACAAAAATATATTAAAAGTTCCTTTAGTCTCCACAAGCCTAATGATAATGATCTCAAAGTAACTTTCAATTCAGTACAAATTTATTCTTTATTTTGAATACTGTTTTTAATATAATATTTCCTTATATTACTTCATACAATGCACAAATGATATGTGCTTTTGTTACCGGACCAAATCGAGAGTTAGGCTGCTATTTTTCACAGCCCAATAAGAAGACGCAGATGAACAGGGGAAGAAGAGAGTTTTTATTTCTGCAATTGGTTACATGGAGGAGGCCTGGAAATCATCACCAGACCAACTCAGAATTACAAAGTTTTCCAGAGCTTATATACCTTATATACCTTATAAGCTATATGTCTATGTGTGAGTGTGCATTCATCTGAAGACAAAAGATTAACTTCTTTTAATTTATAACTGAGGTCTGAGTCCTGAAGACCTTCTTCTGGAGCCTCAGTAAGTTTATATAACCTAAATGGGTCAAGGTGCTGGGGTGATTACCCTTATCTTGTCTCCTGCTAAATCATAAAAGTTTGGGGAGTTCCTTTAGACCCCAATAAACTTGTTTGTGGAGTTTTTCAGACCCCTAGTAAAACTTGTTAATCCTAAATGGGTCCTGTTAAGAATTCCTTTGTTATTTTGTCATGCTTCAAGCCCAGGAAAAGCCTAGGCAAAACTCTTGGTGGGCTCTTTGTTACATAAGGGCACTGGCTCTATCAGCTTTGAATATTTCACTTAACTACTCAGTCAGTACTGAAACAGTTGTTATGGAGGGCTGCATTAGTGAGACTGGGCCTGCCACACTTTTAAACTTTTTCTGATGTGGACAAAGAGAAAAACATAGCAAGAGTTCATACAGTTCTAAACACCAAGTCTATAATGATAGACATTTCATTGAGTAACAAGCTAGTTCATTCATTAAAAATTGTTGTATTTAAGCTATATTTTAAGAAATGTTTTAGAAGTCACTGGGTTTTTTTTTTTTTCTGTTCTCATTGAATTTCTTAAATAAAAAGGAAAACTAAAACCTTCCATCTGAACTTCATTTTTTAATCTATAAAATATTCTGGGAAAACATAACATATACTTTTAAAAAATTATTCTAAAAGGAAGAGAAAAGTTCTTGAAGCCTTCTCTGAACTGTTTTTTCTCTTCCTTTGTTACAGGTATCTATTTTTCAGCTATATTAATCTTTTAAAACAAAGAAAATGGATTTCTTAAATTCATCTGATCAAAACTTGACCTCAGAGGAACTGTTAACCCGAATGCCATCCAAAATTCTGGTGTCCCTCACCCTCTCTGGGCTGGCACTGATGACAACGACTATCAACTCCCTTGTGATTGCTGCAATTATTGTGACCCGGAAGCTGCACCATCCAGCCAATTATTTAATTTGTTCCCTTGCAGTCACAGATTTTCTTGTGGCTGTCCTGGTGATGCCCTTCAGCATCGTGTATATTGTGAGAGAGAGCTGGATTATGGGGCAAGTGGCCTGTGACATTTGGCTGAGTGTTGACATTACCTGCTGCACGTGCTCCATCTTGCATCTCTCAGCTATAGCTTTGGATCGCTATCGAGCCATCACAGATGCTGTTGAGTATGCCAGGAAAAGGACTCCAAAGCATGCTGGCATTATGATTACAGTAGTTTGGATTATATCTGTTTTTATCTCTATGCCTCCTCTATTCTGGAGGCACCAAGGAACTAGCAGAGATGATGAATGCGTCATCAAGCACGACCACATTGTTTCCACCATTTACTCAACATTTGGAGCTTTCTACATCCCACTGGCATTGATTTTGATCCTTTACTACAAAATATATAGAGCAGCAAAGACGTTATACCACAAGAGACAAGCAAGTAAGATTGCAAAGGAGGAGGTGAATGGCCAAGTCCTTTTGGAGACTGGTGAGAAAAGCACTAAATCAGTTTCCGCACCCTATGTACTAGAAAAGTCTTTATCTGACCCATCAACAGACTTTGATAAAATTCACAGCACAGTGAGAAGTCTCAGGTCTGAATTCAAGCATGAGAAATCTTGGAGAAGGCAAAAGATCTCAGGTGCAAGAGAGCGGAAAGCAGCCACTACCCTGGGATTAATTTTGGGTGCATTTGTGATATGTTGGCTTCCTTTTTTTGTAAAAGAATTGGTTGTTAATATCTGTGAAAAATGTAAAATTTCTGAAGAAATGTCCAATTTTTTGACTTGGCTTGGGTATCTCAATTCCCTTATAAATCCACTGATTTACACAATCTTTAATGAAGACTTCAAGAAAGCATTCCAAAAACTTGTGCGATGTCGATATTAGCTTTAAAAATGTTTATTATTGAAGGGTGGGGATTTTTGAGGGGGGCAGTAACTAAATGAATGCTAAATAATAAAACATTTAAGCTTTTAGAGAGAAATATATAAAAACTGCTAAAATGATAAGGCTATAATTTATATTTTATTATCAATGTGAATATAAAACTTATTTATCACCATTATTCTAGGGTACTCAAAATTAGAAAATAATTTATGTAGGCTATAGACAATATTTTGCCTATGCAATGTTCCTAAAAAGCTAACTGGAAAAAAGTAATATGCATACATATATACAATATTAATGACAGCGATTTTCCAAGTTTATGTCTTACAATAATTATAGAGGAGTTTTCAATGAACAACATACCTCCCTTCCTAATTTCTATCTAGTCCTATTGTTTTATAATATAATCCTACTATTTTGTAGAAGAAAATATAATTCACCACAAAGCACACATTTCTCCTGTCTCCCTTCTCCATCTTACCCTGAGCAAAACAGAGGGGGAAGGAGGCCACGCTTACTTAGTATGACAGAGAAAATGTAAAAAAGTCAGAGACTGAAATTATCCTTGTGTTAGGTAGTAAAGAGTAATCATAAAGTGAGTTAGGTACAGTAAAATAATTTGATACTGAATTTGTGCATATTTAATATGTTTGTTTAGTATAAACTCCTAGAATAATATTATCTTATCCATATATTATCAGTATTTAAAATCAAAGCCTTACCTTAGTGTCCATAACTCAACAAAGGAGCATGGGTGACGTTGTTGTAATTGCTCCTTGTTTACTTAGGAATCAAATTTAAGGTACTAAATATCATAGGTTACTGACCACAGCTTTTATATTTCTAACATCTTTTTAAAAAGATAAAATGTATTTCATTTCTGATAATGATAATAAGCTCAGTTACTAACTAAATTGTCTGTGGTACTTTGCACTTCAGTATTTCCATACCTTTGGTTTGAATATCATTTCCCCTTTATTAGACAGAATACAATGGGAATTTTTAGAACTTTCCCTTGACTTTAAAATATTTCTACTTTTCCAATTGGTAGGAATGAACAGGCAAAAGGACTCACATTTCACTTATTAATAAATGTACAAATATATGTATATTTGTAATTAGGCATTCTACTAGTTCAGTGAGCCAAAGCAATTCAGTAAGTTTTTCTTCCATATTTATATAAGGATTTGGAAACAATAGAACCAGGGGTTTGAGAGGATTTTATTTTCTTTGAACCAGCAAGGTCATAGACTACCTTTCAGATGACCTGTCATCAACCAAGATCATTTGAAAAACAAAATATACCTTTTTTTTAAAGTTGTACCTTTATGTGTATTGTAAATATTCCTTCCTGGTGGTGTACTTAAGAGTACATTACATCAATTTTATGTATATATATCTGTGACAAATTACTCTCAATCTAACAAACATTTACAAAGTTCCCATTTTATACAAGGCATGGAGACATATACTAGATAGAAGATACAGGAAATAATAAAATACAGTTTTTTTCCTTAATATTTTTACAGTCTAAAAGGAGAAACAAGAAAAAATTAAAACTATAATAGAAAAGAGCAAACAAAAATCTGGCATGGAAGTTGTTTACACAGTTATGATGGTGCAGAGGAAAAACTGATCACATCTTGTTTAGAAAAATCAGAAATATTTCATAAAGAGTGTATCTAGAACACATGTCAAGTAAACAGCACTGGGGCAAGAGAAATGGAAGAGCACACTCCAGGTGGTGGCAACGCCAGGGTACAAACTGCACCATGCAAGTGTTTGGTAAGCTATGTTCATGAAATAGCAACGAGCTTGGCAGCTATTTAGAGCAATAGAGGAAAAGGAGATTAAAAGAAAAAGTGGACAATTTTGTGGCTGACTTAAACGTCAGAAAAAGAGGTCTACAGTCAATTTTATTGCTAGTGATGGGTAATCACTGATACTTTTTAGCAAAAATATTACAAGTTTAGAGCAAATCTAAACACAAAAGAAAGAAAGAAAAATGTATCTTTCTCAATTCCATCAGTTATTATTGAGATATGACTTCCTGTTAGAAAGCAAATCAATAATCTAGGCAAGAGGTGATGAAGTCCTGAACTTGATTCTAGCAATGGGAATAAAAAGAAAGAAACTGATGAACGATGGTATGAAGAAGTGCAATCCTCAGGTTATAACAAATTCTTTAGTAAGCAAACAGAGGGAGAGAGACATGAGTCACTGAGATAATGTCCTTAACCAAAATAACGAAACCAACCAAAAGGGCCTATCGGTGAAATGGTTACTTCTTTTTTGGGTATATTAAACACATAAAGACATGTCAGAGCATGATACTAATGACCGCCTCTGGCTGAAGCAACACTGACAGATGAGGTTTCTCTCTGACCTCAAAACTGACAGGTCAACCAGTGTCCCAGTCAAATCTTTTGTCCTCGCTTCACTTTACCAGCCAATGGCCCTTATCCTGTGTTCACAGGCCACAGCCTGCCATAATCCCTGTCATTCTCTGCTTACTTCTCTTTCCCTTCTCACTTACCAAAACTTAATTGTGTGATTCCTTCATCCAATGATTTTGCTGAAGTTAAAATTATCTGTTAAGATAGTTTATTTATACCCATGTCAGAAATTTATTTATTTGTATTAGGAAACTAAAAGACACAACAAATGAACAACCCAAGGAGAGTGAGGCGCACCCAAATACACATACTGCCCTCTGATCTGAGTTGGACTGAGACCCAAAGCTAGGAAAACACCTCTGTAAGTGACAGGGAAGTCATAGATCCCTTCAGAGCTCAGAGAAGAATCAAGTTTATCATTTCTGTGCATATGAAGCCATTTTTCATCCAAAGAGCCACAACAAATTGCAATTGTTATCACAGAAAATCACCAAAAATTATCACAAAAAATATAAAGATGAATATTTAGTTATTTTCTTTTATTGAATCAGGATCTCACTCTGTTGCCCAGGCTGGAGTGCAGTGGTGTGATCTCAGCTCACTGCAACTTCTGCCTCCTGGGCTCAAACCATTCTCCCACCTCAGCCTCCTGAGTACCTGGGACTACAGGCATGCATCACAGCGTCCAGCTAAGTTACCTACCTTTTGTAGAGACAGGGTTTTACCATGTTGTCCAGGCTGGTCTTGAACTCCTGAGCTCAAGTGATCCTCCCTCAGCCTCCGAAGGTGGTGGGATTATAGGTGTCAGCCACCTCACCCAGCCTATTTTATTTTTCTAGAGACAAAGTCTCACTCTGTTGCCAAGGTTGGCTTATGAGTTGTGTCATCATTGCTCACTGCAATCTTGAACTCCTGGGCTCAAATGATCCTCTCACCTCAGTCTCCCAAGTAGCTGGGACTACAGGCATGCACCACCACACTGGGATAATTTATTTATTTCTTACTTTTTGTAGCGATGAGGTTTTGGTATGTTGCCCAGGCTGGTCTCAAACTCCTGGCCTCAAGTGATCCTTCCACTTTGGCCTCCGAAAGCATTTGGATTACAGGTGTGACTCACCACACCCAGCCTCTCTTCAATATATTTAAAGTGGTAGGGTCAGGTAGGTTATATAAGGATTAATCATCTACAATTTGTACTTTCTTTGAAACTTATGAAGGACAGATTACATAATTGTAATGATATATTTCTCTGAATACATAGGATTTCAATGAGAGTTTTCTCTCATTGAAAAATCTTCCTAGTTACTAATATCTAAGTACTTTTACAGATATATATATATATACATGTATGTATATATATATACATGTATATATATATATACATGTATGTATATATATATATATATGTATATGTATTTGGCATCTATAACAATGTAGCAATGTAAGGATTTATATATTTAACTCATAGGGTAGAGGGAAAAAATATAAATATCATAGAAAGTAGTTAAATATTAGATCAGGAAGAGTTGCCTCCTGCTAGAATTTTAAATATACTGGCACCAGAAAATTAGGTGAAGATTTTATTTTTCCTCCACTCCTTAAAACTTAACAAGTGATGCAAGGCGTGGAAAGGAGACCAAAGAAAGATAGAAAGCCACACTACTGAAAACCTAATATAGTCCAATACTCTACCATTAGACATACCTATGTAAAAATCATGCTTGAAAATTCGTTTCTGCTTGTGAAACATAATCGTAGGACTGGTTTAAGCATATGGATTGTCTAGGTTAACTGATTTTGTTTTGTTTTGTTTTGGTTTTGTTCGGTTTTGCAATAAACCCACAGGGTCAAATCTATAGCACCGTTTCTTCAAGTCCCGGCAGTCGATGGGTCCATCCTTCAGTAGGGCCAATTTCCATTTTAAATCTCCAAAACCAGTTTCCTTTCTCTTTTGCAGTGATTTTGATCCCACGCTCACCTATCCCCAGCTTGCCCTAAGTGGTATGTCCCTTGCTTATATCAGTTATGTCAGTTCCAAATTTTAAAATTCCCTTAGCACAGCATAATCCCCATAATCACAGGCTCAAAGTTAAGCTTGTCCCTTTGTACCCAAAGAGTGCTGTGTCAAAACTAAATGCAGAATTAATTGGAAGCCAATTACTAGGCAATGCATTGATTTGCTCCACCAAATAGCATGAAAGTAGAGATTATCATAAGCTTATTGCTGAAGTGCATTCCTCTACTTCAAGGAAGAAACCATTTTCTCATGACTTTAAACCAGACTATTTTTAACTTATAGGTCAAATAATTACATTTACTGCTTTACAGTACAAAGGAAGCAAGAAAAAATTTTCCTTACCATATCCCAAAGTCCTTCAAAAGTAATCCTGCTCAATTCAAAGTCTTCATATTAATTTGTTTCAGAAAATGTGAACTGAACTCTAGACTCTAGACTGTAATAAATAACTAAAATGGTTATATTCAGACCCTTATTTTGCCAGAAAATATTTCTGAAAGCAAATTAATATTTTTGTTATCAATAAAGTAAACTTTTTCTTACGATATTGGGATACTTTTTCTTGGTCATTTGAATCAATATGCTTTCTCTTATTATTTAAAATGAGGAGCTTATTGTTGAGAGAACTATTTTTCAACATTATAATAATCACTGAGTTATTCATACAGAATATCTTCTCTGTACAAAATGTGGCGTGCTTGAAGTCCACTGGAGAAGGATAAGATTTTTTCAAAGAATTTACACACTCTGGTTAGGCCAGAAACCATATCAATTTTGTTTGAGTGAAAAGATAAAGTATTATGTTTATCAACAGTAACAACAATAAATCTTGTCAAAGCAATCTTTCATCAAAACTTGTGTTTAGTTTCAGTTCCAATTTTTATCACAGAGTTTCCTCTTCGGCGAGGACACTAAAATTACCTTATTGGTTTATGTAGACACAGAAAACCAAAGCAATGTGCATAAGATGCTTGTTACATAAGGTGCTTGTTACAAAGTCAAATTCCAGGTTCGAAATCAGAATAAGCTCAAGTTGAATCCTGGTTCTTCTGCTAATCATTAACTTTATGCTAAGCAAGTTTTGTCTATCCTGCTTTCTTCAGATTAGAGATGAAAGACTAAGGAGATAGAGTGAAATGAAGCAAATGTTCTTGAAAAAAATCCTAAAGGACTATAAAATAGAAATGTGCATTATTTATCACTATTCTCCATAGTAAGGGGTGAGTCAGAAGGCACTTGACATGCAACCTAGTGTTCTGCATTGTGTGTTACCTGTTTCTGAGTGTGGAGAAGAGCTAGTAAGTTCTCGTCGGACTTCTGCTCCCGGCTCCCCATGGTACAGCAGTGACTCCCAATAACCCCATCCACAGCCACAAATACCACGCTTGTGGGTACTCGCCAGTTTTTTTCCTGTGCTCTATACTGTCATCCTTATTACTAAAAGACTGGCATACTTAACGCTTGGTTAGCTTTCTAGAACAATGCAATGCAATCCTTCTACCCTATTAAATTCATAACTGCAATTATTCCAAGAGTAATTTCTTCTATGGTATATTCAGAGATGTTTTTCCATATGTTCTAGATTAGGGTTTTATTTCAATCCTTTAAATAATAAAGGGGAAACTTTCATTCGAAATGAAACTTCTAAGTTGATGAAAACAAGAATAGAGGTTTAATTTTAGGTTCTATTAAGTATTAGAAAAAATACTACTAATTTCTATGCAAATATTGATACTTAAGAAACTACTCAATATCAACGTCTCCCTGTTGCTTATTACGCTGCATCCAGGCTCTCTTCCTTGGCTTTTAGGGTCTTCATGACCACAGTACATTCTCTGGAAAATCTTACTTCCCACTATCCTCCTTAGTCCCAACAAATGCTGTCTTCTCCAGTCTGATCCCTCTCTCCGCTGTCCTCACCATGTGCCTTCCTCGTTCTTGTTCCATTGCCCTTTAGGCTTTTTGTTTTCCTCTGCCACCTGAAGTGCCCTCTACCTCCTTGATGTTAAGCCACTTATCCTTCAAAGTACAGATTCAATTTCACTTCCTCCTTGAAACTGAGTCCATACCGTACTTGAAGTCAGAATCCCTCAATTCGATTTCCAATAATTTATTATTTGTTTTAAATACCTCTAATTTCTTCATGAGTGTTTGGTTTTTATTCTGACTAAAAATAGGACTGCAAGTTATTTAAAAGACATTTGTTTATTTCCGTCCCTTCCACATTTATCCCAAATATTTATCTTTACTTCTATATGTAATAAAAGAAATACAAATGTGTTTTTATCAAAAAAGAAACTGAGAGGGTGTTAAAAATAGAAAAGTCATGCTTATTTTTCAATAATTAGAGAATACCTTACATATAATGAAATACAGAAAATTCATAGAACACTAATTTTCTGGAAATGTGTATGTATAATGATACATTTCAAAAAGCTGTTTGGTAATTATACATTATTAACTATGTATGCAATACATAAATATGCTTTAAATCACCTATTTCTAAAGGCTATATTTAGTTATTATTTTAAAACAGATATAAATAACAAACCACTTGGTCATATTAAAATTAAGCTATTGGCTTCCAGCCCATCTAATGTGAAATTACATTTCTTCATAACTTCCTTACTGGCCCCAGCCCCCTCTGTTTCACAATTTTTGTGTGGATGAAAAGAGGATAGCATTTTCAAGTAGGGAAATATCTCTGCAATGAAACAGGAAATGCAATATGTTCTTCAGCTCAAAAGGAACAGCTCTTACTTCCTGAGGAATTATAGAAATCACTCCATATATTTTTAAAAGCTAGAGAAATAACTTAGCAGTTTCTTATCAGTTTCACTTAACTCAAGCATCTTAAAAGATCAAATCTTAAAGGTATAAAACATTAGATTTTTACAGTTTAAAAAATTGGATCTTAAATTCCTTAAGGTCTTAAGGCCCACACCCGTTTCACCACCTTATATGATTATGGTACAAGCACTAGCATAGAAATAGCAACCCTTTAAAACTGCCCATATTTAAAGCAAGCTCCTGAGAACCACACCAATCATGGGAAACACACTGCATGTCAACTCTGGCAACTGAACTGAGCTCTCCCCATTCTCCAAGAATCCTGTTTGTCACTGTTGACCCGCTGTCCACAAGCTTGTGTTCTCATTACATATCCCTAAAAAAGGGAATAAAAGGTAAATTGCAAGCTAATAGATTTATTTCTTGTGTTTCTATTTATTTCGGTATTTCAAAATATGAAACTGAACTCAACAATGACTTTTCGTGTTAAGCTTTGCGGTTTTTTCTCTGTTATCATCCATCCGATCGATCTAAAGGCTTAAATACTATCTATTCTACTTGCCATACTTACACAAATAACTTCAATTATAAATGCATGCATCTCTTAGGAATCTACGTTCCTTTTCACTACTCTTATTAGTATGTCATATGCAAAACATTTAGAGGCTCAGGTTGAATAATAGATTTCTTGTATTTGTATTTTCTATTGAGTATTGTCTGAACTAGACTTGTATATGTATACTATTACACATGAGCCAAAATTTAAATGCACTTTCTTTCTCAAAATCTTCCCATTGATGAAAAATAACTTATAGTAGTTTTTATCCTTCATTTTTGAAAAGACAAGAAACAACAGTTGTTTATTTTAACAATTTTAATATTAATTGCCCAAAGTATAGAAAATGTTCAAACATGAATTTTAGTAGTCTATGAAGTATAATCTGCTCAGTTTGTTGCTGTTGTTGAGGGTAAAAAAAATAAATGTATGCTGGAATTTAATGTTGCTTAGCCCAAAAACAATATAATATGAAATAAACCATGTTCTCCAATAATGACTGTTTGCTTTAACTTAAAGATTTCAAAACATGCTATAGCATCCTATTAATAAAACTACAAAGGAAGAATAATGATGTGCAGTAGACATGAATTTTAAGTATCCAAGTGTTTGTTCCAAGTGTTTGTGGCAGCCTGAACTTTAAAGAATCTTTTTCATTTGACTGTGCAACCTACCAGAACTCCACTTCTGGTCCTTCACCTCACTTCCCTAAAATTAAAAGAGTTAGCATTCTCGTTTTTAAAACTCAGTGTAGAGCAAAGACAATTCCTTTTATTTTTCCAAATTAAAAAAAAAAAAAAAAGTAAATGTAGTTACTGCAATCTTGTTACTAAATAATATTGTAGACCATTACTTTTATTATTTTGAATTTTTTAAAAATCAGGAAACATAGTTACTGAAATATTTTTATTAAATAACATTCTGAATTCAAATCTTGCAAGAACAGTTTTGAATGTAATCACATAGAATTATGCATTAAGTACTGAGAAACAGTTTCCTTCACCTTTTCCCTCTGAAAATAAATACTGACAAAGGGAAACAAATTGTTGGCATTTAAGAGGATGAGAAGAAAAGGTTACAATGAATGCTCTTTGAATAAGTATGTTTGCACGTATTCAGTAGAGAAAGGTATACCTTCATTAATTATTAGGGAAGCTATGTTAAAAAAAATTTAAAGCAAATCTTTGCACCTATGCCCAATTATTTGTGAACAGGCAATTGTATCTCCTCGAGAAAAGTGAGTTCTTTTTGCTTTTATTTGTTTCTTTGTGCCCCCCTTTTCTCCCCTCTGCCCCTCCTCCTCCTCCTTTTGATTGCAGTATCACTTTAGTATATGCAGCTGCGATTTAGAGGGTGGCGCTTTGGAGGGTTCCTGTGACTTAATTGCTGAGATGTTAAACGGACTCTGAAGCCAAAAGGCTATTTATTGTACCTCTGCAGGCACAAAACCCACAACCACATCTGTCCCCTTGCGCTAGCATTGGTGGTAGTCTTCCTTCAAAGGAGGCCGTAGGGCTGGAGCTTAGAGCATGCGCAGTCACAGGAGCCTCACGGATTCTCTAACAACGCTGACCTCTGCACTTCACATCAGCGACTGGGTTCATGCAGAAGGAAATTGACTGCAGAATAACCGGGCTGTTTATTGCCTATTACTCAGCTTGCTAGTAACCATTACGCCGCACTGTGGATTTCTTTGTTGAATCTTCAGAGCAAATTGCATCTTTGCATCTTTTACTTTGTCAGCTTAGCTCAGCTGAATTTAATAACGTGATACCAGCACAAATGTAAGGCGTTTACCTGTTCAAATATAGAGGTGTCCAAATCACGTCTTGACACTGCTCCAGAAAGATCTAACAGGTGTCAACTAAGATAGAAGCTTTCTAGTTAACCCATCCCCCCAAAAAAGCTCTCATTTTCTTTTATTCAGGAATAGGATTTACAGTACAGGTTTTTCTAGCTCTTGTCCAAGTATTTGGGGGAAAGAATAAGACAAATTATTTCTCAAGGACATGGCAGGAAATGGGATTTGGATAAATTTCTTATTCAGAAAAAATTCCATCAGGATTTTAAGAATATTTTCCCCTTTTTTCTATTTTTTTTTTCTTTTTTCTTGTGTAATGATTTGCAATTTGGTGAATCTCAAATTTTGACTTCTTTTACATTATCCTCATTAACTGCAGTTCCTGTATCTAATGCTTGTTTTCTTCCACAAGCTCTAAAATGTTCTCAGTTAATATCTTCAAATACAGCTTCTACCTCATTCTCTATCTCTCTTTTCTTCCATCATCCCAACTGGACCAATATTAGACCACCTTATTCTGTCCTTCATGTCTGTTTTGTATTTTCTATTTCTTCATAACTCTGGGTTTCAATTACAATTTCATGTAAAATCATCTGTTGAGTTTTACATTTTTATTATATTTTTCATGTATAGAACTGTTGAGTTTTACATTTCTTTTAACTCTTCACTCACCATTTTATATATATTTTTTATTTTGGAAACGTTTTAAACAAGCTTATTTTTATTTTTTCAGTTTTAGAATTCCTACATATGAAGACTTTTGAGACTTAATATTGTTTATGCTTGCTCTTATTCACAGAGTCTTGTTTCTCTATATGTTTATTGATTTTTTTTAATCTTTACTTTGAGCTTTCTCATTTTCATTTGAACTTTATCTGTGGAAATTCTTTGAGGCCTGAGAAGAATTTCTTCATGGGAGAATTATCATTTGCTTCTGTCAGGTATTTGTGAACATTATCCGCGCTGTATCAATTTAAACTAAATCACTGGCTTCAGATTTTTTGCTTGAGTGTGTATGTTTCCTAATACCAGATCATGTGAATCTCGTATACAAACTTGAATGGAAGCCTAATTGTGGTTATGAATCTTCAGGAGAAATTCTTTCCACCTCCCCTGAGAATCAAGGTTGAATAATCAAGTTTTAACATAGGAACTTTTGTGTTCAGTTCCAGATTAATGCCAGGGATTATTTCTAATTCATTCTTTAAAGCTGGAGTATAATGCTTTGGGGTTCCACTTTTGCTTAGAGGGAATCTCCTGATATAATCTCGAACTTGAGTGCAACATAGGCTTTGTCTTCCATCCATGAAACCTTAACAACTAATGCTTGAGAGTTTTTGTGCTCAGCAAATGCCACTAAGGCAAAAAACCAAGGTCAATGCTTTACTTATGTCTCATGGTTTCTGCCTTAAACTTATTTAAGTAAGCAGGTCCTAGTTGTCTAGAAAAAGGCTCTGGAAGTACCAGAGGAACAAGAATTACCAAAAATAAATTTGACTACTTCTTTTACAGTCAGCCTAGCATTTACTTTTATTTTTTTAAAGTAGCCACAAAATGTATCTTTCTTACTCAAAAAAATCCTTTCAGTATTGATTTTAAGTAATATAAACAAGCATTCATGGTCGTTGAATAGTCAATTGCTGCTACCAAACCTGAGGTCTAAGCATTTAAGAACAGGGATTTGTACTACTATTTGCTGCCCTCTGCAGGTGAATCTAAAACTCACAGACAATATTGGAATTCTGGGAAAAAAAAAAAAAAAAAAAAAAACTTCCGTATTCTAAGGCAGATGTACATTAGTGAACTTGAAATAAGACTGTTCATGAAATTGCAAAGTATTTCTATTTCTGTTTCATATATGCCATGTGACTGGGATATTTTACATGTTGGATGATTGGAAATAGGTATTTATTTCTCTTTCGAGAAGGTTAGCAATAAAAAGAAAAGAGAAATATGCTTGATAGAAGTTATGAGTTGGTTGGATTTTGATTCTCAAATAACAGTGTAGTTGAACATATAGGTCAAATTGTGAAGCATCACTTGACTGGTATTGAATCATTTTTTTTCCTTTAATATCCTTTTCATTAGTTGACTGTCCCTCATTCAAGGAAACTCTTCTGGAATAAGTGCAAATATCAGCCTTCAGGTTCAAAAGCCCTGATGCAAGTTTAACATTTAAAAAATGTAAAAGATTGTATGTCTCATTTAATTCCTCCAGCTATTGAGTTTCAAAGTATAGATATGGATACTAGACACCCCCAAAATGTATTAAGGACTGTAAAAGTGAATGGTTTCTGAGCCTACTTTACTTATGGGACCCAGAGCAACTGAAACATTCTATTCCACAGAATATTCCCACAGAATGTTCTTTTCTATGCAAGTACAGATATAATTTCCTAAATATAGCTGCATAAGATATGGGGGCAGTGAAAGATCTGATGCAACCCCAGGGAGCATCCTATGGCCTGGTTTGGCTTGGGAGTTCTGAAAGATTCCAGATAGAACATAAAAGTCAGAGAGATAGACAGAGAGAAAGAGAGAGAGTGTGGGTATGTGTGCATGCCCATTAGCTGCCCTGCAGGCGTTCTCTGGAGTGCCAGAAATCACAACAGCAGATCACATCTTGGCTGTAATCACATCTTGATATTGAAGTCAGCATGTAAAGAGAACCCACAAGTACCATAAGCAATGAGTTACATTTCAAAGATTACAACACAGCATTGAGACAGACCAAACAACAGAAATTGTCTCCCAAACCTAAGGTGAAAGAGTGTGATGGAGAATAGATTGTGAATTTGAGTAAAGTCTGAAACACTCAGAAATCATGGAGCAATGGAATTTACTTGAAAATAAGTTTTATCCTTCAGACAGAAAGGGGTCTTGAGATAGAGATTTTATCAGATGAAAGAAAAACATTACATTTTTCACATCAGCATTTGTGATGGGAAAAAAATAGTGAAAGGCTCAAAAGGATGCCTTTGTCCATTTTTCACTAGCATCTGACTCTGTTTACGTCTGGTGTTCATAATTTCTTCTGTTCTACCTAGCGCCTCCCTTAGTTTGGATAACTTCCCTCCACTAAAGCAAAGTACCACAAGAACAGGTGTTACATCTATTTTGTTTAATATTTGTCTCAAATACCTAGAATGGCCCTGGCTTATGGTACATGCTTGATAAATAGTTATTAAAATGTCATAATGAAAGCGGTTTTTTTGTTTGTTTGTTTTGTTTTGTTTGAGACGGAGTTTCGCTCTTGTTACCCAGGCTGGAGTGCAATGGCGCGATCTCGGCTCACCGCAACCTCCGCCTCCTGGGTTCAGGCAATTCTCCTATCTCAGCCTCCTGAGTAGCTGGGATTACAGGCACGCGCCACCATGCCCAGCTGATTTTTTGTAGTTTTAGTAGAGACGGGGTTTCACCATGTTGACCAGGATGGTCTCGATCTCTTGACCTCGTGATCCACCCGCCTCGACCTTCCACAGTGCTGGGATTACAGGCGTGAGCCACCGCGCCCAGCCATGAAAGTGTTTTTAAAAAATAAATGGCTAAAGCACAGATGAGAAACCAATCTTTTGACAGAAATATCAAATTAAGGCAAGATATTACTTTTGCCTTCTCTTTCTCATTAGTGGACTGAATACGTTTTGTGGATACCCGGTTTCTGGCAGTTATTAGGACCCAACTTAGAAAAGAAAGTCAACATTTGTCAGCGTAAAGGACTGGCAGATTTTATCCTTTTCTTGCTATTATAGTTTAAGTGTTATAATTTTACTCTTTTACCTTTAGAATGTGGCTCTCATCCTCAGTCTCTCTGACTTTATCATCACTAGGTAGAGTGAGGAAGGGGTCAGAGATTTATTCATTAAACAAAAGAAGAAAAGGACAGATTCCAAATTACCTTAAGGTAATAGCTTAGTATTTCAAACAAACATTGTTATTTGCTGCCCCTCACTGGTAAGATAATACAATTGCTAAATCACATTTTATAAGTGTAATCCTTGGCCACTAAACCTATTTTGCAGGAAATAGCTTCTTTACCACAACAAGAATTGTACAAGTTAGTTGTGTCAAATAACAGAACACTGTGTGGGAAGATTTGCTTAATAGAGGCAGTTTTCTGGCCATCGCTTGGATAATTTACAGATAAGTTAAGCAGAAAAAAATACTAAATTAAGCCCCATATATATAAGGCATCCTCCTTTGCTTGAAAACATGAAATTTATCATTGACAGCAAATACTCTCAGTTGCTTTCTTGAAGTAACAAGTTATTTTCACTCATTTTTGAGAAAATATCTTCCAAATGCACACATCTGAATAACCATGGTCTAGCTGGCAGTCACTCTTTCAAATTAAAAAAATAAAATAAAATTCCATGGTAAGAAGCAGATAATTCAGTTGCAATTCACACTAGATCCTTAGTGATTTTCTCAAGACAACCATCATAAAACTCATTGTTCAACAAAAGTGCTTTATGCACACTTCCCATGTAATCACACAGAACATTAGAAAAGAGCAGGACGGAACTGCTGGAAAAATGCCTTAGTGGGTGCTTTAGAATAAACCACAGTGTTCTGAGGGTTTCCAGAACTGTGGGGCTGGGCCTTTGAATGCAGATACAGCAGTTCTGCCCCGGTCTCTGTTACTGGTTAGTGGGCCCTGGGAATCTGTTTATAAAAGTGATGTTTTTCTACCTCTTATGACAGGTTAGCTAGCCATGGGGGACTTTAATTTGAGCATAAAATGGCCATGGCTTTACCAAGAAGGTATCCAGAATCATAGAATAACAACCTAATGTGTGGT
This sequence comes from Sapajus apella, assembly GCF_009761245.1. NCBI lineage: Eukaryota > Metazoa > Chordata > Mammalia > Primates > Cebidae > Sapajus > Sapajus apella. The sequence goes on from NW_022436948.1 coordinate 40,275,452, forward strand.
TTTTAGTAGCTTAACTTATGTAAACAGCATATAGATCCTGAGACTGCATTGAAATAATCCCAAGACAGTGTAGCCCAAGAAACTGACTAATAATTAGACAAGATTATAGATAAGAAAACAATGCTGAAAATCTAGCCTAAGAGGCAAGCCAAGATTGAAATGGAAAGTGAAACATGAAGTCAAAAGTCAGGAGAGAGAAAACCTGTGAAAAGACAAACAATTGAAGAATCAATGTGTGCCAAAGCTGAGGAAATAAAAGCCTCCAACATCCTCTCTATGTAGCACCTGGTATTGACAAGAGATCGAAGGTGGCTCCCTAAAGGGCTGACAAGAATAGCTAGGCAGAAAAAAAAAATTCTACCTAAAATTAAAACGAAATAGGATCAGAAAAAGTAGCCCCAGAAAGAAAGCTACAGTCAGATGACAATTCCAAGCAGAGTCATGAAAAACTCTGTACTGTATCAGATATGCTTAGTGTCCTCCCCACCTGAGAGAAGAGAAACAACTCTCTCCTCTTCCCTTCCCAGTAAACTATTAGAAAGAATAACGATTGCCGTTCTACCTGGTGTGAGGCAGTATCTCAATGTGGTTTTGATTTGCATTTCTCTAATGACCAGTGATGATGAGCTTTTATTCATATGTTTGTTGGCTGCATAAATGTCTTCTTTTGAAAAGTGTCTGTTCATATCCTTTGCCCACTTTTTCATGGGGTTGTTTGTTTTTTCCTTGTAAATTTGTTTAAATTCTCCATAGATTCTGGAAAGTAGCCCTTTGTCAGATAGGATTTTTGTAGATGTTTGTAGATTGCAAACATTTTTTCCCATTCTGTTGGTTGCTGGTTCACTCTATTGATAGCTTCTTTTGTTTGCAATAGCTCTTAAGTTTAATTAGATCCTATTTGTCTATTTTGGCTTTTGTTGCCATTGCTTTTGGTGTTTTAGTCATGAATTCCTTGCCCATGCCTATGTCCTAAATGGTATTACCTAGGTTTTCTTCTAGAGTTTTTATGGTGTTAAGCCTCATGTTTAAATCTTTAATCCATCTAGACTTAATTTTTGTATAAGGTATAAGGAAGGGAACCAGTGTCAGTTTTCTGCATACGGCTAGCCAGTTTTCCCAACAACATTTATTAACTAATCCTTTCCTCATTGCCTGTTTTTGTCAGGTTTGTCAAAGATCAGATGGTTGTAGTTGTGTGGCATTCTGTTCTGTTCCATTGATCTATATCTCTGTTTTAGTACCAGTATCATGCTGTTTTGATTACTGTAGCCTTGTAATATAGTTTGAAGTCAGGTAGCATGATGCCTCCAGCTTGGTTATTTTTGCTTAGGATTGTCTTGGCTATGCAGGCTCTTTTTCAGTTCCATATGAAGTTTAAGGTGGTTTTTTCAATTCTGTGAAGAAAGTCATTGGTAACTTGATGGGGATAACACTGAATATATAAATTACTTTGGGCAGTATGGCCATTTTTACAATATTGATTCCTCCTAACCATGAGCATGGAATGTTTTTCCATCTATTTGTGTCCTCTCTTATTTCCTTCAGCAGTGGTTTGTAGTTCTCCTGGAGGAGGTCCTTCACATTCCTTGTTAGTTGTATTCCTAAGTATTTTATTCTCTTTGTAGCAATTGTGAATGGGAGTTCACTCATGATTTGGCTCTCCGTTTATCTATTATTGATGTATAGGAATGCTTGTGATTTTTGCACATTGATTTTGTATCCTGAGACTTTGCTGAAGTTGCTTATCAGTTTAAGGGGATTTTTGGGCTGAGACAATTGAGTTTTCTAAATATACAACCATGTCATCTGCAAACAGGAACAATTTGATGTCCTCTCTTCCTATTGAATACCCTTTATTTCTTTCTCTTGCCTGATGGCACTAGCCACAACTTCTAATACTATGTTGAATAGGAGTGGTGAGAGAGGGCATCCTTCTCTTGTGCCAGTTTTCAAAGGGAATGCTTCCAGTTTTTGCCCCTTGAGCATGATAGTGGCTGTGGGTTTGTCATAAATAGCTCTTATTATTTTGTGATATGATCCATCCATGCCTAGTTTATTGAGAGTTTTTAGCATAAATGGCTGTGGAATTTTGTTGAAGGCCTTCTCTGCATCTATTGAGATAATCACGTGGTTTTTGTCTTTGGCTCTGTTTATGTGACGGATTACATTTACAGATTTGTGGATGTTGAACTAGCCTTATATCCCTGGGATAAAGCAGATTTGATCATGGTGGATAAGCTTTTTTGATGTGCTGTTGGATTCGGTTCGCCTGTATATTATTGAAGATTTTTGCTGGAGAAGATATGGAAAAATAGAAACACTTTTACACTGTTGATGGGAGTGTAAATTAATTCAGCCATTGTGGAAGACAGCGTGGCTATTCCTCAAGGATCTAGAAATAGAAATACCATCTGACCCAGCAATCCTATTACTGGGTATATACCCAAAGGATTATAAATCACTCTATTATAAAGACACATGCACACATATGTTTATTGCAGCACTGTTCACAATAGCAAAGACTTGGAACCAACCCAAATGCCCATCAAAGATAGACTGAATAAAGAAAATGTGGCACATATACACCATGGAATGCTATGCAGCCATGAAAAAGGATGAGTTCCTGTCCTTTGCAGGGACATGGATGAAGCTGGAAACCATCATTCTCAGCAAACTGACACAAGAACAGAAAACCAAACACCGCATGTTCTCACTCATAAGTGGCCACTGAACAATGAGAACACATGGAAACAGGAAGGGGAACATCACACACCAGGGTTTGGGGGTTCGGGGGCTAGGGGATTAATGGCAGGGGGTAAGAGGATTGGGGAGGGCTAGCATTAGGAGAAATACCTAATGTAGATTACAGGGCAATGGATACAGCAAACCACCACCATGGCAAGTGTATACTTATGAAACAAACCTGCACAATCTGCACATGCATCCCAGAACTTAAGGTATAAAAAAATAAAGAATAATACTGGTCATGCACAGTCGCTTACACCTCTAATCCCAACACTTTGGGAGGCTGAGGCAGGCAGATCACTTGAGATCAGGAGTCCAAGACCAGCCTGGCCAACATGACAAAAGCCCATCTCTACTAAACATACAAAAATTAGCTGGATATGGTGGTGCACGCCTGTAGTCCCAGCTACCCAGGAGGCTGAGGCAGGGAAATGGCTTGAACTCAGAAGGCAGAGGTTGCACTGAGTTGATATTCCACCATTGCACTCCAGCCTGGATAAGACAGCAAGGCTACATCTCAAAAAAAAAAAAAATAAAATAAAATAAGAAGAAGAATACTGTCTTCCCTTTCTCATTTTCAGCCAGTTCACTCAAACTTCATCCCCCACTCTCCACTGAAAACAGCAAATTGGAATGAAGCCATCAATGGCTTTCTGACGGAAACACACAATAGACTATTTTAATACTCATGTTGCTAATTCATTTCAATCAAGCCTTTTCTCAAAACTCATCTCCTAAGAGAGGCTCTCCCTGATCATCCTAGCTGAACAATACTCTTCCTGGCTCTGTTGCTTTCCCTGACATTATCCCTTTTTTACTTCCATTATAGAGAACTTCAAATACAGAGGGCCAACAGTGCCGGTCATTCACACATGGTCAAGAACAGTGCTTACACCCACCAGGCAGACTAGAAAGCCCTATGATTTACAAAGCATCAGGAATAGTGCCTGGAAAGGTCTTATCACAATGAAATTGATTAATTAGCACTAGCCTAAGTACTGAGCTCGTCTCATCTAAGAAATCTTACGTTTGAGACCCAAAAGGTCAAACTGTTTTCAAGTAACATAACTGTAACCTAGAGCAAAGCTCAAAAATTCTTATAGGAATGCAGATATATTCAACACCCAATAAGGTAAAAATTTGCATGTCATCTGGCAACCCATAAATAATTATTAGGCCTGGAGAACAGTAGGAAAATAAGTCACTCAATCAAAACCAAGCTAGAATGGTTAGCAGATGTTAGAATTAGCAACCAACACTATTTTAAAAGTTTTAGCTGTATTCTATATGTTTGAAAAGTTAAATAGAGATATAAAAGATATTTATAAGACCCAAACCAAAGTTTTAGAGGTTAAAACTACAATGTGTAAAATGGAAATGCTGAATGTGTTTAATGGCAGATGAGCATTTCAGAAGAATAGATTAGATAGCATTTCAGAAGAAGAGATTGGAAGATTAGTAAGCTTGAATATACAGCAATAGGAAATATCCAAAATAAAACCACAGAGAACAGGGAATTTTTTTTGTAATGAATAAATTTCTGTGCTGTCACACAATTGAACCAGACTAACGTATACATATTATAGATGCTTAAAGGACATTTCGAAAGGGGAAAAGAAAAATCATGTGAAGAAATACAACTGAAATTTTTCTAAATTTGATGAAAACTATAAAGCCACAGATCCAGAAAGTTCAACAAGCCCCAAGCACAAGAACCATGAAGGAAAATACACCAAGGTACGTTACAATCGAACCACTCAAAACCAGGGTAATCTTTTTTCTTTTTTTTGAGAGGAGGGTAGGCTTTATTATTTTTTATATTTTACAAATGAAGAAACATCTATTCCTTCAGTCAGCGAGTCAGTTGAACAACATTTATCAAGCATCTTTTTATTCATGATACAATGTGAATGTATCATAAATGATCACATCTGGGAATACAAAAGATAACAAACATACCATTCTTGTCTCCAAGATCTCACAGTCAGGCCACATTTTTTATTTTTTTCTGAATGTCTGCTCTAATAAATGATGAATTGTGCTTGGGGGTTTCTGGAAGAAACTCAATCTGAATGCAGAACAGATGTCTAAATAGAAGAAAAACAAACAGTTTAAAGCCTTTAAAACCATTAATGTTACAAAATAATTTCATCTTTTATGAACAGATTGTGATGTGTACAGGGAGATATTGGCTTCCCTTTTCATAATCAATAACCACAGAACCACCTGAAAACTGCCCAAGAATTCTTGATGGCATCACATCCAAAAAAGGAATAGAGGCACAACTTTAGCAGAGAGAAACAGCAGGTTATGTCTGCAAGTCTTTGCAGACATGAGTGTAACTGTAAATATTAAGAGTCTATAAGAAGTCAATGAATCAATTAGAGATAAAATTGTTTTATTAAGACAAATTCTTAATGATGAATTCAACCAACCACAGTTTATTCTTTTATTCTGTCAGTTCCTTTTTTAAAAAACTTTTATTTTAGGTTGAGGGGAACATGTGCAGGGTTTTTATACAGGAAAACTCATGTCACAGGGTTGTTTACAGGTTATCTCATCAACCAGGTACTAAGCCTCGTACCCAACAGTTATTTTCTCTGTCCCTCTCCCTGCTCTCACCGTGTACTCTCAGGTAGGCCCCAGTGTCTCAAGGCAATCCTAAGCAAAAAGAACAAAGCTTCAAACTATACCACAGGGCTACAGTAACCAAAAGAGCATAGTATTGGTACAAAAGCAGACACATAGACCAGTGGAACAGAATAGAGAGCCCCAAAATAAGGCCACACACCTACGACTATCTGATCTTCAGCAAAGCTGACAAAACCAAGCAATAGAGAAAGGATCCCCTATTCAATAAACAGTGCTAGGATAATTAGCTAGCCACAGGCAGAAGACTAAAACTGGACCTCCATCTTACACCATATACAAAAATCAACTCAAGATGAGTTAAAGACTTATGTAAAACCCAAAACTGTAAAAGACCTGGAAGACAACCTAGCCAATACCAACCTGGGCATAGGAACAGACAAAGATTTCATGACAAAGCTGCCAAAAGCAATCACAACAAAAGCAAAAATTGGCAAATGGGATCTAATTAAACTTAAGAGCTTTTGCACAGCAAAAGAAGCTATCAACAGGGTAAACAGAAGGCCTACAGGATGGGAGAAAATATTTGCAAATTATGCATCTGACAAAGCTCTAATATCTAACATCTACGAGGAACACATATTTACAAGAGAAAATCAAACAACCCCACTAAAAAGTAGGCAAAGGACATGAAGAGACAATTTTCCAAAGAAGACATACATGCAGCCAACATGCACATGAACCAAAGCTCAGTATCACTGATCTTTGGAGAAATGCAAATTAAAAGCTCCATGAGATACCATCTCATACCATTCAAATAGCTATTATTAAAAATCAAAAAATAACAGATACTGCCAAGTTTGCAGAGAAAAGGGAACACTCATACACTGTTGGTAGGAGTGTAAATCAGTTCAACCATTGTGGAAGGCAGTGTTTTGGCAGTTCCTCAAACAGCTAAAAACAGAACTACCATTTGACCCAGCAATCACTTACATAGTGTCTAAGCTCATTCACTTAGATAGTGTCTATGGCTTTCATATTACACAGAATAGTAGGATTTAGAAGGAAATTGGCACTAGGTGCCAATATTTTGTACCAAATGAAAATAAAATCACCACTAAAGCACTACTTACAGTAAAATTGATAGTACTAAGTGCCATTATAAGGAAAGAAAAAGTGCTGGGCGTGGTGGCTCCCACCTGGAATTCTAGCAGTCTGGGAGGCCGAGATGGGTGGATCACTTGAGATCAGGAGTTTGAGACCAGCCTGGCTAACATAGTGAACCACATCTCTACTAAAATTCAAAAATCAGCTGGGCATGGTGGCGGGCATCTGCAATCCCAGCTACTTGGGAGGCTGAGGCAGAAGGATCACTTGAATGCAGAAGGCAGAGGTTGCAGTGAGCCAAGACTGTGCCACTGCCCTCCGGCCTGGGCAACGGAGCAAGACTCTGTCTCAAAAAAGAAAAAAATTAAAAAAAGAAAAGAGAAAGCATCCTGAATAAATGATTTCAGCTTCCACTTTAGGAGTAGTATAATGTGACATGGCTTCTAGGGCCCACAAAGCCTAAAATATTTACTATCTTCTCTTTAAAGAAAAATTTACTGATACATGATATAGAATATTAGAATTTGACCTAATAGACATTTATAGAATATGCCATTTATAGCATAATACACATTCTTTCTAAGTGCACATGGAACAATTATCAAGAGAGACTGTATTCTTTGCCATAAAACAAGTCTCAATTCAAACATATTAAAGCCACACAAAATGTGTTCACTGGTCATGACAAAATCTAATATCAAAAAGTTATATGGAATATTCTCAAACATTTGGAAACTAGTTGATAAAATTCTAAATAACTTAGAGGTTAAAGAAGAGAAGTCAGAAACTATTTTGTATTAAATGTGAAAGCAGAACATATCAAATTTGGTGAAATGCAAGTAAAATATTACTTAGGAGGAAATTTATTATACGAGCCAGTATTCGAAGAGAAAAAGGTCTCAAATATATTACTTTAGCTTCCACCTTAAGAAACTATTTTAAAAAATCAAATTAACTCAACGTAGTAGAAGAAAGGAAATCATAAATACCAGAGCACAAACTAGTGACATAAGAAAGAGAAAAATCAATGAAACCAAAAGTTCGTTATTTCAGATCAATAAACTTGATAAACCACTAGCCAGACTGATCATGAAAAAGAGAGAAGTTACAGTGAGAGAGGTGACCTCACAAAAGAATCTACAATCACTAAAGAATAATAAGGAAATAGGAACAAATTTATGCCTATAAATTTACAACTTAGATGAAGTGAAGAAAAAAATCTTGAAACACAGAAACTACAAAAGCTCACTCAAGAAGAAATATACAACCTAATAATCCTATATGATATTAACAAGTTTGGATCTATAGTTTAAAATCTTCCCGTAAAGAAAACCCCAAGCCACTTTGCTTCACTGTCGATCCTACTGAACATTAAAGGAAGGAATAATACCAATTCCTCACAAGCTCTTCTGGAGAACTGAAATAAAGAGATGTTCTCATCACTTCCTACTCACCCTGTTGGTTAAGGAGGGGTCTCCACCCTGAGTAGAACAAGATGGCCAAACATACAACACTTAACACTGTACAGATGAGACGAAGAGATTAAGATTAGTCACATATACAGGACTCATGGACCTGGGAAGATGATACTGCAAGCCACATGGCCACACGAAGCTTTAACTCAGGTACAAAATAAAGCAGGAACTGTGAGAGACAGGCTGTGCAGGGAAAACAGGGTGGGTTGGCCACTGGTTTCTATGGGAGGATGTGATTGGCTTCTTTGAACAATTGTACAGGCTGACAGGGAGATGAAACCTGTTAGGTTAGATACTAGGTAGAGTGCAATTGGTCCAGCTAGCAGAAGAACTAGCTGAGCAGAGAACCTTTCTCACTGGTCGGGGGCAAATCTGGTACGAACTCGGGAACACACAGTTAGGCCTTGGAAGCCCAGGAGGCTCGAAGATGTCAAGGCAACCCATGGAATCTCAGGCCTCACCATATAAGGGAATGAATACCAATTCATTCTATGATGCCAGCATTACTATTATTATGACCCAAAAAAAAAAAGATATTACAAGGAAAAAGACTATGAGCTAATATTTCTCACATAGATTTAAAATTCTAAGCAATATTTTAGCAAATAACCCCAATGATATATAAAAGGAAAATACACCATGTTTGTTTGTTTGTTTTCTGTTGCCCAGGCTGAGTGTAGTGGCATAATCTCAGCTCCCTGCAACCTCTGCCTCCCAAATTCAAGCGATCCTCCTGCCTTAGCCTCCCGAGTAGCTGGGATTACAGGCATGCACCACCACGCCTGACTAATTTTTGTATTTTTAATAGAGACAGGTTTTTGCCATGTTGGCCAGGCTGGTCTCCAACTCCTGGACTCCAGTGATCAGCCCACTTCGCCCTTCCAAAGTGCTGGGATTACAGGTGTGAACCACTGCTCCTGACTCACCATTGTTTTTCAAGTGTGGTTTATCCCAGAAATGCAAGGCTAGTTTAACATTCAAAACCCGATCACAGTTTTAAAAATGGTATGTTCATCTCAATAGATAAACAAAAAAAAAATTTTTTGACAACACCCATTCTTAAAAAAAAAAAAAAAAAAATAGTCTGAGCAGGTGGCTCATGCCTATAGACGCATCACTTTGGGAGACCAAGGCAGACAGATTGCTCAAACCCAGGAGTTTGAGACCAGCCTGGGCAGCATGGCGAAACCCAGTCTCTGCAAAAAATTATCCTGGCATGGTGGTGCACACCTGAAGTCCCAGCTACTCAGAAGGCTGGGGTGGAAGAGTTACTTGAACCCAGGAGGCTCCGTGAGCTGAGGCAGCACACTCCAGCCTGGGCAATAGCGAGACTCTGTCTCAATAAATAAAATAAAATAAAATAAACAGTAATCAAATTACAAACTTTTTAAATCTTAGTAAAATAGAAATAGAAGAGAAATCCTCAATAAGATATAGAGCACTTATGAAAAATCTATAACTAACACCAGACTTAATGGGAAAGATTGAATGCCTTCCTCCTAGGATCAGGGAAAAGAAAATCACAAAAATTTCTACTTCTATTCAACATTATGCTACAGGTTTTAGTCAGCATGAATAGGAAAGAAAAAATAAATAAGAGGCATCTGGTTTGAAAAGCCGGGCACGGTGGTTCAAGCCTGTAATCCCAGCACTTTGGGAGGCCGAGCTCAGTGGATCACAAGGTCAAGAGATCGAGACCATCCTGGCCAACATGGTGAAACCTCGTCTCTACTAAAAACACCAAAGAATTAGCTGGGCACATTGGCGTGCACCTGTGGTCCCAGCTACCCAGGAGGCTGAGGCAGGAGAATTGCTTGAACCTGGGAGGCAGAGGTTGCAGTGAGCCAAGATCATGCCACTACACTCCTGCCTGGTGCCTGGTGACAAAGCAAGACTCTGTCTCAAAAAAAAAAAAAAAGAAAGAAAGAAAAAAGAAAAGAAAGAAGTAAAATTCTCTTTATTTAACAGTTGAGTCAATAATCTATGTATTAATAGAAACCCAATAAAATCTTCAAAAAATTTATAGAACAAATAAATTAATTTGGCAGGTCTATAGGACTGAGGAACAGTAGACAAAAACTGATATTTCTATAACCTCTAAACCACAGGTGAGCATAACACATATGCCAATTATATAGAGAATTAAAAATTTGTATTCAGACGGTATAAAGAAACTCAACACTAAGAAAATTGACAACTCAATAAAAATTGGCAAATGATTTGACCAGATACTTTATGAAAGAAAATAACAAATGGAAACTAAGCATATGAAAAGATGGTCAGCGTCATTAGTTATTAGGGAAACACAAACTGGAATCATTGAGACATAACTCGACATCTATTACAATGGCTATATTTAAAATTAAATTAAAAACTGACAATATCAAGTGTAGGAGAGAATGCGGATGAACTGGAATGCTCTTAATACTGGTGAGAATAGTAACAGCGGGAATGTGGAAGAGTACAAGTGCTTTGCAAAACAGTTTAGACAGTTCATTTTCTTTAAAAGTTTATCATACACCTACTCTATGATCCAAACACTCCACATGCCACAGAGAAATAAAAGTATATATACATACAAACACTTGTACATGCATGTTGACAGCAGTTTTATTTGTAAAACCCCAAAACTGGAAACAACCAAATTCCATCAGTTGGTAAATTTGCACTAAAATGGAATGAAATATTGATAAGCACTCCCATATGTTTGAATCTCAATATAATTATTCTGAGTAAAAACGAGACGAAGAGTACATACTATTTTATTTATACATACAAAATTCACAAAATGAAAACTAATGTGTGGTAACAGAAAGCATGTAAGTGGTCTCCTGGGGTTGGGGACCAGTAGGGACAAGCGGGGACCAGTAGGGTCAAGAAGGTACCAAGGAGCACCAAAAAACTTTTGTGGATGATGGGTACGTATCAAATCATCATGCTGATTATCTCATGCATGCACACATACATCAAAACTTAGCAGACTGTACATGTTAAATATGTATAGTTTATTGTATGTCTGTTATACTTCGATAAAACTTTTTTAATAGGCATTAAAAATAAGCTGGGTAGTTTAGCTTCTCTGGGCTGAGCCTTATTGGTCAGCTGGTAGCTGGCTAGTCTAGGATGGCCTCAGCTGAGATGACTTAATTCTGTTCTGTGTAATTTATTGTTGGCCAACCAGCTAGCCTGAACTTTGTCACACTGTGGTGGCAGTGTTGCAAAAATGAGAAAGCAAAATTGTATAAGAGAGTAAGCAGAAAGCTTCTTGAGGACTATACTCAGAACTGGTATATTGTTTTCTTCTGCTGCCTTCTATTCATCAAAGCAAGTTATAAGGCTAGTCCGGGTTCAAGGGATGGAGGAAAATACCTCTTTATGAAAGGTGCTACCAACATATTATAACAAACATGAATACAGGAAAGAGAATACTTGAGGCTATTTTTGCAGTCAACCTAACTTAAGATCGTTATTCCAATTATAAGATCATTATTCTAAGGTCATTATTAACTCATTGATTTGATTGTATGATGTATTTGTCAATTACGATTATCCTCATTGATATTCAAGTTGTCTATATTTGGAGAGAGGAGTTCTGTGTTTTCTTGAGAATTTCTTGACACATCTTCGATGGCTGGAAACTACGTTTCCCAGAATTACCTTCCCTATATGGTTTTGAGTCAGATGTAACTTAGGCAAAATTTGGAAGTTGGAAGTGGAAGCAGATATTCAGTGGCTTCACAAACCTCTCCATGAGCTGACATTTTGCCTGTGGGGGGAAGATTAAAAGCTTCTCACACTCTTCTCAAGTTCTTTCCTTTCAAACCACTTCAAGCTTCAAGCTGAAAACATTATTGATGTGATCCTATGGCTTCCTTCCCAGCTTTTCCACACTCATGTAAATTTAAATTCTTATAATAAACCTTTTTATTTCCATAATAGTTGTCACGGCTCTTCTCTTGTCTGAATCCGTGCTGATAAAGAGTTTCTTCAAGTTGGCTCCTGAGTCCTTTTGATATATACAACACTGTAGTCTTTGGTAACTCACTTGCTTTCTGGAATAAGAAGACAGTATAAAGTTATCTTGTATCCCTGTCTCAAATCTATAACCAGCTATTTCTTTAAGGACTTTCTGTTTTTTAAGTTACTTGGAATAGTTCTTCTCTATCTGATTTTCTCCACTGGAATATAAGTCCAATGAGATCAAGGATTTTGATTTGCTCACCACTGTTATCCGTAGTGCCTAGAAAAGTGCCTGGCACATCACATGCACTCAAAAATTTCTTAAAGATTAAATGAAATGTTTGTTCCTAGTTTATATCCTTTTCTTCCATTTTAGACCAATGACATGGCCACCACTTATCACAATACAGGCTGTGGTCTGCACAACTAGGCAGCAACATTCACACAGCAGTTAATAAAAATGGCACCCTAGGGTGGTGGACAACCTCAATAACAATGCACAGCAGCCCTGCAACCTGCTTAATGGACATCTTTAATTGAATGCCCATAGGCATTTGAAACTTAACATGTAAAAATCTTATTTCATTACTAATACTTATTCCCCCATTCTCCTCTTCTAAGCTTCCCTCTCTGTTTTAATAGTTCCATTATACCCCCAAGAAACCGAACTAAACCAGAAACCTGAGAAGTTTTCTCAATCCCTCCTTTCCCTTATGAGCGTATCAAGTTAGTGTGTACCTTAATAGGTCTCTTATTCATCCCCTTCTCTCCTTTTCTCATTACTGTCTCTCAAGTTTGATTTCATTGTTCCTCCTTTGGTATCTCTACATCTAACCCCACCCAAGTGCAAGCTGTTCTCCATAAACATTTTTGAAGTCATTTTTTAAAACTAAAGAGCGGTCCCGGTTTTCTCTTGTTTACATCCTCCAGTAGCTTCCCACCACCTGGTTGGGATCAAGTCCATGCTGCTTCGCAAGATGGAAAAGACTGGCCCCCTCCCTCCTCTCCAACTTTATTTCATATTCTGCCCCAAGCTCTTGCACTTAACTTGATAGTAAATTAAAGTCCCTGGTCAATTTATTCATTCTTTTAAACTCAGCTCAAGTAACACCTCTTTCCTAAAACCTCTGTTAGTTTTCTCCACTCCAGATTAACGCTGAAGTTCTTCTCTTGATATATCCTGTATGACCTTGAACACAACACCTATTTTCTCTCTGGTCTGTTTTCATTTTGATCTTCTCCAAACCTCTTAGCTCCTTGAGATCAAAAGCCATACATATTTTTTTCACCTGGCAACAAGAGCCAAACTCCATCTCCAAAATAAAAAAGAAAGAAAGGAAGGACCTTTTCATTAACACCTGTATTAATTGTTTGAAAGTGCAACTAATACCAAAAGGAAAGAAAGGAAAAGAAGAAGAAGGAAAGAAAAAGAAAGAGAAAGAAAGAAAGAAAGAAAGAAAGAAAGAAAGAAAGAAAGAAAGAAAGAAAGAAAGAAAGAAAGAAAGAAAGAAAGAAAGAAAGAAAGAAGGAAAGAAAGAAAGAAAGAAAGAAGGGAGGGAGGGAGGGAAGGAAGGAAGGAAGGAAGGAAGGAAACAAAGGAAGGGAAAAGAAGGGAAAGGAAGGGAAAAGGGAAGGCAGGAAGGCAAAGAAAAGAAAAGAAAGCATATGAAGAACACCGGGCACAGTGTCTCACGCCTGTAATCCCAGCAGTTTGGGAGGCCGAAGCAGGTGGATCACTTGAGGTCAGGAGTTTGAGACCAGCCTGGCCAACATGGTGAAATTTTATTTCTACTAAAAACACAAAAATTAGCCAGATGAGGTGATACACACCTCTAGTCCCAGCTACTCAGAAGGCTGAGGCACAAGAATCACTTGAACCCAGGAGGCAGAGGTTGCAGTGAGCCTAGATGGTGCCACTGCACTCCACTTTAGCCTGGGCAACAGGGTGAGACTGTCTCAAAAAAGAATACAAAGAGGGAGTTAAATACAGCCTGAAGTTATTACATAACACCAAGAGATTTAATCATTAATAATAACTAATAATTTTTTTTTTTTTGAGACGGAGTTTCACTCTTGTTACCCAGG